>NW_028317877.1:4200000-4512500 GCF_062004578.1 Staurois parvus
AGTAGACTCTATTTATTAATTAGGTGACTTCTGAAGGCAATTGGTTCCATTAGATTTTAGCTACAGGTATTAAAGTAAAGGGGGCTGATACAAATGCACACCACACTTTTCAGATATTTGTAAAAAAAATTTGAAAACTATTGATAATTTTTCTTCCACTTCACAATTATGTGCCACTTTGTGTTTGTCTATCATATAAAATCCCAACAAAATACATTTATGTTTTTGGTTATAACATGACAAAATATGGAAAATTTCAAGGGGTATGAATTCTTTTTCAAGGCACTGTAGATAACCAGCGTTAGTATGCTACAGTGGATATACAAAGTCTACACACCCCTGTTGAAATGTCAGGTTTCTGTGATGTAAAAAAATGAGGCACTGTAGATTATCTGAACTAGCAGTCTCCCATTACCCTTTTTCCTTTTATTAGGTCGGTGTTAATGTCTTATGCTTACTGGTTTGATGGCACTAGTGATCAGGTATGACCAATAGAGTCATGAATACTTTTTCAAGGCACTGTATTGAGTTATTGATGAAGTAAGATGACAGTATTGTCCTTAGACTGGGCTAGCAATTATTTTTTCTGCTTTGGAAAAGGAGAATGTCAATTGAAATTGGAGATCTACTTTAAATTTTTGGAAGGTTCAGTGTATGGAATTCCCTGGCACAGTTCTCTTTTCCATTTCTAAATAATGGAACATTTAAAGGGAAATTTTATTTGTTTTTGGTTAACTTTGCTTTTTGAAACAATATTTCATTTTTTTTTCTTTAATTGCATTTTTCCAAATACACATTTAATAAAGGGTGCTTCCATGTTTCAGTGTGTGAAATGCTTTTATTTGTGGTCCCCCCCCCTTTCTCTAACTTACCGTACAAGTATAACAGTGCCGTAACTCTGAAATGTCTGTACAAGCTCTGTACTAACGTCTTCAGGGAACTCTGCTTTGTCCTCAGGTGTTGGTGAGTCAATGTGAACCTCCACAGTGGCATCTAGAGGTCCCTGAGAAGAGGATATTTCCTGAAATACTCTGTCTCTGGAATTTACATCGACCTCCTGAACTTCCACTTCCACAATCGCTAGCACAGGTCTGCGAAACAATGATTGCATAAAGGTTACAAACTCCAGTTGAATAGCTATTGTTCTATATAACATAACAATATCAAATACATGTCTGGGCTAGTATTACCCCGTTTGCACCATTAATTCTGTCTTTTCTACTCACAAACATGTAAAGCTACATACGTTATAAAGAAACGGAATCAATTCAAGACCTCTGCCAAATAAAGCTGTTCTCGTGAACCTATAATACTGTTCATATGAAGTGCATGAACATTGTTCTCATTGCCAGCACCTCTCTTCAGAAGGTAGGAGGCGCAGCAGATCTGGATGGACGACTTTTCACGTTAATAAGCAGGTGATTGGTTGCGAGGACACAGGGCAGTCCAAGCAACCAATCACTGTCTTTAATGTGAAAGGTTGTGCAATTTCTGTCCTTGTTCCATACCTGCTGCACCTCCTGCCCTGCTGTGTAAGGTAGGACAGTGAAGGGGGGCACTGGGATGTATAGGGGGGGGGGACTGGTATGTTACGTGGAGAGTGATGTAAAGGGGAGAACTGTGATATAAAGAGATGTACAGGTGGCGGTGCAATATGAAGGGAGGACTGTGATATAAAGAGATGTACAGGTGGCGGTGCAATATGAAGGGAGGACTGTGATAAAAAGAGATGTACAGGTGGCGGTGCAATATGAAGGGAGGACAGTGATATAAAGAGATGTACAGGTGGTGGTGCAATATGAAGGGAGGATTGTGATATAAGGAGATGTACAGGTGGCGGTGCAATATGAAGGGAGGACTGTGATATAAAGAGATGTACAGGTGGCGGTGCAATATGAAGGGAGGACTGTGATATAAGGAGATGTACAGGTGGCGGTGCAATATGAAGGGAGGACTGTGATATAAGGAGATGTACAGGTGGCGGTGCAATATGAAGGGAGGACTGTGATATAAGGAGATGTACAGGTGGCGGTGCAATATGAAGGGAGGACTGTGATATAAAGAGATGTACAGGTGGCGGTGCAATATGAAGGGAGGACTGTGATATAAAGAGATGTACAGGTGGCGGTGCAATATGAAGGGAGGACAGTGATATAAAGAGATGTACAGGTGGCGGTGCAATATGAAGGGAGGACTGTGATATAAGGAGATGTACAGGTGGCGGTGCAATATGAAGGGAGGACTGTGATATAAGGGGCAACGGGCAGAAGTCTGTGATATGAAAAGGGGACTGGGGTGTAAGAGGCAGGGAAGACTTTGATATGAAGGGAGAACTGTGATGTAAGGGAGGGGGGGATGGGACTTTGATGTGAAGAGATCTGTGGTGTATGGTGGGGGGGGGGACTGTGATGTGAAAGGGGGGATCTGTGAGGTAAGGCGGAGGAGGCTGTGATGTAAGGGTGAGGGGGACTGTGTAAGGAAGGGAGGACTGTGATGTGAAGGGGACTGTAGTGTAGAGGGGGAAGAATGGGGCCCGTGATGTGATGGGGGCATGAAGACACCCATGCAAAAGTGGAAGAGGGGATTGTAATATATAGGGTGGTCTGTGATATGAAGGGAGCACTGTGGTATAAGGGGCGATGGGCGGGGGTCTGTGACATGAAGGGGGACTGGGATGTAAGGGGCAGGGGGAAATTTGATATGAAGGGAGGATTGTGTTGTAAGGGCGGGGGGGGGGGGGACTTTGATGTAAACTCGACTGTGGTGTATGGTGAGATTGTGATGTGAAGGGGAGGGGGTCTGTGATGTAAGGTGTAGGAGGCTGTGATGTAGGGAGGGCTTTGATTTGGAGAGAGTACTGTAAAGGGGGGGGGGGTCGTGATGTGGAGGGGTTTGGTGAAAAGGGGACTGAGGACAGCAATGTAAAGGGGGGACTGTGATGTGGTGATGTGAAAGGGACACAGATGTAAAAGGAAGGGGGGGCTGTAATGAGAAGGGAGGACTGTGGACACTGATGAAGAGCTTATTCACACTTATGCAAAGACCTGTGTTTTTCTGCACTGGAAAACACAGGTTTCTGAAACGGCATATACAGCAATGGAGCCCTTGCATTCTGAGCATTGCAGTGCAGAAAAATGCATACTGTATACATTTTTCTACAATGGACCAAACCTCATGAGAAGGCTCCAAGTACTGTCCATTTCTAAGCACTGCATCCAAGCTGCAGTGCATAGAAATCAATGAAATGTAATTTTCACAATAAAGTTGAAAGAAAAAAAAAAAAACAGTGTAACACACTTAAACACACACTGCACCACCACTTCCAGGGTGTCACACACACTGCACCACCACTTCCAGGGTGTCACACACACTGCACCACCACTTCCAGGGTGTCACACACACTGCACCACCACTTCCAGGGTGTCACACACACTGCACCACCACTTCCAGGGCGTCACACACACTGCACCACCACTTCCAGGGTGTCACACACACTGCACCACCACTTCCAGGGTGTTACACTGGTAGGTGCCCGCAGAATAAAATGCAGCATTTTACCATGAGGATCAGGGTGAACAAGCCCAAAAGGAGGGAAGGACTGTGAAGTGAAGGCTGTGATGTGAAGTCATAGCACAAACATGAGATCCGGACTTCTGCTGGACGAAGATTTTACTGACCAGATCTCTGTGAACATGAATTCAATACCCCAGCTATAAAGTAATTTGGCAAGAATTGTTGAATCTAAAAAGGTATAAGTGAGAGAAATTTCTCATGGCATTGTTTTCTCAGGGAGTAACCATTGCATTGAGATGTGTGATAGGCCCCTTTCACACGGGCGTTCCGTTGTTTTCATCAGTTCAGCCATGTTTAAAAAAAAAAAAAAAAAAATGGATCAGTTTACATCTGTTTTTCATCAGTTTACATCCATTTTTTCATCAGTTTACATTTGTTTTTTCATCAGTTTACATCCGTTTTTTCATCAGTTTACATCCGCTTTTCATCAGTTTACATCTGGTTTTTCATCCGTTTTTGTCTGCTACATCCATTTTCATCTGTTTTTTGTCCGTTCCGTTTTTTCATCAGTTTACATCCATTTTTTTCATCAGTTTACATCCGCTTTTCATCAGTTTACATCCATTTTTTCATCAGTTTACATCCGGTTTTCATCAGTTTACATCAGTTTTTTCATCAGCTTACATCAGTTTTTTCATCAGTTTACATCTGCTTTTCATCAGTTTACATCCGTTTTTTCATCAGTTTACATCTGCTTTTCATTAGTTTACATCTGTTTTTTCATCCACTTTTGTCTGCTGCATCTATTTGCATTCGTTTTTTGGCCGTTCCTTTTTTTTCTTTTTTCTTTAGTGGAAGAAAGATAAGGTTTTCTTCTGTTCAAAAAAAACGGATGTTATCGGATACGCTAGTCCATAGAAATGCATGAGTGTCCGTTTTTCATCCGTAAATGGACAGATGAAAAATGGACATACAGAACGCCCATCTGAAAGAGGCCTTATTGTTAAGTGCAGGAGCTCCCCTGTGTATCACCCATCACTGGTTACATAAAACCCATTGAAAAGAGTAACTATTGGTACATGAACTCGCCACCTGGTGACGAATACCAGGAGAGATGGTGCAGCTAATGACACTCTACTGGTGTAAAGCACTTGGTGCACATTGTGCTACAGTTGCAAGAAAAAGTATGTGAACCCCTTGGGATTACGTGGAGTTTTGCATGAATTGGGCATAAAATGTGCTCTGAACGTCATCTAAGTCACAACAATAGAAGAACACAGTCTGCTGAACATAATACTACACAAACATTAGATGTTGCCATGGTTTAATTGCACATAACATGTAAACATTCACAGTGCAGGGAGGAAAAAGTATGTGAATCTTTGGACTTAATAACTGGTTGACCCTCCTTTGGCAGCAATAACCTCAACCAAACGTTTCCTGTAGTTGCAGATCAGACCTGCACAACGATCTGGAGTAATTTTGGAAAACTCCTCTTCACAAAACGGTTTCAGTGTAGCAATATTCTTGGGATGTCTGGTGTGAATCGCTCTCTTAAGGTCATGCCACAGCATTTCAATCGGGTTGAGGTCAGGACTCTACAGACGCAGTATTGTCAACATGAACATCAGCAAGTCATTTCTAGTTTGAAACATCTACAGCCTATCAATGTATTAATACATTTTATTCAAAAATAATCTTGATATACTGCAAAAACAGGAAAACAATACAATATTTTTGGTGTTCTATAGCTGATATTTAGAAAGAAAAACTCCCAGCACTTGCATGTGCACAGTTCATAGCATGCAGTATTACTGCTGTTATCTTTTATTGTTAACGCACCAACATGTTATACATTCAATTCCTGCTGCAGTTAAAGTGTTACTAAACCCAGGACCCTGCATTCACTATATCCGGTCTCCCACAGTACACAGAACATAGAAATGCAATCATTTTAGTAAATATAAACTGCTAAATACATTTTCTCATCAGCAGTTAGAGCAGTCTTGTGACTTCTATCAGTGTTCAGCAGAGCACTGGTTAAAGCTTGTAGGAGGAGTTTTCTTTCTGCTCTAGGAGGATGAAAAACCCCTGACCTCTGTCTGGACAGTGCCGATTGGCCCTGTGCTGATCACAAGCACTCTCCCAAGAACAAAAACAAAACAAAACCTCTCCAGCCATACACACCAAACTGAGCATGTGCAGAGTGTCTCCACATGCTATGTCTTATCAGGAGATAAAAGGGAGACATACAAAGAAACAAACAGATGGCACACGGGCCTAGTGTATTCCCTTCTACAAATGAATTTATTGTATAAAAAAGTAATATACTCTCAAAAAAATTCAAATCAAAAGTCACATCATATGAAAAACAGCATGGTCCAATCTCCCTAAAAGGTGTCTACTAGTATGGGACTTCAAATGGCTGACGCGTTTCGAGGCTGCGCCTCTTCCTCAGAGCCAATACCTACACAACCTGCGTTCTCTCTGAACTAGCTGCCGACCGCAGATAGCCGAATGACGGCTGCACTGCGGCCGGCCAGTTCTGGGTGGACGTCATATGACGTCCTCCTAGAACGCACTCTCCTGCACGCCCCAGGGGGACGCGCACCCGGCGATCTCCGTGATTGCTGTGTCCTACGGACACAGCTGATCACGTGATGTGGTAAAAGGCCAATCACAGCGGCCTTTTACCACCTGATCAGCGGTGTCCAATGACACGCTGATCAGAGGGAAATGCAAGTGCCGGTTCTCGGCTGCACTTTCCTCACGCTGTCAGATCGTGAGGAAAGTACTGCCGAGAACCGGCAGTTGTCAGAGCGGGGATCGGCACCGATCATCAGGGCACTGATGATCAGTGCCCTGATGATCGGTGCCCAGCATTGCCACCCGCAAGTTCCGCCCACCTGTGCCCAGCAGTGCGCCCACTAGCTCCGCCCACCTGTGCCCAGCAGTGCACCCACCTGTGCCCAGCAGTGCACCCACCTGTGCCACTCTGCAGTGCCACCTACCTGTGCCCAGAAGTGCCACCTACCTGTGCCCAGCAGTGCCACCCACCTGTGCCCACCCACCTGTGCCCACCAGTGCCACCCACCTGTGCCCACCCACCAGTGCTGCCCAACAGTGCCACCCACCAGTGCAGCCCAGCAGTGCTGCCAGTCAGTGCCACCAGTCAGTGCCCAGGGGTTGTGCCAGTCAGTGCCGCCAGTCAGTGCCCAGCAGTGATGCCAGTCAGTGCCGTCTATCAGTACCCATCATCAGTGTCACCTATCAGTGCCGCCTATCAGTGCTGCATATTAGTGCCGCCTATCCGTGACACCTCATTAGTGCTGTCTATCAGTGCCGCCTATCCGTGCCACCTCATTAGTACTGCCTATCAGTGCCCTTTAGTGCTGCCTATCAGTGCCCATCAGTGCCGCCTATCAGTGCCCATCAGTGCTGCCTCATCAACGCACATCAGTGAAGGAGAAAAAATACCTGTTTGAAAAATTTTATAATAGAAACAAAGAAACTTTTTTTTTCAAATTTTTTACATTTTTTATTTTTAGCGCAAAAAGTAAAGCGCCCAGTGGCGATTAAATACCACCAAAAGAAAGCTCTATTTGTGAGAAAAAAATTATCAATGGGTACAATGTTGCATGACTGCGCAATTGAGCTGCCACAATTAACCCCTTACAGGCTGAAAACCGCTGAAGCTGATGCTGCGGATCACTATGGGTTGCAGGATCAGGTAACCCCGTATAGGTTCAACCTATATGGGGTTAACGGATCTTGCAACCCATAGTGATCCGCAGGATCAGCTTCAGCGGTTTGCAGCCTGTAAGGGGTTAACTGTGGCATCTCTGTGATAAAGTCAGAGATCCGCGATCGGCTTCTTTGGCCTGACACCGGCTTATGCGCAGTCGCTTCTGGAGATACATATCTTCACGGGATACTCATTTTACAGGGGGCAGCTGTCACTGTGCCAGGAATCCGGGATCACCCCAATAACTGTCCAGGACCTTCACAGAGCACAGAAGCTCTGCTGGCATCCTGCTCCTGCATCCCCTGTGATGGTGTCACCCGGTGCGGCCCGCACCCCCCTAGGGACGTCACTGCTATGAAGCTGTTGTCACACTCCACGACCATCCCATAACAGATAGGAGTACCTGTGATCAGAAGCTGGAATCTCTGCTCTACCATAATACATCAATGCTCCGGGGGTCCACGTGTGCTTTATCTTCATGCTGAAATCCAAATCATTGTCTAGAAGATTAATGTCTCCAGCTATATGAGGATTTTGAACACATATGATACAAGATGTTAATGCATCGTGGTTAGTAAAAATTCCTAAACAGGTATTTATTATGTCAGCAAAGCAGTGTTGTCCCATGTGAAAAGTGACACACAGATAGCAAAGCAAATATCAGGCTACTTTCACACTGCTCTGCCGCAAAAACACAGCAAAAACACATAGGCATTTTTACCGCGCTTTCTGGGCATTTTTTAAAGGACACGTGACTTATAAAACTGCACCAAAACAGCTTCTCAGAGGCGCTTTTCAGGCATTTTCCATTGATTTCAACGGGAAGAGGCGTTTTTGGGGCATTTGTTTTTTAACTCCCTAAACATGCCCCAAACATGCTGCAAACAGGAGTTTTTCCAACGCACCGCAAGCGCAGCACCTCAGTGTGAAAACAGACATAGATATACATTTACATACACAGAGAAGCAGTTTTCTTGAGCTTTTCAGGCGCTTTTTTAAACGCGAAAGCACTTGACAAAAACTCAGTGTGAAAGCAGCCTTACATCTGAACTCCAGGCAAACAGCTAAATACAAAACAGAAATAGAGATCTATTAACTGTGTTACTTGCCACATCTACTCCTGTCCACCATTGTGAGATATAGACATCCCTCTACACAGCACAGCTGGCCTGGTGACCTGAATTTTCCTTCTACAGTTAAAGTGGAGCTCCACCCAAAAGGGGAAGTTCCGCTTTAAGGCTTCGTCCCCAGCTTCCTGTTATGGATTGGTACCTTTGGGGAGAGGGGGGAGCGGGTACCCAATTTTGACTGGTACCCGCTCCCACTTCTGCTACGATCACCCCCCCCCGCCTGCAGTCCTGTCGGACATGTGACAGGTCCCAGAGGACTGTGGAACCATTCACAATGCGCAACGCTGCTCGCGCATGTGTAGTGGGCACAAAAGCTGTCACAGCTGGGTGCCCACACTTAAGATGTCGGCAATGGGGACACAGAATGGCCGGTGAACCCGGCTGCGGTGAGGACACCGCTGGATCCAGCAAAAGGTAAGTGGCTGTTTTTTAAAAAATTCAGCAGCTACAGTTTTTGTAGCTGCTGACTTTTAATTTTTTTTTCAACAAAGACTGCAGCTCCACTTTAAGCAGCAAAACTAGGTCTTATCCCAACCTCCAGCCTGTTAATGGACAATAAAGATGCAGCAATAGACTAATGAGGTCATCTCTATGATCTCTTCTGCTCTAACATGTTTCTTATCAGCACATGATCATAATGCAGGACAGCTAACTGGCCTTCAGTGCTGCCCCTCCATCTCCCAGTCTGGGATCTGCTGTAATGCACATTTGATGAAGCTGAAAACACGCCATTATATGTTTCCTTATTATTTCATTTTATTTTTTAACTAAACAAAACAACGTTCATTGGTGTCCTTTATATCTGCTTAAAGGTCAGTTTTCTGCTGTTTGTTATCAAGGGTAATTAAAGCCACTTTTCATAAGGTTGTCATAAACTTTGCATGTTATTTGTGGCCTTGATCTGCTTGTTAAAAGATCCAACATTTCCAATAATTAGGATCAGTTGATTTCTCAAGTGTCTAAATACAAAAACATAATTCTGAAAATTCATATTTGAACGAAAAATGTGTTTATTCCATTTGCTTGCTATTTTTTTGCATAACTAAAAGATTTAAAGATGAATTCCAGGTATGGATATTTCATACATGGCTACATTGATCCAGCTGGGACCAATGTAACTATGTATATACTGTACTTGGCTGATGCCCCTAGAAGCTGGAAAACACTGAAATAGACACCACTACTCCAGCAATCTAGTTTCAGGGTCCCGTGCTGAGTGTTGGCACTTCTGCTTAGTAAACACAGGAGGTCGGCCTGTATTCAGAGAACGCTTTCCATTTTCTGAATGACTAGACGCAGGGCAAACTAGGTGGCTGCCTATGGGTCACTGCCACCTAGGGGCACCTGGGCACAGAACAGGCCGACACTCTCTCTGTGTGGGACGAAGCCACGTCATGATCCGCCAACTGAGAGGAGGGGCAACAGAGGGGGAGGAAGCAAAGACAGAGGAAGATCTGGAGCCAGTGTGGCAGCTGAGCTTCAGCTCTTTCCAGTATTTCTCTCAGACTCAGTCCCTTACTACAAGCTGGCTGGCGGCTGCTGATCACTGTGGAGTTCCAGCCCTTCTCTGTGGAGGAAGGTAATGTCTGACATCTCATGTCTGTGTGAGTGTGACCCGGCTGGCCATCCATCACATGTGCAATGTATCAGTGAGTGATTACATCATTACGATCCCAAAGCCTGCTCTTCTAGTGCCTGCTGATCTTACATAGTTACATAGTTAGTCTGGCTGAAAAAACCCACAGTTGATCCAGAGGAAGGCAAAAAAAACCAGCAAAGCATGACTCAATTTGCTCCTGCAGTGGAAAAAATTCCTTCCTGATCCCCCGAGAAGCAATCGGATATTCCCTGGATCAACTTTACCTATAAATGTTAGTACCCAGTTATATTCTGTGTATCTAAGAAAGAAACCAGGACTTTTTTTTTTAAAGCAATTAACTGAGCTGGCCAGAACCAACTCTTGAGGGAGTCTATTCCACATTTTCACAACTCTTACTGTGAAGAAACCTTTCCGTGTTTGGAGATTAAATTTCTTTTCCTCCAGACGTAAAGAGTGCCCCCTTGTCCTCTGTGATGACCTCATGGTGAATAACTCTACACTGAGTTCACTATATGAACCATTGATGTATTTATACATGTTGATCATATCCCCCCTTAATCTCCTCTTTTCAAGAGAGAATAAATTCAGTTCCTCTAATCTTTCCTCATAGCTGAGCTCCTCCATGCCTCTTATCATTTTGGTTGCCCTTCTCTGTACTTTTTCCAGTTCCCCAATGTTCTTTTTTTTTAATTGGTACCCAAAACTGAACTGCATATTCCAGATGAGGTCTTACTAATGATCTGTACCGGGGTAATATGATATCTCTCTTTCTCTCTGGAGTCTATACCTCTTTTAATACAAGAGAGGATTTTGCTCACTTTAGAAACTGCAGCTTGGCATTGCATGCCATTATTAAGCTTGTGATCTGTGTCAGTGTTGGTGGTGGTGTGTTGTGTCGGATTTGTCACTGTGTGGGATCGCTCAGTTCAGGTGTTCTGTGTGTGCATGTGTGTGCATGTGTGTGCGTGGGCTGGGCTGCCTGTTGTCACAGCATTTTATCTCCCTCCATTGCCTGAGGAATTCCAGCCTGGGATCTGTGGGAGTGTGGCTCCATCATCCTCCACTCACTGTAACAGTGACCCTGCCATTGCCAGCCACAGATACAGTCCATCCATGACACTGATTTTGTCTTTAATATTGGTGCTGGTGGCATCTTATAGCACTTATTTTTGCAAATTAATAGAAATTTGGCAGTTTCATGATTTGTTGGTTTAATATTTTCATCTGTTTTTACATTTTTATTATACAGGCAGTTAGGAAACATCTCTCCAGTGGGCTTACAGACAGAAATAAAAATAAGACAGAAGTTCCACACTCTATCCAAAAAAATACATTAAATTAATTTAGTGTACCACATCTGTACATACATGCAAAGCCAAATAATGTGACATTCGGCTTATGAAGCCATGCACTGTTTTCTTTGTACTGTTGTTAGTCCATCCAATACTATTATTTAAGAACGTGAGGTTATTTCAGAGAAACCCAAGTAATAACCCAACTGTATGACTAGTTTACAGTACCTGATTTCTCAAATGGTAATTTCTTTCTCCACCACAATACTCTGTCTGTCCATGCTGGCGTTCTACACTTTTCACTTGTGTCATAAGCCTCTGATCCAATGTCATACTTGTAAGTTGGTCCGAAGTGGATAGTACCTTCATAGAAGTCTTTAAATATCTATGGGCAAAACATATTCCACGGCTGATTAAAAAGACCTCTCTAAAGTTTGTAGAACTGATAGACATTTGTAAATAGCTACTAAATGCAGATTTTTGGTTAAAATCATAATAAAAAAAGGTAATATGCAATATCATTATACACAGAGGACCCTTACCTCTTTTTCTGGAATTCCGCGTCAGTGCTGTTGATTCTTCCTTTCTCCAGGTGCCCCCTTAGCAAGCCAGATGCTAAGGAGACACTTGCGCACATGTACTTCTGAACCCAGCTGTGTGCTTCCATAGACCCATGCTGGTAAGCCATGCCCCCAATCCCTCTTCACAGGTGTTTGATTAAAAAGACCCCTCTGAAGTTTGTAGAACTGATAGACATTTCTAAATAACTACTAAAGGCAGATTTTTGGTTAAAATAATAAAAAAAAGGTAATATGCAATATCATTATACACAGAGGACAATTACCTCCTTTTCTGAAATTTGGCGTCAGTGCTGTTGATTCTTCCTTTCTCCAGGTGCCCCCTTAGCAAGCCAGATGCTAAGGAGACACTTGTGCACATGTGCTTCCGAACCCTGTTGTGTGCTTCCATAGACCCACATAGACCCACACAGTGCTGGTAAGCCACGCCTCCAATCCTTCTTCACAGGCGTTTGACTGACAGCAGCAGAAGCCTAAGGCTCCAGCTTCCTCCGGCATCTCCTGTGAAAGCAGGAAGCGAGGGGAGCGGTGCTGCAGCCAGGACAGCGCTGGAACGGTGACAGGGGTCAGGCAAGTGGTTAGAGATGAGGGTGGACAGTAGTAGAAGTTTTTTTTTTTTTTTTAAATGGTAGCAAACACATTTAAAAAAAATGGGCCCCCTGCAGGGTAATGTCACAATATGTGTGAGTATAACCTGCGCAGAGGACTGATCAATTAGACTGGCTGCTGCTAGCAAAATCACAAATGTGTACCGGTGAACAAATGTGTGAGTGCAAACATAAAAATTGCTGCGCTGCCTCTCCAAAAGACCGCTTTAAATAAATAAATGAATGAACTCCCTACTACACAAAGGGTCCCCACAAATGTGCATGTGCTATAATGCCCCGTGGGCTGGCAATTATATCCCTCAGTTTACTTATTGGTTTATTTGGGATTTAGTCACTGGGGAGGAGGGATATAATTGCCAGCCCACGGGGCATTATAGCACATACACATTTGTGGGGACCGTTTGTGTAGTAGGGAGTTCATTTATTTATTTAATTAATTATTTATTATTATATAAGTCCTTTTTGGGAGAGGCAGCGCAGCAATTTTTATGTTTTTAAATGTCACAATATGCTAGTATGCACAGCCTACTAGCACATTATGACAGACTTACCTTTTAAACGGAGCCCACCAGCAGCACGCTGTCATTGATGTAGGCACGTGACCCAGTCTTCCATCCGGGTTTGCAATCTCTGACCGTTTAAATACCTGGGCTGCGATGATGTCACTCCCGTTACACAGGAGTCACGATCTTGGCGTAGCACTCTCTGCATTGGCACACTATGGATCCCTTAGTGGATCAGTTCACTTTATAATCTGAGTGATTGGTTTATTTATTCACTGTATTGCACTGGGGGCAATATTAGTCACTTATTAGTTTGGTATGAACTATTTTGGATGATTTAAATTGGTTTTGCGCATTTTATTCTATTTTTATTTATTTATTGTTTATTGGCATGCTACATCATTTATTGTTTTTTTTTTATCTGATTTTTTTGGGATAAGATAGTGTGGGATTACGGTATTATTTGGGGTAGCGCTGCACCATATCATTTTATATTTTGCACAATATCCATTTGGTATATGGTTGGGTGTTAGTAGCCCCCTTGCCTTAATTATCATTATTTTATTTTGAGTAGTGCAGGAGGTCTATATCGTTTTATTTATACTCTTTGCATTGACACTCTAAATGCTGAGCGCACTGTGCATGTGCAGGGCTGTAACTGACAGGAGTGGAAGTGAATGTCTCCTGAATTATACATGTTTAGGAGATATTCACTGTTCCTACAGATAAGCCTTATAATAACCTTACCTGTGATTGCAAGTTAAAAAAAAAAAAAGTTAACTGCCACTTTAATGCAGAGAATGGATTAAGCCAAGAACCACTTCAAGGTATAATGCAATTTTTGAATCAATGTACTTCAACTACATCAAACTGAATGCTGTATACCTTATTCTACAAACAGTGACAGGAAGTCATATTCAATTTGATGGTGTTTTTTTTACTGTAGCTGTCAATGTTTTTTTTTAGCGAGACCTATGGCTTTACACAAAGGAATAATAGAATATAAATAGAGAAAATTTACTTTTCGCTACTAAAGTTGTTTTCTGTACAGATTGCATCTGTTATTATAGTAAATTATACCTTTTTAGCACATCGTGACTTTTATAAATTGCTCTCAAAGCGTTGCATCTATTAGCTTAGAATGATACTTAATATCTTGTTACTCACTTGAAAGCGTGACAGCGAGCCATCTAAATGACTATAGAATATCTGATGAAAAACAGTTGAAGTATACAGTTGTGCTGAAAAGATTGCATACCCTGGCAGAAATTGTGAAATTTTGGCATTGATATTGTAAATATGACTGATCATGCCAAAAAATGATCTTTTATTGAAGGATGATGATCATATGAAGCCATTTATTATTTATTATCAAATAGCTGTTTGGCTCCTTTTTAAATCATAATGATAACAGAAATCACCCAAATGGCCATGATCAAAAGTTTACATAACCTGGAATGTTTGGCCTTGGTACAGACACACAAGGTGACACACACGGGTTAAAATGCCAATTAGAGGTTAATGCCCCACATCTGTGGCTTTTTAAATTGCAATTAGTGTCAGTGTATAAATAGTCAATGAGTTTGTTAGCTCTTACATGGAAGCACTGACTAGGCTAGATACTGAACCATGGGGATCAGAAAAGAACAGTCAAAAGTCCTGCGTAACAAGATAATGGAACTTTATAAAGATGGAAAAGGACATAAAAAGGTGTCTAAAGCCTTGAATATGCCAATCAGTACTGTTAAATCACTTATTAAGAAGTGGAAAGTTTGGGGATCTCTTGATACTAAGCCAAGGTCAGGTAGACCAAGAAAGATTGCAGCTATAACTGACAGAAGAATTGTCCGGGATTCAAAGAAAAACCCACAAGCAACCTCAAAAGAAATACAGGCTGCTCTGGAAAAAGATGGTGTGGTTGTTTTGAAGGAGCACAATATGATGACACTTGAACAAAAATGAGCTGCATGGTCGAGGTACCAGAAAGAAACTTTTACTGCATCAATGACATATCAATCAGTTGATTTCTGTTATTGCCAATGCAAAAATATAAGTCTTAAAATATAAGAAGTGATCTGTAAGTTTTAAGGCACACTGACCCAACTCCTAAAATGTGTTCAGCTCTGATACTTTCATAGTGTGTCATTCATGAAAAGTGTATGATTTAAAAAGCAATTTCACACAGAGAAATGCCCTTACAAGATTAAAGGGTAAATAAGACCAGGCTGTGAACATTAACTAGTTGCTGATATGTACTGCGGGCGAGTGGCAGCTACAGGCTATGTGAATGCGCACATCCATAGGACGCAGTGAGTCGCTATGCGATCACATGATCACAAAGTCAACCAATCTGTTATGAATGAATTTCATTCATTACAGCTGTGTTTCCTATAGTGAGATGTAATTGGCCCACAGCTATCACTAGGTACCATTCACAGCACCTTGTACCATATGGTAGCTGGTGCCAATCACAGATCACAATGGTAAAATCGCAGCTGTTATGAATGTAACCCAATGAAGTTCACTGTAAAAGCAATCAAAGTGAAAAAAAAAAAAAAAACATCCTCCCAGTGTTGTAGTGTTCCTATGGTGACACTGAACTACTCTGATGAAAGTCTTTAAAAAAAAATTTTTTAATTTTTTTAAAATGTTAACAAAGATAAAATGTAAATAAAATTTTTAAAAAATTGAATAGAAAATGGTTAAAAAAATTATTTTTATTTTTTTACATACCGTCACCAGTTAGTGTCCCAGATCACTGCCACACCAGTTATATGATGACGCTGAACTGCCCTGGTGACAGTACGTTAAAAAAAATTGTGAAAAAAAAAAAGTTTTTATTGATTTCTTAATTTTCTAAAAAATTGTGTCAAAAATTACAACTTTAAAAAACTTGCCATGCCTCCTACTAAATACCCCATTCTGTCTACTTTCCAAACAGGGGTCATTTAGAGGGTATTTGTACTGTCCTAGAATTTTAGGTGCCTCAAGAAATGTGATCGGCCATCAGTACATCAGGACTAATCAATTTTCAAATATATATACCATAGTTTGTAGATGTTATAGCTTTCACACAAACCAATTAATATACAGGTATTGGGATTTTTTTTCCCAAAAGACATGTAGCAGAACACATTTTGCCTTAAATTAATGAAGAAATTAGATTATATATTTTTTTATTGGATATGTTTTATAACAGAAAGTAGAAAATATTGTTTTTTTCTTTCAAAATTTTCATTCTTTTTTCATTTATATCCCCAAAAATAAAAAAAAAATATGGTGATCAAATACCACCAACAGAAAGCTCTATTTGTGTGAAAAAAATATAATTATATAAATATCATTTGTGTACAGTTTTGCATGACCATGCACTTCGACGTTAAAGTAGCGTAGTGCGGAATAACAAAAAAAAATGGCCAGGTCATGAAGGGGGTAAAACCTTCTAAAGCTTAAGTGGTTAAAGCATTTATATATTTAAAAGACACAATAAATTGGCTCACTGACCTCTGCAGATGCAAGTACCGTGGAGCAATTCATCCTCAAATTACAAAGCAGAAGCACCAAAGTAGTTCAAGTCCATTATCTCAGCAGCTTAGCTCCCCCCTTCTTCCCTCTTCCAGAGTTCCTGTTCTGTATTTACATTAAAGCTTAGAGGCCTGGAAGGCTGTGGAGCCACTGCTGGGAACTGAGCTACTGAAAGAACAACATAAACGACTGTAGTGCTTTTGTTTTGAACTTTGATGATTAATTGCTCCATTGTGTTTGCAGCTACAGAGGTCAGTGTCAAAGCGCATTCAATTTCTTGTTTAGAATATGTAAATATTTAAATGTCAAGTCTAACCTCAGTTATACTTTAAAAACTAGCATTGAAAAGAAAATTCATCATTCTATATGATTGATTTGCTAAAGAAAAAATGGGAGAGGTTTACTTAGCTCAGTTAATAGGATGTAGCTGTGTTCACTTCAGTTATGTGCAAGCAAAATTGGCCATATAAATTATATATGTTGTCCCCTCACCACCTGCTTGAACCCTCAGAATGCCAACCCATCATGCCACAATTGTGTGCATTCCCTTAGGCCTCAATTATAACTTGTTTTTTCATTTCCCTTGCACATGATTTGGTATTCAAAGGGAAAACAGCTTCCCCAGTACATTTTGTACTTTTGTAGTAAATCAACCCTTTAAGTCAGGGGTGGGCAACTGTGGCCCTCCAGCTGTTGTAGAACTACAAGTCCCATAAGGCATTGCAAAACTGACAGTTACAACCATGACTCCCAAAGGCAGAGGCATGATGGGACTTGTAGTTCACCAACAGCTGGAGGGCCACAGTTGCCCCCCCCCCCCGCTTTAAGTGGTCATGTGATTTCCTATAAACACACGTTACTTAAACACGTTACTCCCTGATCCACGTAAAAAACTATTAGTAACATTCAGAAATACATATACAAAACAGGAGAAATATCGGTATGTAATTCCCAGAAATAAACAAATAAATCTGTACACACCTTTCCATTGGCTTTTTGAATCTGAAGTTGATCAAATTCAAGTAATTTCTTCCAGTCCTGGCGTTTAATAAAGTAGAAAACTTCCTCATATGTAAGGTCCAGTCGGTAATTAAAATCGCCACACCAAAATACATAATCATGTGAAAAAACATTTCTTCCCTTGAATAATAATAAAAAAAAAAAAGAAATGTACCTAGTGTCATTTTTTTCAAAGTTAATTTCATTGCATAGACTAAACACCATAGGGAGCTGACTGCTAGCTAGGCCATATAAGTTATTTGTTGCCCCCTCACCACCTGCTTGAACCCTCAAAATGCCAACCCATCATGCCCCAATCATGGGCATTGCCTTAGGTCACAATCAGGGGCGGACTGACCATTTGGAAACTCGAGCACTGCCCGAGGGCCCGTGGTCAGTAGGGGACCCCATGAGATGCCCCTGGTACCTTTTTCATAGGCTTTTTTTGAGTTTGTGCAAGGACACAGGGGCCTTATGATCTCCTATTGCCCGGGGGCCCCATGAGTTGTCAGTCCACCCCTGGTCACAATTATAACTTGTGGTTGGGGGGCAGAACCATGTTTTTATGCCCTCATACACTTAAGCTGCAAAGGTTGCTGATGGGGGTGTACATGCACGACGCTACTGTTATTTTAGGGATTAAAGCAGATGGTGAAGAGGCATCATGTTGCCTCCCTGACACCTGTTAAAAGGCCTGTGAAAAGAGATCCTCTGCGGATCGCTCTTCAGAGGGCAACACCACTATAAAAGAGACCTTAAGTTAGGCAGCCAACCATCTGAATGAGCCCTAACATTGCTAAATTTTCCACATTCATTCCAGCATTGTACTTGCAGATGTCACTGCAATGTACCACTCACCATAGGGAAGCTTAATTTCTGTGTGATTTCTTTGTAATCCTCATTCCGTTCTTTCACCTGGGTCTGCCCAGCAGTAAAGTGGCTACATATAAAGCAAAAACTTGTGCTGTAGAACTGGAAACGTATGGCTACTGCTCCTTTGTTGCCAGCTTTTCCTCCCATACCAGTCTTAACAGTGTCTACTGCCAAGTCTCTGTAAGAGAAAGAAGGTATAAACAACCTAAGAAGTCATAAGAAAAGTGTACATCTGAAAATAAGACACCGTAGGGCAGCCTTTACCAACCTTTTTACCACAAAAGAACCCTTGAGATAATTTTTGGGTCTACGAAAACCCTAGCAAATACAAATTTATTGCTGGTCAGTGGGAAAAATGCATCCTACATTGATGGCTAGTGAGAAGAATGCCCCCCTTACAGTGGTGGTCAGAATGCCATCCTTTCAGACAGCTAAAAAGATGAAAGGTGTCATCATGCAGCTGACTCTGCCAAGTGGTGTTTGCCCTGCAACTGTGCAGGTACCATCAAATGGGAGGTCAATCAGCCACAGCTCAAGAAACCTGTCTGAGCCTTACTCTTAGAACAGTAAGAATGTGGAACTGCCTTCCAAATTTAGTGGTGTCAGCAGGGAGTGTCGATAATTTAACCACTTGCCCTTCTGAGGATTTACCCCCCTTCCTGACCAGGACATTTTTGCATTAAGGCGCTGCATTACTTTAACTGACAGTTGCGCGGTCATGCAATGCTGCACCCAAATGACATTAACATCCTTTTTTTCCAACAAATTTAGCTTTCTGTTGGTGGTATTTGATTGCCTGTGCGGTTTTTATGTTTTTGTGCTAAAAGCAAAAAAAGACCGACAATTTTGAAAAAAAAAAAACAATCATTTGGACTTTTTGCTAATAAACATGTCCAGTAAAAAAATAAAAAAATAAAATTTCGTCATAAATTTAGGCCAAAATGTATTCTGCTACATGTCTTTGTTAAAAAAAATCTCTATAATTTAATTTGTTTACGTGAAAGTTATAGCGTTTACAAATGGCAGTATAGATAATGGGATTTTTTTCCCTACTAGTAATGGCAGCGATCAGCGACTTTTAGCGGGACTGCA
The DNA here is from genome assembly GCF_062004578.1 of Staurois parvus. NCBI lineage: Eukaryota > Metazoa > Chordata > Amphibia > Anura > Ranidae > Staurois > Staurois parvus. Next base: position 4,219,459 of record NW_028317877.1, read on the forward strand.
GAGGACATTCTGACACTGGGGGGGAACTAACTTGGTGTCAGTGACACCAATACAGTGATCAGTGCTAAAAAAAAAGCACTGACACTGTACTGACACTGGGCAGGAAGGGGTTAATGTGAAGGGCGATCAAAGGGTTAACTGTTTGCTGGGAGTGTTTTACTAAGGGGCAGGGGGTGTGTTCTTCGCTGTAAGCATACTGATCGGGATGGCTATACTGTGTACAGCCATCCCGATCAGTGTGCTCAAGCTGACAGGGAGGAAGATTGTTTGTAAACAAAATAATCTTCCTCCCCGTCGGAGGTACTCGATAAGCACTGGGCGCCGGCGGGTAATCTAGAAAAGCAAAAAAAGACCGACAATTTTGAAAAAAAAAAAACAATCATTTGGACTTTTTGCTAATAAACATGTCCAGTAAAAAAATAAAAAAATAAAATTTCGTCATAAATTTAGGCCAAAATGTATTCTGCTACATGTCTTTGTTAAAAAAAATCTCTATAATTTAATTTGTTTACGTGAAAGTTATAGCGTTTACAAATGGCAGTATAGATAATGGGATTTTTTTCCCTACTAGTAATGGCAGCGATCAGCGACTTTTAGCGGGACTGCAGAGGACATTCTGACACTGGGGGGGAACTAACTTGGTGTCAGTGACACCAATACAGTGATCAGTGCTAAAAAAAAAGCACTGACACTGTACTGACACTGGGCAGGAAGGGGTTAATGTGAAGGGCGATCAAAGGGTTAACTGTTTGCTGGGAGTGTTTTACTAAGGGGCAGGGGGTGTGTTCTTCGCTGTAAGCATACTGATCGGGATGGCTATACTGTGTACAGCCATCCCGATCAGTGTGCTCAAGCTGACAGGGAGGAAGATTGTTTGTAAACAAAATAATCTTCCTCCCCGTCGGAGGTACTCGATAAGCACTGGGCGCCGGCGGGTAATTACCGTCCGGGGCCTGGTGAATGACATCTGTGGCTGCGAATGGCGGCGTGCCCCCTACCCGGAAATGTAGAATGACGTATATATATATATATATATATATATATATATACACACACGATTCTGCGCACAGGTGCCGCCCTGTAGCAGTATACCTGCTATAGGGTGGTCCTTAAGTGGTTAAAAAAACTCCTAGATGAGCATCTTAGCGAATGCAATATACATATGGGAAATGGTAGAGACATAAATACATACACATGGATACACCCACACCCTCTCAGGTTGAACTGGATGGACTGATGTCTTTATTCAACCTTATCAACTATGTAATTATGAACCCCTAGCAACTCCTGGAGGAACCCTAGGGTTCCACAGAAACCTGGTTGAGAATGCCTGCTGTAGGGGTGGGAGATGCTGAGTATTGTATGTGCACTAACATTTTACACATATCAGCATATTGATGAATGTTAGCTAGGAGTTCAGAATAAAGAAACTCTTTGCAGTCAAATGTACAATAAAATATATAAAACCAACCATGTTTTTGTAGCACCCTCCTAATTAGCTAGGGGGAACTAGAGTTCTGATTGTTAGAGAAGAGGCTGAGTAGCAGCCTGGGTGCAATAGTCAGGAGGACAAATTGTGGTCAGGGCTGAGAGGCTCTACAGGCCATCCCCTCTGGAATTTCTCCCAGCTCTAGAAGCAGTGGGTAGATCTGAGGAGTGTCTGGCTTGTACTCTTAAGGGATCCTGGCCAATCCCCAACAGGAGGCTTGGCAAGGGGCCAGGCCAACCTTTAAAAGTGATTGAGCCTGTTCAGCTGTGAGGGGAGAGTTCGGGTGGAAGACAAAGAGGAAGATGTAAGGCTGAAGGCAGGAGTCTGGGAGGATGCCCGGATGGAGAGAGGGGCTCACTCACAGGTGGTGGAGCGTGGAAGGACAAAAACTTGGGACTTCACTGGCCCCCTGAGAGAGGACCACCTGAAAATGTGCATTGCTTGGCTGTGCAGGGCTAAAAGGGGGGTTAGTGCTACATTTAGGTGATAGCTTCTTTATAGAGTCTATGAGGTATGTATTGACAGCCACACAACTTATATTATCAGAAGAAAATGACAGCACTCTCAACACTTTTCTCTTTTTATGATGACACTGCTTTTAAAAACATGAACCACAACTTCTTTTATGTTTATGTCTTCTATTTGTCCCTTCTATTTTAACCTTGCCTTACCACAAATTTCCTTACCATGCGCATACATCCCCTAGGATATTTTGTTTTACAACCCACATTTGACTCCATAATGTGATGGGTTATTCTAAAAGGTATTAGATACCATCACTACCTTACTTATGTTACATGTTGTACATCCTGTTTTAAATCCTATTTACTCAATGTTCCCTCCAAAGTTTAGTTTAATCTCTTAGATGTTATTCATTTCTGCCCACATTGCTTTGTCATATCACTTTGTAATATTTATTTTGTCAAATGCATTAACAATATTATTATCTTTGCCATGCTGGTTCTAAATGTCACATTTTTACACACCCATTTAGCTGCCCACTACTTGTCATACAGTATGTCACTGTGCCTCATAAATTAAAGGATACGTTAACTTAAAAAAATAAATAAATAAATGCACATCTTTTTGCTGGTAAAAAAAATGTGCATTTATTATTTTTCTTATTAGGAGCCTGAAGAACATTGCACCCGTGGTCAGAAGATGGCGGGTGTAATGCAGAGCTCCTGCAGACTGTCAGTGCAAGCAGTCTACTCGTAACTTGTATGGACAGGCAGTTACACAATGACAGGAATAATCAATGAACTGCCTAGAACACTCACAGTGCCCTGGTAGTTCAATCAGAACTACAAGCCGTCAGCTGCAAAAGCTGACGGTAGTTGTAGCACCCCCATTCACAGAACTCTGTGAATGAATGACACAGCCGGGTGGGCAGAGCCTCTCATGGCCCCTTCTTTTAAAACTGTGACTGCGTTTGCCTACTGTGAGCCCATATCTTGGGAATATGGACTGAGGCTTTGTGGCTAATTCACACCATCTGTATCTCAACCCTATGGGCCATTGCCCTTCATTGGAAGTTGTCTATGGTACCACTGGCCTCAGTTTTACGAAGAGTTGATGCGATGTTGCTCATGGAACGTATTCACTATATGTTACTGGATAGGATGCACTTATTTGACAAAAAATGGGATGTTTGGAAACTCATAGACATTTAGGGGTTTATTTACTAAAGCTGGAGAGTCCAAAATCAGACTCCCTTCTGCATAGAAACCAATCAGCTTCTAACCTCAGTTTGTTCAATGAAGCTTTGGCAATGAAACCTGGAAGCTGATTGGTTTCTGTGCAGAAGTGAGTCTGATTTTGCACTCTCCAGCTTTAGTAAATAAACCCCTTACTGTCTGACCAATGAATATCCATGATTTAATTGATAGTGTTTTCTGTTGGTTGCCTTATTGTTCTGCCTACCTTACTCATGTACTTAACTTTTATGTTCTACATGACTGTACCTTATTGGAATGAATATTACAGATGTGCCTTTTTTCCTGTTGCATGTTATACTTTATGTCGTTAAGCTGTTTTTGCAGCCTATTTCTTAATAGATAAAAACAGGTGTGACACCCCTTATGACTAAGTCCCGGATGTGACGTCGGACGCACAGGAGAGGAACCGGAAGTGGCACGTCGCCCATTTTGGAGACTGGAAACCACATGTCAAACACATTGGAAGCTGCTCGGAAACCCTGAGAGGTTTGAAGGGCATGGGAATATGCTTTTTATTCATTTTAACATTGTAAGCAGTTAAATAAAGTATACAATTTAACATTTTACAAAAGCGGAATTACACTATATATTTCATTCATATATCACTTGCATGAGCACTCTGGAGTCCTATGAAATGCTTCCTTAACCACTTCCAGACCGGACACTTTTACCCCCTTCCTGACCAGGGCAATTTTCAGCTTTCAGCGCTATCACACTTTGAATGACAATTGCGCAGTCATGCAACACTGTGCCCAAATTAATTTTTTACCATTTTTTTGAGACAGATAAAGCTTTATTTTGGTGGTATTTATTCACCACTGGGATATTTATTTTTTTTGCTATGTAAATGAAAAAGTCCAAAAATTTTGAACAAAAGTGTTTTTTTTATAAAATTTTGCAAATAAATAATATTTCATCATAAATCTTTGCCAAAATTTATTCTGTTATCTTTTTAGTAAAAAAAAAACACAAATTAGTTTATAACCAAAAATTATAATTTTTAAACTTTTTTTTTACATTTTTATTTTATTTTTTTATATTATTGTTATTTATTTATTTTTTTTTACATACTGTCACCCTAGAAGTACAGTGTCACCATGGTGACACTGTAGTACTTGGGGGTGATGAAGATTTTTTTTTTTTTTTTTTTACACTGATTGGTTTTACACCCATATAGGATGTAAAAGCAATCATTTCTCTTTCTCTCTGTGTGCATTCCTGCACTCATTGAGAAGTACTGAGTGAGCTGTGATTGGTCAGAGCTTGTCACATGGTACAAGGCTGTTGTGCATAGCCTTGTACCATGTGACCTCTGTGATCATTCACAGATTTCACACGTAGTAAGCAATGATGTCAGAAGTGACATCTTGCTTACTACTTTGCATGTGATCACTGATTGGCCAATCAATGATCACATGATCGGGACCTCGTACAGAGGTCCCGTCCGACGATCGGTGTTTCACTGTGTCCAGAGGAAACAGCGGGCACCGCATCGCGGTGCTGCGCGGTCCCATGGAGTGCGCACAAGCAGGGTGCGGGGAGGCCATTTATAAACGGCCATCCGACCCTGCACTGCCACCGTCCGGCCGTTTATATGCAACGGCTGGTCGGGAAGTGGTTAAGCCATGAGGACATTCAGGAGAATGTGGTGGATGATATCCTAGGAAGTACGCTTCAGGAGTGGAGGAAAGGAATGGAAGTGAATGGATTCCTACTATACTAAAAAAGGCTTTTTTTTATTTATTTTTTGGTAAGGGTATATATGCCTTGCACTATAGAAGTGTACACTGTTGTGGTCACTTGGATTGCTGTACTCACAGAGTGACACACTATCACTTATCTTGCACAGTGTTCACTATTTTTGCACTATATGAATTTTGCACTTATTTTGAGTTGCATTTATGTATACGGGAAAGAGTATGATTTTTTTGATTTATTTATTTATTAAGGTAATGCGCTATCTGAGTTTTCCTTTTTTTTTTTGAGGTACTCTCTGTCCTTTTAAGAGCCAGTGGAGGGGCTCAGCACCAAAGGATTCGATAAGTTGGATTGTGGACACTTAATTTTGTTGAAGTGACTTTACTTACACGATTTTTTGATTTGAGTGACTTTTTGGGATTGGATATAATGTTTGGAATTTTTTACACTTTGAAATATTTGGGTTTATTATAAGGGTTTATGGTGTGTAGGGTTATTTATTTACATATTAAATTTTTTGTGTGTTGATTTGCACTTTCAAGGGTGAACGTTTTTTCTATTATGTGAAAGGATATTAAGGTTAGTTTAGTGTTAGTTGATACCGTATTCATAGTCTTAGCAGTTGAACTTAAGCCTTAATGAAAACTATAAATGTATGTCCTAGGTGTTCGAAGTATAGGGAATAGTATTGGTGTCAGCTAATGAGCTGCAATAAAACAAAAGAGGCAGATATCACCAATATGTATAGAAAAACAACAATCAAAAGTAATAATTAAGAAGTAAATTAAGAATACACAAAAAAAGAAATTTCACAAATCTTACAAGCCCTACTTTCTATTGGTTCAAATATATAATTCAGCAGCTGCAAATCTGCTGAGAGACTGCAGCAGAGAAGAGCCACATGTAGGAGATCAGTGAAGTGGTCATCAAAGTACAGCTGGCTTTCAGATCCCTGGCTGATCCTTAAAAAATGGTATTGTGTTTGCTATTGAATGACTCATCTTCTATTAATTTTTAACAGAAATACAACTAAATCCTAAGTAATACTAAGCAAGGAAACAGAATTCAGGACAATGTTTGAAGCTGAACTCTAGTAAAAGTAAAAATTCTCCCTTGCAACAGGGCCGCTTGGTTTTCTTTAGGGGGCTGTCTAGGCTTCTCTGCACTGATAGGCTGGTTCCAGCAGCCTCTCTCACCTGCGCTACCACTGGCTAAGCTACTCTGACATCATCAAGACTTATGCCAAACCCATAGCCCTGCATTGGACATGACAACACTGTGTTACAGTACAATCCACCTCCTGAGCATGGGGAAGCGCTGTCTGCCAGGGGAGTGAAGAGTAAGTAAAATTGATTTTCCATCCTCTAGACCAGTGGTCTCCAAACTGAAGCTCGGGGGCCGGATGTGGCCCTTTGCTTGCCTTTTCTGGCCCTTGGAGCACTAGTCCACCAACAGACACCAATGATAGGGCACCATTCCTCCTACTGACACCATAAATGGGGCACTATTCATCTCATTGATATCAACAATGGGATATTATTCCTCCCATTAAAACCAATGATGGGGCACTGTATCAGGACATTTTCTCCTTCCACTGGCCACAGTCTGGCCCTCCCAAAGCCTAAAGGTGAGTAAACTAGCCCCTTGCTTGGCAAGTTTGGAGACCCCTGCTCTAGACAGAAATGAGCAGTCAGGTTCTGTTCACACTAGTGAGATTTCAGATGCCACACAGAATCGCATGACAATGGAAATCACCTTGTTTTCAATGGTGCGCATTCACATTAATGTAACTCAGCATAATGTGATTTTGGAAAAGGTTCCTGAACTACTTTGGTATGCTTTCAGCATGATTTTGGCCCCATAGAATATGCAAAGTACTTCAAAGTAGCATTCAAGTTGCATCCAAGTTGCATTACATAATCGTGCTGAAATGGAAGCAAGATTGGATCCCAGCAGTGTGAACCTAGTCTTATGAGAGAATTTTTATTTTTTATGGAGTTGGGTTTTAAGATTGCAAAATTTGTGAAATACTATAACACAAAACTGATAAAAGGAGAGCTGAACACACCAGAAATTCAAAACACTAACCTCCAGTTTTTGAAACTCGTGGAAGAAAGGATAACCTACCTTACTTATAGAGCAAGGAAACACTCCTGTGCTATGTATTCTCATTTCTTACCAACAATCATGTACAAAGATTAGTCCATAAAAGTGGACATGGCCAGTCAACTTTGTGATCTGTATCATGATGTACTATTGATATTTTACAAAATATATTACCCAGAAACACCTTTTACAGACTCCTACCAAATATGAGTGTGCGAATGGCAAGAGCCAGATTTTTTTTACTACGACTGATGCATTATAATCTAGTATTAGAACACAATGGGGTTCATTTACTAAAATTGAAGAGTGCAAAATCTGGGGCAGCAGTGCATGGTAGCCAATCTGCTTCTAACTTCAGCTTGTTTATTTAACAACTTCGTGCCTAAGGGTAAAAAATTTTTTAATGCCTAAGCACAATTTTGCAACTTTGACATGTGTTAACGAAACCATACATACAGTATCATCACAACTACTTTGTGCAACCAGGTGGATTATACCTTTTTTTTTTCAGGACAAATTGGGCTTTCATTTGGTGGTAAATGTTAATGGATATCTCCTGTTGTTTTTTTTTTATTACCAAAGGAAAACTGGCCTAAAATAGTAAAAAAAACAAACAAACTTTTTTTTAATTTAGCTGTATATTTCTTGGTACTACCATAACCTATCACCAAAGAACAACCCAGAATAATTTCTCCTGCTCCTGATGATCGCAACGATACCACATCTGTGTATGCTAGTTGTTGTTTGTATCCGTAGTACAGCCCAGACACCATATTGCGCAATTTGCTTTTTTTTTTATTCTGCCACTGACACTAATTAAAAAAAAAAACAAAAACCTGACCCTGACCCTTGACCAAAACACTAACCCTGGCACAGACCTAGATCAAACCCTGATCTGGGTATTTTCTTTATTTTTTTATTATTATTTTTATTTAGTCATTTATGTATTTATTTGTTTATTTTATTTATTTTTTTTACTCACACTTGAGTTTTTTTTCCTGTTTGAAAGGACAGAAAGATAGGACAGATCCCCTCGAGAGTTCTCCCTCTACAAATTCGCGTTCCACACCTACACCTCCTCCCTCCATGCCGCCAAACAAGCCTACTTCAAAACCCTCATCAACACCCTCTCCACCTGTCCTCGCCGGCTCTTCTCCACCTTCAACTCCCTACTCTCTCCCCCCCCTCCTCCACCCAGTACCTCACTCACCGCCCACGAGATTGCCAATCACTTCCAAAATAAGATCGACGCAATCCGTAAGGACATCACCAATGCTCTACCTCCCCACCTAGCCTCCTCCCACTATAACCCCATCAACTCTCCTCTCCCCTGACCTCGCAACTGCCCTGCCCCCCACCACACCTAACATCCCGCACACTACAACCTCCCCAACACTCCGATCCTTCAGCCTTGCTACCACTGAGGAGGTCACTAAGGTCTTCTCAGGAGCCCGCCTCACCACTTGCCCCCTTGACCCTGTCCCCACACAACTCCTCCGGTCACCCTCCTCCTCCATCCTACGCTCCCTCACCCACATCTTCAATCTCTCCCTTTCTACTGGCGCATTCCCCTCCCCCCTAAAGCATGCGCACATTACCCCCATACTCAAAAAACCCTCCCTGGACCCCACCAACCTGAACAACCTTAGACCCATCTCCCTGCTGCCATTTACATCCAAGCTCCTTGAGCGCTTAGTCTACAGTCGCCTAAGCTCCCACCTCACTGACAACAACCTCCTCAATCCACTACAGTCTGTCTTCCGTCCCCTACCTACACTCCACCGAAACCGCCCTACTCAAAATCACTAACCGCCAAAGCTAATGGCCACTACTCAGTCCTCCTACTCCTCGACCTTTCCGCTGCCTTCGACACAGTTGACCACCCCTCCTCCTTAATAAACTGCACTCCCTTGGCATCAGAGACTCCGCTTTCTCCTGGCTCTCCTCCTATCTATCCCAACGCTCCTTCAGCGTTACCTATAACGCTACCACCTCCCCCTCTCTGTTGGGGTCCCCCAAGGCTCTGTCCTCGGGCCCCTTCTGTTCTCCATCTACACCTCCTCCCTCGGCAAACTGATATACTCCCACAGCTTCAACTATCACCTCTACGCCAATGACACGCAAATTTACCTCTCCACCCCTCACCTCACCCCTTCAGTCTCCGCCCGTATCGCCCACCTACTGAACAACATATCAGACTGGATGTTGCTTCATTTCCTCAAATTGAACCTTTCCAAAACCGAGCTTGTAATTTCCCCCCAGCCTGCGCCCCCCCCATCCTCTCCATCACGACCAACAACGCCACCATCAATCCCACCCCGCAAGCCAAAGTCCTAGGTGTCACTCTAGGCTCAAACCTGTCCTTCCAATCCTGTCATGTCCAATCGCTGGCAAACTCATGCCGGCTCCACCTCCGCAAGATCTCCAAACTACATACGTTCCTAACCCCAGACACTACTAAACAACTCATTCACTCCCTCATTATCTCACGTCTGGACTACTGCAACTCACTTCTCACCGGCCTACCCCAACATAGGCTATCCCCGCTTCAGTCTATCCTGAACTCAGCGGCCAGACTCATCCACCTTACCAACTGCTCCGCTTCTGCCACCCCCTCTGTCATTCCCTCCACTGGCTTCCGATTGCCCTACGGATTAAATTCAAAATACGAACACTGACATACAAAGCCATCCATAACGCTGCCCCAAACTACCTCACCGACCTGATACCCAAATACTGTACCACCCAACCCGTACTCTTCGCTCCTCACAAGACCTCCTACTTTCTAGCTCCCTGGTCTCCTCCTCCCACGCCCGACTGCAGGACTTCTCCAGTACTTCCCCCATCCTCTGGAACTCACTATCCCAATCCATCAGACTGTCACATACCCTCCTCACCTTTAGGCGCACCCTGAAAACCCATCTCTTCAGGGAAGCCTACCCCACCCTCACCTAACAGCCGATCTCCTCCACTCCTCCTACCACTCCATCCCCCACAGCCACTTCCTCCTGTACCACTATCCCCTCCCTCCTAGATTGTAAGCTCGAAAGAGCAGGGCCCTCAAACCCCTCGTGTATTGTTTTGTTACTGTATTGTCTCATGTTCTGTCCCCCACTATAATGTACAGCGCTGCGCAAACCTTCTGGCACTATATAAATACTGTATAATAATAATAATAATAATGTATCTCTCTCCTCCATTCAGAAAGAGAAAACAAAGGTGTGGGCTTCACAGTGACTGATCACTGTGATAGCCAATTAGAGGCTATCACAGCGATCAGGTGACCCGGAATCGGGAGTTCTCGGTCCCAATCGTTAGAACGGGACCCGGGGATCTCAGTGACACCCTGGTCTTTCTGCTGGGAGCGCGCCGTGAAGCACGCTCCTAGCAGGAAGACAGGTATGCAAATTAGCATCGCCACAGAAAAAAGCCCAGTTCCGTGAGGCCACTAATTTGCGTGCAGTCAACGTCAAGGGGTTACGCTTTGACAAAAAACCTGGAAGCTGATTGGTTCCAATGCAGAGCTGCACCAGATTTTGCACTCCCCAGTTTTAGTAAATGAACAGCGACCATCATTCCTTTGGCCGTCTGCTATAGAAAAGTACAGTAAGCCAGACTGTGCTTTTTGCTTAAATCATCCAATCACATGGAGGAGCAGCTTCATATTTTTCATTCTGCAGCACATGATTGGGGGTTTCTGGTCCCAGTTTAGTAGAAAACACCCTATACACAATGTAATATACAGTGAGGAACAGAGGTATTTGAACACCCTGCGATTTTGCAAGTTCTCCCACTTAGAAATCATGTAGGTGCATTCCCACTCTGAGAGACAGAATTTAAAAAAAAAATTTCAGGAAATCACATTGTATGATTTTTAAAGAATTTATTTGTCTTGCACTGCTGAACATAAGTATTTGAACACCAGAGAAAATCAGTGTTAATATTTGGTACAGAAGCCTTTGTTTGCAATTACAGAGGTCAAACGTTTCCTGTAGTTCTTGACCAGGTTTGCACACACTGCAACAGGGATTTTGGCCCACTCCTCCACACAGATCTCCTCTAGATCTGTCAGGTTTCGGGGCTGTCGCTGAGCAACACAGAGTTTCAGCTCCCTCCAAAGATGTTCTATTGGATTTAGGTCTGGAGACTGGCTAGGCCACTCCAGAACCTTGATATGCTTCTTACGGAGCCACTACTTGGTTATCCTGGCTGTGTGCTTCCAGTCGTTGTCATGTTGGAAGACAAAGCCACGACCCACCTTCAATGCTCTGACTGAGGGAAGGAGGTTGTTGCTCAAAATCTCACAATAAATGGCCCCATTCATACTCTCCTTAATACAGTGCAGTCGTCCTGTCCCCTTCGCAGAAAAGCACCCCCAAAGCATGATGTTACCACCCCCATGCTTCACAGTAGGGATGGTGTTCTTGGGATGCAACTCATCCTTCTTTTTCCTCCAAACACGAGTGAAGTTTAGACCAAAAAGTTCTACTTTGGTCTTATCTGACCACATGGCTTTCTCCCATGCCTCCTCTGGATCATCTGGATCAAGTTTGGTCATTGGCAAACTTCAGACGGGCCTGGACATGTGATGACTTGAGCAGGGGAACCTTCCGTGCAATGCATGATTTGAAACCATGAACGCGTAGTGTTCTACCGACAGTGACCTTTGAAACTGTGGTCCCAGCTTCATGTCATTGACCAGCTCCTCCCTTGTAGTTCTGGGTTGATTCTTCACCTTTCTTATCATCAGTGATACCCCATGAGGTGAGATCTTGCATGGAGCCCCAGTCCGAGGGAGACTGACAGTCATCTTTAGCCTCTTCCATTTTCTAACAATTGCTCCAGCAGTTGATCTATTTTCACCAAGCTTCTTGGCAATTGCCCCGTAGCCCTTTCCAGCCTTGTGGAGGTCCACAATTTTGTCTTTGGTGTCTTTTGACAGCTCTTTGGTCTTGCCCATGGTAGTAGTTGGCGTCTGACTGACTGTGGGGTGGACAGGTGTCTTTAAAGAGCTCAGACAGGTGCTACTAAGTTAGATTAATGAGTGGAGTAGAGGTGGACTTTTTAAAGGCACAGTAACAGGTCTTTGAGAGCCAGAATTCTTGCTGTTTCTTAGGTGTTCAAACACTTATGTTCAGCAGTGCAAGACAAATAAATTCTTTAAAAATCATACAATGTGATTTCCTGAATTTTTTTTTTAATTCTGTCTCTCAGAGTGGAAATGCACCTACAATGTGAATTTCAGACCCCTCCATGATTTCTAAGTGGAAGAACTTGCAAAATCGCAGGGTGTTCAAATACTTCTGTTCCTCACTGGATGTTACATTGCCTAGAAAGTGTGCACAATGTACATATTTATTTGTATTGCTTTCTTTATCAAAAACAGATACTTATTTTACTATTGCAAACAGAGGATGAAGCAGTGAATGCAGAAATATAAATATTATACGTTTTACAAGAAGCTAACAAAAACTGAAAAGATGAGTGACAATGGTCTTAGGATGGACATACCTGATAAATGGCATATGATATGGCCTTACAAATATAAAGAGGCAGACTCCAACAAGCTGTCCAAAGGTCAACAGTATGTATCGATTTGTTCGGGATATAGCTTTCTGGATTTGTTCAGCCCACATTTTTCTGTTTGTTGTACTGAAAAAAATAATTTGTGTGTTTAATTTTTGGGCAAAAACCCCCCAACTTTTTCCTCTACCTTCTGATTTTTAAAATTGTTAGTAAGATAAAGCACCCGAAAATGAATAAGTCATATCTTTAAAGTATAACTCCACTTTTACAAAATTATAGTTTGGCGCTACCAAATGGTGCTATAAAACACCTTCCTCCCACACGTGTACAACACTTACATACTATATGTGCTTCCTCCTCAAAAAAATCCAAAAAATATGATTCCAATGATGTGATATACAAATTCCAACAAAATTATGATGTACTACAATACACTTCCCTTCATAGAAACGTGCTCCTGTGTATATTTATATGCCAATAATAATTTGTGACATCCTCCCAATGCAGTAATAAAAAATAAAAAAAAGTACTCTGACATGGCAGACTGTGTACTACGTACTACAGGACACCTTCCCCTACTGAAACACCAAATGTGCTCCTGTACAAAATCTATACAACAACAAATATTTGTGACATCCATAATATACAATTCCCCCCACAAAGTGCTTCAGTGCAGTCCACTTAAAGTGCTCTTGATTTCAATGCAGTGCTACGTTCCTTTGTGTGACACTCGTGCTCTCCATCCCCATTGGGTCCGCACTCACCAAAAATGTAAGACTCCCTTTTTACAGGCGAGTCATATGCGCTTGGTATAGCTTCCGCCTTCAATATCTCCACACCTCCCCTTATTTGGACCTCTTGTATCCTCTAATCTCCTTCTCCTCCATTCCACCAATGATTGACCAAGAGAACCAAAAAGCAGAGCTCCAATAGTGTAATACGCATCACCAGGATTCACGTCACATCCAGTCGTCACTCTGACATCACCTACTATTTCCGTATAGTCACACCCTGACGTTTCGTCCTTCTGATTTCATCTGAGGGACACCCTCAGACTTTAAAAGGGCTAAACCATTAAAGCTGAACTCCAGGAATTTAGCCACTTTGTAAAATGTGATGGCTTACTATGAGCTAAATCCAACAAGGTGCATTTCACCTCATGGATTTATCACTTTTATTTACAACTGACAGTTTTATGGAGTGCCGGGAGTACAGCTATTGCTACCCTCCCAGGATAAACACTGTCTTCACAGACAGCAGCATCTCTGCCTGTCCATACCTCCTTCTGTTCATTCACAGAAGGCTTTGTATTCCATGAATGGGTTCACATAATACAAAGCACACTGTGATTGGGCAGGGGGTGGGAAGGGCACAGCAGCTGCATGGTCAGGCATCATAGTGCTGGAAGTATAGCAATAGCTGTATTCCCGATGCTCAGCAAAAATGTCAAATGTAAATTAAAGAAATACGTCCACCAGATGGTATGCACCTCATTGGACTTAACCTCTAGTGATCCAGCACATTTTACAAAGTACCTGAATTCCTGGAGTTCAGCTTTATTACAAATACTTTCCAGATATCCCAAAATATGATATCATAGATTCTATATCTGTAGTTAATACACAGAAACTTTACTTATTGAACATACAGTTTTATCATGAAACATACCCTACATAACATGCCAAAACATTTACTACACAAATATCTGATTGCTAAATGCCAAAGAACAGCAGTAAATCATACATAGGGGTGTTTATCACTGATTCCACCCAACATTTGCCAAAATTGGTGAACATTCATTCACTCTGCGTTTTCAGTCAGATTAGTGAAAATTTGCCCAAGATCCACATCTAGCGATATTTGCTCAATAGTAAAGGGTCTTTACTGTAACATTCACGCTATTTAAGAAAAGGCTAAATGCTACCTTCCCTACAAATCTGTCTGATGTTTCTTTAACCTATTTTTTTCTAAATTCTTCAAAAAAAATTTAAAATATGCATTCTTCCCAAGAACAAACACAACTGGGCATCAGAAATAAGGGCTGGTATGCCCAAAGCAAAAAAGTAGCAAGCATGCAGCCTTCCTGCAATAATATTTTTATCATAAAAATACTTTAAGTGAGTCTACACTTAGAGGCACTCTTTCTGTTCCATACAGTTTTTTATATGCCGGAGCCAGCTTCTGCTCCAAGGACAAGCTTGCCCTTAGTGGATGGACTCTAAAAGACTTTATATTTTAAACATCATATTTTAATCCTAATAAAAACTTTAAAGGGAATCTACACTTTGAGGTGCTGTTCCTTACAGTTAATGATACCAGCCCACTTGTCCTTCCTTCTTCAGTGGGGACTTTGAGAACGGTTCTACCAAAGCATTGAAGCCCAGTGATGATGGGCAATGAGCTCTTTGGCACCCCAGAGCCCAGGACAGTTTTATGTGCCTTAGCAGTTCTGAGAATAAAGTTCCCTGTGGCATCATTTTTGATATTTGCGCTTAGTCCATTAAAAAGGACTCAGGTCCAAAATTTAGGTATTTTAGATTGGTTAACTACTATTGATATTTATTATTATTTATCTCAGGTACTTATATAGCGCCGTCAATTTATGCAGCGCTTTACATATATAAATATTGTACATTCACATCAGTCCCTAACCCTCAAGGGGTGTACAATCTAAGGTCCCTAACTTACATTCATACATACACATACTGGGGCCAATTTAGACAGGATCCAATTATCCTACCAGCATGTCTTTGGAGTGTAGAAGAAAATCCATGCAACACAGGGTGAACACGCAAACTCTAGGCAGGTGGTGCCATGGTTGGGATTCAAACCAGTGACCCTATTACTGCCAGGCGGAAGTGCTAACCATTGAGCCACTGAGATATGACTGACCTGGCACTAACAATGTTTCCTGCATTCAGTTCAACCATTTCTTCAAATCCCACTGCAAAGATGTCTGGAGGGTTTTTTTCATCATCTACAAATGGGGGAAAACACACATATACAATTGATTGCTTAATAGAATGAATTTCAAATACCAGCCTAAACAGACAGCAGTCATCGACAACAGAAGCATACAAATAACATGAAAAGTCTAAAAATGTTAATGTTCAAAGTTGCAATTCCTTTTGGGCATAAAAGACATTTCTGCTGTTTTATATATCTTTTTTCATATCATGTCTGCAAAGGCAACATTTCAAGGGCACTCTTCCCCCAAAGAACTACATTGTGTAATATCTGTTTTGTACTGAACAGCAGCTGGAAAGGGACAACTGGTTTATCTGGTATTGTGCCATCTCACGCTGGTGGGTTTGGCTGAGCTCCAGGATTATGTCCAGAGAAGTGATTGCTATTCATCCTTTTTAGATAAAGAATGCAGACACCTGAGAGATTTTTTTTTTTTAGCTCTCCCCATATTGAAGGACTTTTTCTTAAAAGATCTTTAACCACTTCAAGTCCGGACACTTTCAACCCCTTCCTGCCCAGGCCCATTTTCAGTGCTATCACACTTTGAATGACAATTGCGCAGTCATGCAACACTGTAACCATATGCATTTTTTAGCATTTTTTTAAGACAGATAAAACTTTATTTTGGTGGTATTTATTCACCACTGGGATTTTTATTTTTTTGCTATATAAATGAAAAAGTCCAAACATTTTGAAAAAGTAGTGTTTTTCTTATACAATTTTGCAAATAAATAATCTTTCTTCATAAATTTTGGCCAAAATGTATTCAGCTATCTTTTTAGTAAAAAAAATTAGTTTATAACCAAAAATTATAATTTTTCTTAATTTATTTTTTACATTTTTATTTTTTTTCTTAATTATTTGTGGTTTTTTTTTTTTTTTTTTACATACGGTCATCCTAGCAGTACAGTGTCACCATAGTGACACTGTACTACTTGTGGGGGGTGATGAAGATTTTCTTTTTTTACACGGTTTGGTTTTACACCCATAAAGGCTGTGATCGCAATCGTTTCTATTTCTCTCTGGCTGAATTCTTGCAGCCATTGAGAAATACTGTGAGAGCTGTGATTGGTCACAACTTGTCACATGGTACAAGGCTGTTGTGAATAGCCTTGCACCACGTGACCTCTGTGATCATTCACAGATTTCACAAGTAGTAAGCAATGATGTCAGGAAGTGACATCTTGTTTACTACTGCTTATGTAATCACTGATTGGCCAATCAGTGATCACATGAATCGGGACCTCACACCAAGGTCCCATACAGCGATCGGTGGAGGACACAGCGGGCACAGGATCGCGGTGATGCGCACTTCCAGGAAGCACGCACAGGCAGTGAATATGGCTGACGTTTAGAAACATCAACCTGCTTCAGCAGTGCTCCCGTCCGGCCGTTTATAGACATGGGCTGTATGGGAAGTGGTTAAAAATCAATTAGATGCACTTAAATGTAGCAAACAAAAAAAAAAGTTTTCCCCTGAAAGACAAAGGCACATTATGTGAAACTTAAAACGAAGCCCTCCAGCGGCACGCTGTCCCTGCTGACAGAGCTTCCATTTTCACTTGATCCTTCTTCCGGGTTCGCGGGCTCCAGTGGCTTGAGTAGCTGAGCCGCGATGAAATCACTTTTTAAGGCACACAGCTCTAAAGGAACGGCATGGGTATGCCGTTCCCTCAGAGCGCATGCGCCGGTGCCCTACACAGGTAAGTATCTCCTAAACGTGCTTTATTATAAGCTTACCTGTGGGCACAAGTAAATAAAAAGACTTTACTACCACTTTAAAGAGACTTTTAAATTTGTTTTTTAAAATACAAAAAAAGACCACTTATTCTTATTTTGCTGTCACCTCTTTGTGGAATCTTCCCTTTCTTGCAAAGAAAAAAAAACATTTTTTCATCAGACAAACCTACCATTGTGTGGGAAACCTGTGCTCTCTGCCCTATGCTGTGGTTCCACCCACCAACCAGGACGCCACTGCTATCCCATGGTGCAGTACAGGCTGGCAAGTGGGAACACATTATTCTTAGGGGGGTTCAGATATACAGGGGAAATCTACCAATGGGAACTCTTGCGACAATTATCTAATTCTTCCGTTTGTGTCTACAGGACATGAAGTGAAGGCACAGTAATTCTTCCCAATGGGACACAGCTGGGGGAAAAAAAACTGACAGGGGTTAGAGCCATCCCTACTCTATCCAAAACTAAAAAAAAAGTTTTTTAGCTTTAGATATACTGTAATGCACCAAAAAGGCCAATCTAAGTTTATTCTTCATTAAAACCGTATAGATGGCAGATATATTAGGTGTAATAATAACATTTTAAGCGGAACTTCACCCAGGGGAAGTTCCGCTTGTTTGCATCCCCCCCCTCCAATGCCACATTTGGCACTTTTTTGGGGGGAGCAGGTACCTGGTTTTGACAGGTACCCGCTTGCATTTCCAGTTAGATCATCGCAGCGACATTCGGCCCCTCCTCCTTCTCCCCGCAGCCTTCTGGGCCACATCACAGGTCCCAGAAGACTGCAGGACTGTTCACAAAGCGCAGGGTGGCTCATGCATGTGCAGTAGGAAACTGGCTGTGAAGCCAGAAGGTTTTCCTTACCCAAGATGCCGATGCCTGCACTCGAAGCTGACTGAAGAATTGGCTCAAGTGAGGACATCGCTGGATCCCTGGACTTGCAAGTGTCCTTATATTAAAAGTCAGCAGCTAGCTGCCGACATTTAATTTTTTGGGGAAGACTGGAGCTCCTATTTAACCTCTTGCCCTCCAGAGGATTTACCCCCCTTCCTGACCAGGCCATTTTTTGCAACACGGCGCTGCGTTACTTTAACTGACAATTGCGCAGTCACGCAATGCAGTACATAAATGAAATGTATGTCCTTTTCCCCCACAAATAGAGCTTTCTTTTGGTGGTATTTGATCACCTGTGCGGTTTTTATTTTTTGCGCTATAAACAAAAAAAAACTGACAATTTTGAAAAAAAAAAACAATATTTTTGACTTTTTGCCATAAAACATATCCAGTAAAAAAATTTTTAAAAAATCAAAATTTCCTCATAAATTTATGCCAAAATGTATTCTGCCACAATGTCTTTGCTACAAAAAACCCAATACATGCAAATTAATTGGTTTCTGTGAAAGTTATAGCGTCTACAAATGGCAGTATATATACTGGAATTTTTATTTTAAATGTTTTTTTACACTAGTAATGACAGTGATCAGCGACTTATAGGCATTCTGACACTGGGTGGGAACTGACTAACTGCCACTGACATCCCCAGTGACACCAATACAGTGATCAGTACTAATAAAAAAACACCAACACTGTACAAATGACACTGGGCAGGAAAAGGGTTAAGATGCAGGGTTTTACATAATGTGCTGTGTATGTTTTACTAGGGAGACATACTGCTGTGTATTTCTCTGCTGTGCAGAGAAACACACAGCAGCATGTCCTTGCAGGCAGGAGAGAGACCTATGTTGTTTACACACAGGTCTCTTCCCTGTCAGCTTTGCACAGCGATCGCCAGGTGCCAGGGGGAAATCTCAAGCTAGGACCCGGTGATCAACATGGCTAGCCACCAATGACGGTGGTGGTAGGGCAGCACGTGTGCGTGAGCGGGCGCCCCCTACCTAAAAATGCAAATCATATATATATATATATATATATATATATATATATATATATACACATACATACATACACACACACACATATTTATATATATATACACATATATACATACATACACACAAATGATATTGCGCAGCCCTGCCGCCCTGGAGCAGTAATTCTACTATAGGGTGGTGGGCAAGCGGTTAAGAACTTTCTCACACTATTAGTAACAGCTGTCTTCCATGTCAAATTTCAGTTTAAATCCATCAATTATCAATAATCATACAGGGATCAATTTATAAAGCAGCGGTCTGATCTAAATATGGTCATATTTTTTACTTTTAAAACTTCCTCCTACATATTTGCACTTCTGTGTGCTATATTAATGTTTTTGCGCTTCACTTATTTTGATATGGCAAGCAAAGAAATATTAAATTCCAATGAATGGTGGAAAAAAAAAAAAAGGTGCAAACCTGTCATATGACCTGAAACAGATCCTGTGACAGGGCTTGACTCCTGCAGCAAATGTTCTCTGTTTGTATGCCCAAAATATAGGAGAACATGAACAACTTTTATTCTCTGAGGAAACAAAGAAGGAGTATTATTAAGTCCTTTCAAAGACGCAGGAGTGCTGTTTAAACTACTTAGTCCTTGCAATTATCGGTCTGTACAAAGTGGATTGGAGGCCCATTGGAGTATAACAGCCACTTGTGGAGGTGTGTGTGTGTGAGGAGAAACACGGTATATGGTAGCACAGATTTATCACCTAATGTGTGGATTATATTTGCACTGCTCACTATTTTGTACTTTATTAAGGTCTATATGGACAATTTATTTGAGTATTTGTGATTGCATATTTTTTTAATTTATTCACATATTTGTTTGGAAAGTGTATGAAAGTGCGGTCAAACTCTTGAGGTTTGAGAACTGCACTGCATCTGAGCACCATAAACCAAAAAATGCTATTTATTTCATTGTTAATATTCAATGCACACTCCCCCATGCATGTCTCCATGCTTTATTTTGCTGAGAGATCATTTTGAAAAACACCCCTTGGCATTTCTGTCAGTGGCCATCTTGAGTAAGGGCAGATGATTTATGTAGCGTTTTCTTCCTGGAATCTATCAGCTCTTAGTTCAGGCATTGGTTAAGTTGAGAACCCTCCCTCCCCTCCTGAAGATTGCTGGGATGTATGACATCATTTGCCTGGGCATGGAAACCAGGAAGTAACTGAGGAAATGTAAAAAAAAGTTTAAAACAAATAAATATGATATGCGTTCCTATCTATTTACTAATGCTAGCAGCATAAGTCCTCATGCACACTGGGCATTTTTACAGCTGCTGTTTTTGGCTTTTGATGTTTTTTTCTACAGCCAGTAAACTCCCCAGCATGTTATCCTATGTGTCCATGCACACAGAGACTGTAATCAACGTGTTTTGGCTGGGTCGTTTTTTGGTTGGAAAAAACCCCCAGAACAAGTGGGTTTCTAGAGGAGTTTTTAGCTGTACAAATGCTCTAACGCCGAAAAACGCAGCAAAACATGGTAAGTCGCCGCAAACCAGCATTTTTGGATGTTTTTTTGACCCCCCAAAAATATTTTTTTGGTAAAAAAAAAACGATAAAAACAAAAATGCGGCAAAACGCCACTAATTGCAGCAAAACGTCACTAAACGCTAACGCAAAAATGCTAAAAAAAAGCAGAAAAACTCACATTTTTAACATGACTTTACACAGCTAACATTACCAGCGTTATCAAAGCGCCCCTTGTGCATGAGGACTAAGGCTCTATATACATGGGATGTTTAGAAAACACTTCTGAACGATGGAAACTGACTGCGGAAAACGTAGGTTAAAAAACTGTTTATTATTATTATTATTATTATACAGGATTTATATAGCGCCAACAGTTTGCTCAGCGCTTTACAATATACAGTAACGGGAGACAATACAGCAACAATACAGTTCAATACAAGAGGGTTAGGAGGGTCCTGCTCCTTGGAGCTTACAATCTAGGAGGGAGTTTAGCCGCGTTTGCATATCATATTTATGCGCGTTTATGATAATTTGTGTTTAGAAGTGTTTTTTTTAAAGATAACCTGAGGAGACCTTCCAAAATGCCCAGAATACACTGGAAAACAGTAAAAAAAAAAACTATTTCAGATATTTTGAGAAAAAAAGAGAGAGCAGAAGCAGAGAGAGCTATATTTGTTGAGATTAGCTGTCTTTTTTTTTCTGTGCAGAAATTATTGCAGCCATGTCTAACATATTTTCTTTCATGTGAAACCTCAAAGTACAGTGTACCAGGTCCATTTGAGTATCGGGAAAACGCTTTGCATGCTTTTTTCATGATGAAAAAAAGGCTCTGGACATATGGAAATGGAAGAGTTAAAAAAAATTTCCAAACGCAAACCCTTATAAATGCGGTTAGCCACATTTACAAGACGCTGATAAAATCTACTCCTGAACGCAAGTTTGGTGCGTTCAAAAAAACGACTGTAAACTCAGCTGCCTGTAAACGACTGTAAACGACATAGTGGACATGGACACATAGGAAAACATTAGGGAGAGTTCAGGGGCTGCTGAAAACAACGCAAAAAAGCTCCTAAATGATAGTTTATCAGCTGCAGTGTACATGGAGCCTAAGGATTAAAAATAGTCCATGTTGATTGAGAGAGTGAAGTTCTACTTTAAAGTGTTCTCTATTGTGTTATGTAGAGAAAACGCGGCAGGACATGGGTGCTTGTAAACTGAATTCTGATTTTTATAAATAAAATGTCACATGTGGGCACTGTGTAGTTTCTGTAGCGATGCTCCTGCAGTTGGTGAAGTAATAGCTTTTACCTTTATAAATCAGCCCCTTCATGTAGATTATGATTGCATTGCTATTTTCTGAAGGTTTCACAAAAATCATAGTTCAAGGGATCTGGTCTTGTTCTGGCCAATCAGAAAAGTACTGTATGTTCTATTTTGGGACTGATAAAAGGTGGGTTGAGAGGAAAGATGGTGACATAAAATGAGATAATGATGTCAAATCTTTTGTACCAACTCAGACTTACTCTGGAAATCAGGAAGTCCAGATAGCTTAGGGGCATCAAGTAACCAGTCCGTGAGCTCACTTGTGCCAAGGATGTTGCTGCGGAACTGTTTCCCTCCATTTACATTCCAAGTACCCATGGCCACACGAGTCTTTTTGTAATTTGTAAACTCAAATTGCCGTTCTGACATTGCTTTTACCACACTGGGATTCACTGTAATACAAAAAAAAAAACATATAGTATTTGAAAAGATGATTAGATCACATTTCACATTCACATTTCAATGCATTCATTTTCTTATATACTTGGTGATTCTGCCAGTAACAAACCTCCTGTTTTAGGAGGTCTGAAGAAGCAGGACTACAGAACAACTCCCCCTCTTCCTTTTCATAACAGGGGGGGGGGGGGGTTCTGTAGTCCACATTTTCAAAACATGGACGGGGGGGGGTCTGTAGTCCACAGAGATAGCTGTACGTTTTGCTTACAGTGCAGCAGTGTACGAGAAGTCAGTGGTGTATTTAGGTTTCGTGCTGCCCTAGACAACACAAAAATTGGCTACCCTCCCCACGGAGAGACCCTGACACTGACCAACACCCGCCTCCCCCACGGATAGAGCGTTACATTGACCAACAATACCCTAGCCCCCCCCACCCGAGAGAGCCTTCCACTACCACTGCCCCCCATACACTGGCAACCCCCCACCCAACAAGACATAAGACACTCATCTTCACAGCTCCGGACATCCCCGGGAACAAGGGTCTGCATACACCATCAAGCAGCATGCAGCCTCTCTCAGATCCCACCTGGTCCTCATGCTGCGTGTGTCCCTTCTTTCTTTTCTTCTTTAGGGGGACGGCGCTGCCCCCCTGAGAAATGCCACCCTAGGCAAATGCCTTGTTTGCCTTGTGGCAAATACACCCCTGCGAGAAGTTACAAGCCAACAAGATTTCTACTAGGAACAGAAGGTATACTTTTGTACTTATGGCGCAGATATAATGAAATGTTTTCAATGGCATATTTTACAGACCAAAAAAGAGCAAATAAGAGACGTTCATGTACAGTGCATACACATAATTTAAAGCAGAACTTTTAACACACTGAATAGTTTGCTTGATCCAATTTGTCCAAACTATTTCCCATACTATGTGCTCTTGGTGGGCACGTGTGTATTAACTGTATGTAGCCTTAGCTACATACAGTATACAAAGCTGTGTTCCGGCAGCAGGACAAGAACTTCCCGTTTCACTTCTGGAACAAACACAATTCTGGCTGAGTGCTGCTCAGCCATTTACAGGATGCTTTGTATTCTATGAATGGGTATAAAGCTTCCTCTGATTGGCTGAGGCAGAGTTTGTGATGTCATCCATCTGCCTCTCCGCCTTAGCCAATCAGAGAAAGCTTTGTATTCATTCGTAGATTTTGTTTCAGAAATGAGATGGGAAGTTCTTGTCCCACTGCTGGAACACAGCCATGTATACTGTATGTACCTGAGGCTATATACAGGTAATACAGCGTGCCCAACAACTGCACCTGTTAGTGCAGTAAATAGTTTGGGCTAGGTTGTCCCAAATGAACTTTTTAAAAATTTTTAAATGAGTTATGCTTTAACCCCTTGGCGCCGGCGCCTCCCGGCCATTTAAGGGTTTCAGAAGCCGGGAGGTGGGGCGAGGTTATAGGGTCATGGGACCGCCGTGATTCGCCATCACGGCGGTCACATGATTGGGAAAGGTCCCGATCGAAAGAGGAGATCGGGACCTTTCTGTGAGTACCGGACATGTGTGTTGGGAGCGCGCAGGGCGCGCGCTCTCAGCACGTATTTCTCTTAATTGCACACAAATGTGCGTCCGCTCGGCGTCTAGGATCAGACGCCGGGAAGCCGCACATTTGTCCATCCATCTAAATCCATCTTATACAGTATTAAACCCAAAAGCAAAAATGTTTTATATAACAGTTTACCAATTCTAACCTCTAACACTCCCCTACCCCCAGACTGACAATGCTGCTGTCCAAATGTGCTACAGTGCTCCATCATCCAAAGTAGGGACACTAATACAGGGGATGTGTTACTGGCCAGATAACAAGGTAAAACACAGGGGAAAAAAAAATATATAAATAAAAAAGGAAAACTAATACATCCATATCTAATGATTAGTAAGCTGTAATATATTACATTTTTGGTTTTGGGTTTAATACGGTTTAAATTTGCTTTGATCAGCTTCTTAAAATAACATTCCTTTCACAGCTAGTGCTGATATTGGTGGGGAGGATAGATTTTAAAATGTAAACATTTTTGATTTCAATCATTTTTATTGAAGTTTCAACGGAGCATATAGCCAGCAATAATAGCAGAACATACTGGTACATAAGAAAAAAAGTGTTTGCCAACACGTGAGAGTGTACAAAATTACATAAGCTCAAGTTCCATATCAGAAACATATAAGATAGGGGAGGGATACACACAATTCCCCTTCTTTTATAACAACCTTGCAATTTTCCCCCCCAACAAAACACCTCCCAAAGCTCTTTGAGATATCGTTCTCAGTACCAGAGGCTGACATCAGAGTAACAAAATAGAGAAAGAAAAAGCAGAAGAAAAAGGAAAAAAAAGAGGAAGGGGGGGGGGGATTAGAAAGACAGGTCCGGAAAGATTCCTAGGTGGTGCCTACCCTCGTCTCCTGAGAGAAGCAATCACAGTATAACATTTATGTATTTAGCCCAGGGCTCCCACGTTAATTCAAATTTTGCCACGGTATCTGAACACGTCACCATTTTTCTCAGTAAATATATTTCTAGAGGTGTTATTGACATGAAATTTCCACCACATTTTGGTAACAACACATGCAATCCATACATACAAAGAAACCAAAACAAATAAGTTCAGAAATGAAGTTATGTGTAATAAAATGAAATGACACAGGGAAAAAGCATTGAAAACACTAACTGAAATTTATGTAATACTTCATACAAAATCCTTTATTGGCAATGACAGCTTCAAGACACCTCCTGTATGGAGAAACTAGTCAAATGCATTGCACAGGTGTGTTTTTGGCCCATTCTTCCACACAGTCTTCAAATCTTGAAGGTTCCGGTGTCTTGACCTACTGTGCCTATTTGCACTTCCCTTTCTTCATGTGTTCAATACTTTTCCCTGTGCCATTCCATTTTATTACACATAACTTAATTTCTGAACTTATTTGTTTTGGTTTCTTTGTATGTATGAATGGTATGGATTGTTAACAACATGTAGTGAAAATTTCATGTCAATAGCCTCTCCCTCTCCATATATATATATATATATATATATATATATATATATATATATCCATCAAGTACAGTGCTTTCATTGGACTTATTATTGGTTTACATGTAATATTACACTCAGATTGTCAGATACATATTACCAAGAAGAGCAGCACTATCCATAAACATCCTTCCTTTGTCTGCATATTCATCATTGTAGAAGTCACCCATGAGCAGCAAATCGATAGCTTCCTGCTTTGCACCATCAAAGAAGTTTGTCTGAATAGTCCTGGACACAGTACGGGCTCCATCTTTAAGTTTTCCAACCTTTATTAGAAGAAGATTGACTGCAGTAAGTACTACATTTAATTCTATTCCCAGAATTTAACAACAGGACAATGAGTAACATTACACCAGCAATGCTTTACACTGGCAAACCACAAATGAGGTTGATTTACCAAAAACTGGAGCGTGCAAAATCTGGTGCAGCTCTACATAGAAACCAATCAGCTTCCAGATATTGTTGGCAAAGCTTAATTGAACAAGCTAAAGTTAGAAGCTAATTGGCTACAATGTACAGCTGCACTGGATTTTGAAATCTTCAACCCCAGTGCCTTTCTCCAGTGAATCCATTAGAGCTAGAATAGATCTTGCTTAACCCCTTAACGCTGACATAACACAAATATGCGGCCTCATAGAACTGGGCTTTTTTCCGTGGGGCTGCATATTTGCGTACCTGTCTTTGTGCTGGGAGCGCGCAGCACAGCACGCTCCCAGCACAAAGACCACGGTGTCACTGAGAGCACCAGGTCCCATTCTAACGATCGGGACCCAGGACTCCCGATTCCAGGTCACATGATCGCTGTGATAGCCTCTGATTGGCTATCACAGTGATCAGTCACCGTGCAGGCCGACCCCCTTGTATTTTTCTCTCTCTATGAATGAACAAGAGAAATACATTGTATCTCTTTAACTCCTGGCACAGAGAGAAAAAAAATGTTTGTAGAAAAAGAAAAAAAAAGATAAATAAATATTAAAAAATAAAATAAAAAATACCTAGATCAAGGTTTGATCTAGTTCAGTGCCAGGGTTAGTGTTTGGGTCAAGGTCAGGGTCAAAGGTCAAGGTCAGGATTTAAAAAAAAAAATTGGTGTCAGTGTGTTTTAGGTAAAAAAAAAAAAAAGACAAAAACAAAATGTGCACTATTGTTTCTGTGCTGTACTACAGGTACAAACAACAAATCACATACACATATATGGTATCGCTGCGATCATCAAGAGCTGGAGAATTTATTTTGGGTTGCTCTTTGGTGGTAGGTTATGGTAGTAACAAGAAATACACAGCTAAATAAAAAAAAATTTTTTTTTACTATTTTGGGACAGGTTTCCTTTGATAATAAAAAAAAAAATAAGGAGATATCCATTACCATTTACCACCAAATGAAAGCCCAATTTGTCCTGAAAAAAATGTGGTATAATTCACCTGGATGTACAAAGTAGTTGTGATGGTATGTACGGTTTTACTAACACATGTCAAAGTTGCAAAATTGTGCTTAGGCATTAAAATTTGTTTCACCCTTAGGCACGAAAGGGTTAAATAAACAAGCTGAAGTTAGAAGCAGATTGGCTATCATGCACTGCTGCCCCAGATTTTGCACTCTTCAATTTTAGTAAATAAACGTTGTAAAATTGTGCTTAGGCATTTCGATTTGTTTTACCCTTGGGCGTGAAGGGGTTAAACTGGTAATACTCCCATTTTAAATATGATATTGTTATGTGTATTCTAAAAGCTGTTGAACACAATAATGTCAGTAATGATATATTAAAAAGGCAATTTATTCTATGAGATGCAATAAAATGCAAAACAATAGCAGTTTTGTAAGAAGTCCTAATTAATTTACCTCCTATAAGATTCTACAGAAGTAAACCTTTGATATAAGAAATACATAGAGTGTCCACTCTTGTCTTCATTCCAAATGACCTCTTGAAAAAAATGGACTAAATGGGAAATACTTATTTAAAAACAAAACTAAACATTTTCCTGTGTTAAGGGTCCTTTCAAACTTTTGCGCTTTTCCCTTCTGTCTTCCATTGAAAAGATGTCATATGAGTTTACATGTGCATATTCCCTGCATCCCAACAGACTGCGACTGATTCCCATCTCTCCTGTCAACTTATAGGGAGACAGGAATCAAATATAGCCTATAGACCTGCAGTGCACATGTACCACATTGAAGAGATGAAAAAAGTTGAAGTTGTCAGGCAGCACAGAGTCACTTCAACATTGAAAAGTGATTACTTTTCTTTCCTATAGGCTAGATAGACCCTGGATAGAGGATATGTACAGGTGAAACTCGAAAAATTAGAATATCGTGCAAAAGTTCATTTATTTCAGTAATGCAAAAAGGTGAATCTAATATATGAGATAGACTCATTACATGCAAAGCAAGATAGTTCAAGCCGTGATTTGTCATAAGTGTGATGATTATGGCTTACAGCTCATGAAAACCCAAAACCACAATCTCAGAAAATTAGAATATTGTGAAAAGGTGCAATATTCTAGACTCAAAGTGTCCAACTCTAATCAGCTAATTAAGCCATAACACCTGCAAAGGGTTCCTGAGACTTTAAATAGTCTCTCAGTCTGGTTCAGTAGGAATCACAATCATGGGAAAGACTGCTGACCTGAGAGTTGTGCAGAAAACCATCATTGACACCCTCCATAAGGAGGGAAAGCCTCAAAAGGTAATTGCAAAAGAAGTTCCCAAAGTACTGTATCAAAGCACATTAATAGAAAGTTAAGTGGAAGGGAAAAGTGTGGAAGTAAAAGGTGCACAATATTTCAATAGTGCACGATATTCTAATTTTTTCGAATTTTACCTGTATGTTTGGAAGGTCATTGTGTAGTTTTTCTTTAAATTATTATAATTTCCAGAACATATAGTCTGTTTAATGCAGATACAGACTGGCATTCGGTCATTGTGGTGGTTCTCTAAGAGTCTGAGATACATATTGAAATGTATTTTATAGTTCCAGGTTTTATCTTGCATACCTTAGCTTTGCCCTCCAGAGCTCTGCTTCCTGTGAATATCATGCTCAGGTTATGACCATTGACAGACCACATAGATTTGTAAGACTCTTCAAACCGCTCTATCACAGACTTCATATCATCTAAACCAAGACTCTCAAGCTGGGTTCGCAGCACCTAGAAAAAGCAACAGATCATCAAAATGTATTTCCCTTCAACCAATTTAATGCACCCATGCTAAGCATTGTGGTTCAATCTGTTGGCCTGTACATCACTACTGTGTCCCATAGTGACATGGAGTTGGCAGCTCAAACTACATAGTGCAGAGGGGTGGAACCAAGCATCCCAAAATTCCTGGAAGTATCAGATGCAGAAGATTCTTCAGCATGTTTTAATTCCTCGAGAGAGCAAAGATCAGAGGTGTGAGCAGCAGGACAGGTGAGGATTAGGTCTTTTCTTTGGAGGAAGACCTTTTTTTGAAGACTTTATTCTAGTAACATACAGTCAGGTCCATAAATATTGGGACATCTACACAATTCTAACATTTTTGGCTCTATACACCACCACAATAGATTTGAAATGGAACGAACAAGATGTGCTTCAACTGCAGACTGTCAGCTTTAATTTGAGGGTATTTACATCTAAATCAGGTGAACGGTGTAGGAATTACAACAGTTTGCATATGTGCCTCCCACTTGTTAAGGGACCAAAAGTAATGGGACAATTGGCTTCTCAGCTGTTCCATGGCCAGGTGTGTGTTATTCCCTCATTATCCCAATTACAATGAGCAGATAAAAGGTCCAGAGTTCATTTCAAGTGTGCTATTTGCATTTGGAATCTGTTGCTGTCAACTCTCAAGATGAGATCCAAAAAGCTGCCACTATCAGTGAAGCAAGCCATCATTAGGCTGAAAAAACAAAACAAACTCATCAGAGAGATAGCAAAAACATTAGGCGTGGCCAAAACAACTGTTTGGAACATTCTTAAAAAGAAGGAACGCATCGGTGAGCTCAGCAACACCAAAAGACCAGGAAGACCACGGAAAACAACTGTGGTGGATGACCGAAGAATTCTTTCCCTGGTGAAGAAAACACCCTTCACAACAGTTGGCCAGATCAAGAACACTCTCCAGGAGGTAGGTGTATGTGTGTCAAAGTCAACAATCAAGAGAAGACTTCACCAGAGTGAATACAGAGGGTTCACCACAAGATGTAAACCATTGGTGAGCCTCAAAACCAGGAAGGCCAGATTAGAGTTTGCCAAGCGACATCTAAAAAAGCCTTCACAGTTCTGGAACAACATCCTATGGACAGATGAGACCAACATCAACTTGAACCAGAGTGATGGGAAGAGAAGAGTATGGAGAAGGAAAGGAACTGCTCATGATCCTAAGCATACCACCTCATCAGTGAAGCATGGTGGTGGTAGTGTCATGGTGTGGGCATGTATGGCTGCCAATGGAACTGGTTCTCTTGTATTTATTGATGATGTGACTGCTGACAAAAGCAGCAGGATGAATTCTGAAGTGTTTCGGGAATATTATCTGCTCATATTCAGCCAAATGCTTCACAACTCATTGGACGCCGCTTCACAGTGCAGATGGACAACGACCCAAAGCATACTGCAAAAGCAACCAAAGAGTTTTTTTAAGGATAAGAAGTGGAATGTTATGCAATGGCCAAGTCAATCACCTGACCTGAATCCGATTGAGCATGCATTTCACTTGCTGAAGACAAAACTGAAGGGAAAATGCCCCAAAAACAAGCAGGAACTAAAGACAGTTGCAGTAGAGGCCTGGCAGAGCATCACCAGGGATGAAACCCAGCGTCTGGTGATGTCTATGCGTTCCAGACTTCAGGCTGTAATTGACTGCAAAGGATTTACAACCAAGTATTAAAAAGTGAAAGTTTGATGTATGATTATAATTCTGTCCCATTACTTTTGGTCCCTTAACAAGTGGGAGGCACATATGCAAACTGTTGTAATTCCTACACCGTTCACCTGATTTGGACGTAAATACCCTCAAATTAAAGCTGACAGTCTGTAGTTAAAGCACATCTTGTTCGTTTAATTTCAAATCCATTGTGGTGGTGTATAGAGCCAAAAATGTTAGAATTGTGTCGATGTCCCAATATTTATGGACCTGACTGTAATAGCTTTAACCGCTTCCCTGATGCCCTATAGCAGAAGTACTGCTACAGGGAGGCAGGACTGTGCAAAATCACGTGATTTGCATTCCCGTGCAGGGGGCACGCACACCGCCCTACCCGCACCACCATTGGGAACTACAGATATCAATCACTGGTTCCTGGCCGGAAATTCCCTGTCGGCACCCGGCGATCACCAAGTAACACTGACAGGGGAGAGACCTGTGTGTAAACAACACAGGTCTCTCTCCTACCAGCAGGAACATACTGCTGTGTATTTTTCTGCACATCAGAGAAACACAGCAGCATGTTTCCCTAGTAAAACACACACACCACATTATGTAAAACAGCACACAGTTAACCCTTTGATCACCCCAGATGTTAACCTCTTTCTGCCCAGTGCCACTAGTACAGTGTCACTGCTTTTTGTTAGCACTGATCACGGTATTAGTGTCACTGGGGATGTCAGTGGCAGTTAGTCAGTTCCCACCCAGTGTCAGAATGCCCGCTACAGTCCTGCTATAAGTCGCTGATCACCGCCATTACTAGTATAAAAAATAAAAATAAATAAATTCCAGTATATATACCGTCATTTGTAACTTTCAAGTAAACCAATTAATTTACATGTATTGGGATTTCTTTTAGTAAAGACATGTAGCAGAACACATTTTTGCCTAAATTTATGATAAAATTTTATTTTTTTATTTTTTTACTGGATATGATTTATAGCAAAAAGTAAAAAATATTGTTTTTTTTTTTTTTTTTTTAAATTGTCGGTCTTTTTTTTTTTGTTTATAGCGCAAACAATATAAACCGCACAGGACAAAAAAATATAATTTATGTACAGTGTTGAATGACTGTGCAATTGCCAGTTAAAGTAACGCAGCGCCATATCACAAAAAATGGCCTGGTCAGGAAGGGGGGTAAATCCTCTGGACGGCAAGTGGTTAAATATTACTGGCAAAATATTATTTGAAAGTAAAATTGAAAATAAAATAAATGATCAACGATATGTTTTCAACAACTTAAAATTATACTGTAAAATTAAATTCACCTTAATTCAGGATGAGAATCAGAAAAAAGGCAGTTCAAGTGATTGCAAGGCTTTTTTTTCCCCAAAATACCAAACATGTTAAACTTACCTGCTCTGTGCAATTGTTTTGCACAGAGTGGCCCTGAGCCTCCTCTTCTCAGGTTCCTCACTGGTAATCCTGGCTCTTCTTCGAGTTCCCCCGTAACAAGCCACTGCCATGGGGGCATTTGTGGGCTTTATCCCAAGCTAGGCTTGTGTGCATCTATAGACACACACAGCATGGCTCAGCCCAACCCTTGCTCCCTCCTCACAGGATTTGACTGGCTGCAGAAGCTATTGATTCCTGCTGCTGCCAAGTCTCCCGTGGAAAGAGAGAGGGTAGAAGAGCTGCTGCAGACAGTCACAGTGCTGGATCGAGGTCAGGCTCAGGTAAGTGTTTAAAGGGAGGCTGGGGGAGCAACTTTTGAAAGATTTGTTACCTTATTGCAGAGAATGCATTAAAGTGGAACTTCACTCTCTCAATCAACATTGACTATTTGTATTCCTTCTGCTACTAGCATTAGTAAATAGATAGGAAAGTATAACGTGTTTACTTGGTTTACACTTTTTTAAAAATTTTCTTCTGTTAATTCCTGGTATCTAGGCCTAGGCAAATTATGTCATACATCCCAGGAGTCTTCAGGAGGGGAGGAGGGGTTTTCTCAACTAAACACCTAAAAACCTCCTGCCTGCATACCTGAGCTAAGGGCAGATGGATTCCAGGAAGTAAAAGCTGAATGATCTGCCCTTGCTCAAGATGGCCACAGTCAGATATGCTGTGGGTGTCTTTAAAAGTGATTTCTTTGCAAAATAAACCATGGAGACATGGATGGATCGGGGAGTTTGTTTTGAATATCAAAATGAATTAAAATGCATTTTTATGTGGTGGTGCTCTGATGCAGTATGATCCACTTTAAGGTTAAAAAAAAAAAACTTTTTTGCCTTTATAACCCCTAAATTACCATATTGATATTAAGATAATTTCTAAGATAATTTCTAATTACAAGGTCTATTCCGATGATAAAATTATAATAAGAAATACCTACCTCAAGTGCAATGTAGGCTTGAACACCATTTGTGCGATGTAAGCAGTCTAGACAATTTATTCGAAAAGTTCCCTTCTGCACCCTGTTAAGAAATATTCCCAAGATCAATCATCATCAAAAACCTTCTATACTTTATAAGATCTCTTATTCAAAGAAACACTTTCAAGTTCCTAAAGACAGAAATATTCAGATCTCTAAATATTACCAATGAATGTTAAGGTTCCCATTTATCCAGGTCATGGGATGGCTAGAAGTATTTAGTCATATGCAACTGGACCTATTCTGTAATGTTGAAGATGTCACAAATAATGAGAGTCTTATGTGCTGCTAAGGGGATAAACCTACCCTAAAAGCTGCAAACACAGTGTACCACCACTCAATAGACCAATAAACAAATGAAAAGTGCTGCGCTATAACCTAGCATGTGCCCAAAACCTAAATAATACCCCTAGCTGAAAAATAATGGTAATTAAGGAGTGCTGACAAATATATATAAACAAATGTGGAAAATAAACACCTGACAGAGCCTCCCTTAAAGGCTACAAACACAATATCAGTTTAATATGAGAGTGGGCATTTTTTACCAGCGACCTAATACTCACATTTTTAAATATACCTCAGTGGCTCATAAGTTAATTTGTTGTTTTTTTATTGACAATATCAGTTTAAAGTGTATAAGAGATGAAAAACACTAATCAAAAATACATAAACAAGGTATTAATAATAAAGTAAACACCTGGCTGACACCAGTATTCACAACATAGTAAACACCCAGCCAACCAAAAAAGTCTTAGCCATGCAGGTGAACAAAGGTGCTTAGCATAAATGAACTACTGAATATTATGACAAAGTGATCAAATGGAAAATAAATGAAAAATAAAGGTGATCAATACACCTTAACAGTCCCATGTGGCTGTAATAAGTCCTACTCAAAATTCAATGGTATGCAAGTGATCAGAGGATCTATTTCTTGATACACCGCTGTGTCACCACCATCAGGCGTGCACGTTGATGAGCGGTCAAACAAGTGCTCAATCCAAATCCTCAATCCTCTGTGTAATCAGGCTGGTGGGCATCACCTCCTATTCAGGGCTAATGGCCATGTCTTCTGGACAGTGACCAACTGCAGGATTTTATTTATTTCAGGTACTTATATAGCGCCGTTAATTTACGCAGATATTGTACATTCACATCAGTCCCTAACCCTCAAGGCGCGTACAATCTAAGGTCCCTAACTCACATTCACACATACACATACTAGGGCCAATTTAGACGGGAGCCAATTAACCTACCAGCATGTCTTTGGAGTGTGGCAGGAAACTGGAGTACCCAGAGGAAACCCACGCAGGAACAGGGAGAACATGCAAACTCCAGACAGGAGGTGCCGTGGCTGGGAATCGAACCAACGACCCAGGTACTGCCAGGCGGAAGTGCTAACCATTTAGCCACCATGCTGCCCCACAATGCCCCTGCTGTGATGAGCTCAATTATAAAGAGATGGGCCTCTCACAGTGCAACCAATCTTTTTTCTTCCAGAAACATAAAATGAAATCGCACTCACATGAAGATATCAGGGCAATAGACCCTCATACCGCATATCACTGGCATAAACAAAGATGGTGGCGATCATCGCCATACCAGAAATGACATCACCACGCTTCCGTCCGGCGTGTTTATTTTCCATTTGACCACTTTGTCATATTATTCAGTAGTTCATTTATGCAAAGCATCTTTATTCACCTGCACGGTTAAGACTTATTGGTCCGCGGGATATTTACTATGTTGTGAATACGAGCGTCGGCCAGGTGTTTACTGTATAATTAATACCTTGTTTATGCATTTTGATTAGTATTTACACAGTGTTATTCATCTCTTATACACTTTACACTGATATTGTATTTATAGCCTTTGAGGGAGGCTCTGCCGTGTGTTTATTTTCCACAGTTGAAGATGTCACCCACTCCTTATGGTTTTTTCTTTTTTTCAACAAGAAACAGAATACAAACAGAAACTGTGAAAAAATAGTTCAATGCTACAGCACCAGTAGCGAGTATGGCGGAAGGATCTTCAAACTCAAAAATTCTGAAAGATGTAAATAACACGGTACAAACAATAGATTATCCAAAGGGTTACCAAATCTTCAATGTTTGACTAACAAAGTGCACAATCACAAAATCAGTATACCCAAAGAGAGCATATGTGAATCACCACATAAAGAGGCCCGGAGGATCAGCAAGCAAGCTGAGATCATAACATAATCAGAAATCGTTGACATGGAGTTAACCCACCCTCCCCAAACCTTGTCAGATTTGTCTGGTACCCCCCTGTTGGCATAGGTGGCTTTGTAGAGAGGCAGGATTTTATTTATCAACGCTTTCCAGGCCAGCTTCCTTACTTTTAATGAGAATAGAGGAAAACATCTTCAACGTTACAAAACAAGTCCAGTTAAATATGACTAGATACTATTAGCAATAACCTATTCAAATTTCGCCTCCGCTCAGACAGTTAGTGATATACAAACTAGCTAATCTACCAGATACTCTTATGTACAGTGGATATAAAAAGTCTACACACCCCTGTTAAATGTCAGGTTTCTGTGATGTAAAAAAATGAGACAAAGATACATCATTTCAGAACTTTTTCCACCTTTAATGTGACCTATAAACTGTACAACTCAGTTGAACAACAAACTAAAATCTTTTAGGTGAAGGGAATTAAAAATAAACTAAAATAATATGGTTGCATACAGTTGTGGCCAAAATTATTCAACCCCCAATGCTGTAAAGGGGTTTAGGGACTATAGTGTACATTTGGAATTGTATTCAGAATCAAATCCTACAAGGACGTTGTAACTACCCAAATGCAACTAAAATGACATCAATTGTTTATGTAATACAGTAGTAAATGGTTCTTATGTGGTTTCTTCATTGCCACAATTATTCAACCCCTTAAAGACTACCACTCTGAAGAACAGAGGTTCATACAGGTGCTTTCCATCAGGTATTGAAAACACCTGTGGATGTCACCGAGCAGCAATCAAGCATAATAAGCACCAATTAGGCAGCTTTAAAATGACTGTGATACTCAGCTCCTTCTAGACATTTACTGGTGTGGTTACAAACATGGTGAAGGCAAGAGAATGGTCCAGGAAGACAAGAGAAGAGGTGATTTCTCTTCACAGGAAGGGCAATGGCTATAAGAAGATTGCAAAGATGTTAAACATACCAAGAGACACCTTAGGAAGCATCATTCGCAAATTCAAGGCAAAGGGCACTGTTGAAACGCTACCTGGTCGTGGCAGAAAGAAGATGCTGACTTCGACTGCTGTGCGCTACCTGAAGCGTAGAGTGGAGAGAAGTCCCCGTGTGACTGCTGAGGAACTGAGAAAAGATTTGTCAGATGTGGGTACAGAAGTTTCAGCCCAGACAATAAGACGCACACTGCGTAATGAAGGCCTCCGTGCCAGAACTCCCAGGCGTACCCCCTTGCTGTCTCCAAAGAATAAGAAGAGTCGACTGCAGTATGCCAAAAGCCATGTGGACAAACCACAAAAGTTGTGGGATAGTGTTCTGTGGACTGATGAAACAAAATTAGAACTGTTTGGGCCCATGGATCAACGCTATGTTTGGAGGAGGAAGAACAAGGCCTATGATGAAAAGAACACCTTGCCTACTGTGAAGCATGGTGGAGGGTCAATCATGCTTTGGGGCTGTTTTGCTTCTGCAGGTACAGGGAAGCTTCAGCGTGTGCAAGGTACCATGAATTCTCTTCAGTACCAGGAGATATTGGATGGAAACGTGATGCAGTCCGTCACACACCTGAGGCTTGGGAGACGTTGGACCTTTCAACAGGACAATGATCCCAAGCATACCTCCAAGTCCACTAGAGCATGGTTGCAGAGGAAAGGCTGGAACATTTTGGAGTGGCCATCGCAGTCACCAGACTTAAATCCGATTGAGAACCTCTGGTGGGACTTAAAGAAAGCAGTTGCAGTGCGCAAGCCTAAGAATGTGACTGAACTGGAGGCCTTTGCCCATGAAGAATGGGCGAAGATACCCGTAGATCGCTGCAAGACACTTGTGTCAAGCTATGCTTCACGTTTAAAAGCTGTTATAACTGTAAAAGGATGCTGTACTAAGTACTAAGATTGAATGTCACTTGGGGGTTGAATAAAACTGATAATGCTGTGAGCACAGAAAAGACATTTGTGGTTATTTCATTATAACTGTTATGTTATATTTGTCTGACCTACAAGTGCCTCTTTAATGTAAATGTAAGCAAGATGACTGAATGATCAAAAGCAATGTCAAACTGGCCAAAACACTCAATTTCAGTGGGGGTTGAATAATTTTGGCCACAACTGTAAGTGTGCACACCCTTAAACTAATACTTTTTGAAGCACCTTTTGATTTTATTCCAGCACTCAGTCTTTTTGGGTATGAGTCTGTCAGCATGGGACATCTTGAATGGCCAATATTTGGCAACTCTTCCTTGCAAAAACACTCCAAATCTGTCAGATTGCGAGGGCATCTCCCTGTGCACAGCCCTCTTCAGAACACCCACAGATTTTCAATCGGATTTAGGTCTAGGCTCTGGCTGGGCCATTCCAAAACTTTAATCTTCTTCCAGTGAAGCCATTCCTTTGTTGGTTTGTATGTATGCTTTGGGTCGTTGTCATACTGAAAGATGAAAGATGAAGTTCCTCTTCATGTTCAACTTTCTAGCAGAAGCCTGAAGGTTTTGTGCCGATATTGACTGGTATTTGGAACTGTTCATAATTCCTTCTACCTTGACTAAGGCCCCAGTTCCCGCTAAAGAAAAACAGCCCCCAAGCATGATGCTACCAGCACCATGCTTCACTGTGGGTATGGTGTTCTTTTGGTGATGTGCAATGTTGTTTTTGTGACAGAAATATCTTTTGGAATTATGGCCAAAAAGTTCAACCTTGGTTTCATTAGACCATTACACATTTTCCCACATGCTTTTGGGAGACTTTAGATGTGTTTTTGCAAAATGTAGTCGGGCTTAGATGTTTTTCTTCGTACGAAAAGGCTTCTGTCTTGCCACTCTACCCATTAGCCCAGACATATGAAGAATACAGGAGATTGTTGTCACATGTACCACACAGCCAGTACTTGCCAGATATTCCTGCAGCTCCTTTAATGTTGCTGTAGGCCTCTTGGCAACCTCCCAGTCCAGTTTTCGTCTTGTCTTTTCATCAATTTTGGAGGGACGTCCAGTTCTTGGTAATGTCACTGTTGCGCCATATTTTCTCCACTTGATGATGACTGTCTTCACTGTGTTCCATGGTATATCGAATGCCTTGGAAATTCTTTTGTACCCTTTTCCTGACTGATACCTTTTAACAATTAGATCCCTCTGATATTTTGGAAGCTCTCTGCGGACCATGGCTTTTGCTGTAGGATGCGACTAAGAAAATGTTAGGAAAGACCTACTAGAACAGCTGAACTTTATTTGGGGTTAATCAGAGGCACTTTAAATGATGGCAGCTGTGTACTGACTCCTATTTAACATGATTTTGAATGTGATTGCTTACTTCTGAACACAGCTACATCCCCAGTTATAAGAGGGTGTGCACACGTATGCAACCACATTATTTTAGTCTTTTATTTTTACTTCCCCCTAAAAGATTTCAGCTTGTTTTTCAAAAGAGTTGTACAGTTTATAGGTCACATTAAAAGTGGAAAAAGTTTTGAAATTATTTATCTTTGTTTAATTTTTTTACATTACAGAAACCTGGCATTTTAACAGAGGTGTGTAGACTTTTTATATCCACTGTATTATTCAAGCACAGTCTGCTGTAAAATCCTTGAGGTGTCAATAGGAGCCATGCTGTTGTAATTCATACCTCACCATTAAATTTTCACAACAGAACACAGGAAACAAGCATTAAAAAAATCTATATATTTACACCATCCAAAACTGTAAAAAAAAAAGAATAAAATACTACTCAGAAAACTGTGTCTGCAAAGGACTATATGCATGGCCAACTCTACAAGAAATAAATTACCACCCACCCCATATTACTGGTTGAAATGAAGACAGGATTATTACTGTTACTACGTTCACCTTCATTTTATGTTCTACCTAACTAACTCAGAGTTATGTCAGAAATACCAACAGCACAAGTCTCCTTGAAACTGCCCTTGCTAGCTCAGACAAACCCAGGCTAAGGAAATTCTAAAACTATTATCATGGCTTGTCCCATACAAA
The DNA here is from genome assembly GCF_062004578.1 of Staurois parvus. Lineage (NCBI taxonomy): Eukaryota > Metazoa > Chordata > Amphibia > Anura > Ranidae > Staurois > Staurois parvus. Next base: position 4,258,380 of record NW_028317877.1, read on the forward strand.
TTCCAGCCATGTGGCTGGAAAAGTGGCATAAAATTTTTTTTATTCATTTTGCCAAAACAGGCAAAACTACTTACCTCTTAGTTAGGTTTTCTCCTTTTGTAAAGACCCCAAACTCTTCCAAGTTTAGTTTTAACTGGGGTTTCAGTAAGTTTTCCAACTTCTCTATCTTTCCTCCTTTGACAATCTGGTGGTAATCAAAATTTATCATTGGCACATCTTCTGCATGCTGAGATGCCCATAGTAGCTTCTAAAGAAAAGGAAAAATGACAGTTATTAAAACACTTGTGGAAAGAAAATAGCTGGAATGAAAGTAGACCAGGGCTCCTTCACCTCTTGGTTCAATATAATGAGGTTGAGAAGAAAGAAAATGCCAATTAAATGATGTTCAGGGAACCAAGGTCCAAAATTATTTCACTTTATTCACTATAAGGAGCCTTGTTTATTTTGGACTTTTGCCATTATTTGATTTCCGCTCCTTGACCTCATTACATTTAACTGAAAAATCAGTGTTATTTACCAAGTGTATTACATAGTCAACTTGCAACATTGACTTTATTTGACCATATAATATGAATTTTAAAAATGTCCGACCCCTGGGACCTGAAATAAAAAAATAACCATGCAAAATTTGAATAGCTTATAGGATAATTTGGTGTATGAACAATAGGCAAAGTAATCAACCATCATCACACGTGTTTCCATGAAATACAATCATATATGTTGTAGTAGAAAACAGAAACTATTATGGGTCCTGGCAGTACTCAATGACATACCTAAGCCTCTTTGCTATCTAATGTTCATGTTATTAAGTGAAATATAACTGAATTTTTTTTAACTCTGTGTAGGTTATTATTTATTTGTATCATATTGGGAGGCTGAATTAAACCTGAATATACTACTGTTTAGTGTTGTGTTTAATTGCATAGTTGGGGGAAATTTAACCCCCCCTATATTGTAATTGGACTTTATAGAAATTCTGCATATGTAACAAAAAATACAATGTAGAGAACTCAGATAAGGAATATATTGATTTGTTTTAAAACAAATAAATTATGCAGTTAAAAAATGTAAAACATATTAACCACTTCCTGTCCACAATCCCTATATTTAGATTTCTCAGCATGGTGCCCCATGGTAAGGTATGTTAAACGTGTCCATTAAAAAAAATCCATCATAAATTTAGGCCGAAATGTATTCTGCTACATGTCTTTGCTAAAACAAATCCCAATACGTATAAGTTAATTGTTTTACGTGAAAGTTATAGAGTTTACAAATGGCGGTATAGATACTGGAATTTTTATTTTTTTTTACTAATAATGGCGGCGATCAGCAATTTATAGCGGAACTGCAGCGAGCATTTTGACACTGGGGGGAACTGACTTGGTGTCACTGACATCCCTATTGACACCAATACAGTGATCAGTGCTAAAAAAAAGCACTGACACTGTACTAATGGCACTGGACAGGAAGAGGTTAACATACGGGGCAATTAAAGGGTTAACTGTGTGCTGAGAGTGTTATACCAGGGGGCAGGGTGTGATTCACTGTAAGCACACTGCTCTGGATTACTGTGCACAGCCATCCAGAGCAGTGTGCCCGAGCCAACAGGGAGGAGGACTGTTAGTAAACAAAGCAGCCCTCCTCCCCGTCAGTGATCGTCAGTAATCACCGGGCGCTGGCGGGTAATCACCGGCCTGGACCCGATGATTGACAGCTGCGAATGGTGGCGCGCACCCCCGACCCGGAAATGCAAAGTCACGTATATATGCACGTGATTTTGCGCACTCGTGCCGCCTTCTAGCAGTATATCTGCTATAGGGTGGTCGGGAAGCAGTTAATGAACATGCTCCTTTAGAGAGCCATTAGCTGAAACATTGGGGTTTATTTACTAAAGCTGGCTCGCTCTGTGCATGGTAGCCAATCAGCTTCTAACCTCAGCTTGTTCAATTAAGGTTTAGCAATAAATCCTGTAAGCTGATTGGTTTCAATGCAGAAGTGCACAGGATTCTGAGTGAACCAGCTTTAGTAAATAAAACCGTGTGTCACTGACAGATTACCGTATTTGCCGGCGTATAAGACGACTTTTTGACCCTTGAAAATCTTCTCAAAAGTCGGGGGTCGTCTTATACGCCGGTACACATGTTTAGGGGGGCTGCGGCATTAAGTACAGGGGTTTGCAGGGGCTGATGTCTCTTACCTGGATCCAGTCCCACGACGATCCGGTCCAGGAAGCGCGGCGTCTCTTTCAGTTCGGCCACTGGATGTTCGTGCGGCTGCTCGGCCCCGCCTCCTCCTTGGCCGCCAGAACTGTAGCTCAGGAAAGGCACACAGGCGGCCAATCACCGGTGAGGGGGCGGAGCCGAGCGGCCCCGCGAAAATTGAGTGCCGGAGCAGCAGGTAAGTGTTCTGTGTAGAGGTGCTGCTGCAACCACATATGCTGGCTGCAGCAGCACCATACGAGAACAGGGTCAGCAAGTCTCAGTGGGAGGAATAGTGCCCCATCATTGGTGTCACTGATACCAATGATGGGGCACTATTCCTCCCACTGATACCAACGATGGGGCACTATTCCTCCCACTGACACCAACGATGGGGCACTATTCCTCCCCCCCACTGACACCAACGATGGGGCACTATTCCCCCCCCCACTGACACCAACGATGGGGCACTATTCCACCCCCCACTGACACCAATGATGGGGCACTATTCCACCCCTCACTGACACCAATGATGGGGCACCATTCCTCCCACTGACACCAATGATGGGGCACTATTCCTGCCACTGATACCAATGATGGGGCACTATTCCTGCCACTGATACCAATGATGGGGCACCATTACTGCCACTGATACCAATGATGGGGCACCTATTCCCCCCACTGATACCAATGATGGGGCACTATTCCTGCCACTGATACCAATGATGGGGCACTATTCCTGCCACTGATACCAATGATGGGGCACTATTCCTCCAACTGACATCAATGATGGGGCACTATTCCTCCCACTGATACCAATGATGGGGCACTATTCCTCCCACTGATACCAATGATGGGGCACTATTCCTCCCACTGATACCAATGATGGGGCACTATTCCTCCCACTGATACCAATGATGGGGCACTATTCCTCCCACTGACATCAATGATGGGGCACTATTCCTCCCACTGGTGTGCATTGGAAGAGGGGTAGTCTTATACGGCGAGTATAGCCCAAACACTACATTTTAGCAGGAAAAGTAGGGGGGTCGTCTTATACGCCCAGTCGTCTTATACGCCGGCAAATACGGTAGGTCCGAACTAACAATCCAAAACAAATCTGAGTGGTTCTTGATCATGTCATTATGTCAGCTGTGATAAAATGGTCACATGCAGGCAGAAGGCTTCATTTCCAAATTAAACATTCAGCCAGCAGACTACATTGTAAATGCCACTGCAGCCTGAAGGTGGCAGTGTGCATCTTTTTAAAACTAACTCTCAGATACAATTACAGTATTAAAAAAATGCAATAAAAATGACCAAAAAAAGCTTTCATTGCAGTCCTAAAATAAAGAAAGACTAAAGTGTACATTTAAAAGAAGAAAAGTGGTGTTACTCCTTATAGAGCATCAATTGTCAAACATCTGCTACTTCTGTCAGTGCATTACAAATGTTATTTGACACACTAAATCAGTAGATAGCAGACGGGCAGTTTTTATTAAATTTCAACAATGATAAAAACAATACAAAAATATTCTTAAAGGCTTAAATCCATCTAATTAATTATTTATACATATGATATTACTTTAGGTTACCAAATGTATCAAACTATTCATAAACGTATATTTACAGTATGTGGGACTGCATGTTACCTTAAAGGCACGGCTTAGAACCTCTTCTCCTCCTTTGCTCCTCAAAAGATTTACAATCACTTGCTTACCATACTGTTCTTTTAATAGCATCATGTGTCTAGAAAAACAAATAAGAAAAGTTTAGTACGAATATATAAATACAGTTAGAAGGAGAATTACAAGTAATAGCTAAAATCTGATTAGCCAACATGGTCAATATCCCTATATTCCCTCGCACTGCTTTTTATAAATACCACCCACTGTATCCAATAAAACACTTTTAAACTATATCAAGAGAAAAAAAGCAAATCCAGCGCTCAGGTCTATAAGAAACCCAAGAACATGGTAACATTCACTCGCTGCGGTGCACCCCTCCAAAGATCAGGGAATCTTGATAATACTGGAAGAAAGCAAAAAAGGGCACACTCTCCCCGTGCATTACCCTGATAAAAAAGAATTTATTGGGTAATAAGAAATAATTGTATATTTATTATGAATGAGATGAAAAGATTTTTGTTATTACTGTGAAAAATCAATAAATATTTAAATTAAAAAATAAATAAATAATTTATTGAAAATGACAAAAGTATATACTCACAAACCAAGAGTCATGTAAACAAACAAGGAACCAATGTGACAGTCCCAGCAAATGGTGGTCTTGCGACAGGGTATACTAACGCGTTTCAGGAGACTAACTCCCTTCCTCAGAGCTAAAACTAGACATGTTGGAAGCCTATATAGGGGAGCAGGATAAAATGTGAGGCCAATTAAGCGGATCACATTAGTGAATGAGAGCCAGTGTAAATGCATTAGTGTGAATGCATCCGTCCAGAGTGACGGTCGTTACATGGCTCGAGCTCCCGGCGTCTGTACACACCTGCAGGATGGCATTTACACTGGTTCTCATTTACTAAAGTTTACTCAGCCTACTTGGCATCACAGTAAGTCCTTCCTGTTTTTTTCATTTCTACATATCTTTATCAACAGCACTTACAACATCATGTGTATATGTATATATATATATATATATATATATTCCTTTTTGGTTTTTTTTATTCTCCACTGTGTATGGCAGTCGTCATGGTCATAGATGACCGGCGCCATGGTCACATTATTCCTTCCCTCCCATTTGGTTGACCTATCAGTTGAGTGGTCACTTGGAGGGGGAAGAGTCTCTTTGGTCTTTCATATGATCCATTTAATTGGCCTCACATTTCATCCTGCTCCCCTGTATAGGCTTCCAACACGTCTAGTTGTTTTAGCTCTGAGGAAGGGAGTTCGTCTCCCGAAACACGTTAGCATATCCTGTCACAAGACCACCATTTGCTGGGACTGTCACATTGGTTCCTTGTTTGTTTACATGACTCTCGGTTTGTGAGTATACTTTTGTCATTTTCAATAAATTCTTTTTTATCACTTTAATGCACGAGGACAGTGCGCCCTTTTTTGCTTTCATCCACTTTTAAACTATAACCCAAATTCAGATTGTAAAGTAAATTTAAACCGGTAAGCTGCTATATATTACATTTTTGTTCCAAGGATCTTTAAGGAAAATTCTTTTCTCTTACTATACTGGAGCTGGCATGTAACGTTATCCAATATTTCATTTAGCCCATGAGGTAAACATTCTTTTCTAACTAGAAAGGAAATCTGTATAATTACATTTTCAGTTACTTTAACCTGACTACTTTTTGCTTCCTTTATTTCAAACATACAAATAAAGTAAATAGAACTGAATACATAAGGCAGTTAGTTACCTCCCATACTGAAGTGCCCAACCTAGCAACTGTATTTGAAAAGAAACCATAAAGATTTCATCAAAGGTTATATCTTTCTGGGAATGCTGCCATCTCCAATGCAAGGAGATAAATAAAGCTGTAATAGCCTGCCTGCTGAACATGACCATACTATGCCTGGTTGAATAATATGCACATCTTGGCTGCCCTGGGGACTTAAAACACAATGCACCTTTGCTCTTGGCCTATTCAGAAGAATAAGAGTATAATCTCAGTATCAAAAGCGCTAGTAATATATGTACAATCGTCACACATATCAAAAATAGCTATTATGCAGCTATACTGTAAAACAATACGTAACTATAATTTCACAATAAGCTTAATATTAATGATCTCATCGCATGTTCCCAAAACTTTTTTTTTAATCATGTATATATGATAATGAGATACATACTGTAGGTGCAGCTTTGCTTATTACATATGCAGACTCTGCTTCCTACTTTGCTCTACCTCCCCTTGTGTGGCTGATATATTAATGAAATATTTGTTAAAGTGTTACTATACCCAGGACCCTGCATTCACTATATCTGGTCTCCCACAGTACACTGCTAAATACCTTTTCTCATCAGCAGTTAGAGCAGTCTTGTGACTTCTATCAGTGTTCAGCAGAGCATTGGTTAAAGCTTGTAGGATGAGTTTTATCTAGGAGGATGCAGTACCTCTAGCAGCCAGTGAGCGGTAATGATGTGCAGTAACCTCTAGCAACCAGTGAGTGGTAAGGATGTGCAGTAACCTCTAGCAACCAGTGAGTGGTAAGGATGTGCACTAACCTCTAGCAACCAGTGTGTGGTAAGGATGTGCAGTAACCTCTAGCAACCAATGGGTGAGCAGTAATGATGAGCAATAACCTCTAGTAGGAAATCAGTGAGCAGTATTAATCTGCAGTAACTTCTAGAAACCAATGAGTGATCAGTAATGATGTGCTGTAACCTCTAGCAACTAATCAGTGAGCTGTAATGTGTGCTGTAACATCTACCAACCAGTCAGTGAGCTGTAATGATATGCTGTAACCTTTGGCAACCAATTGCAATTGCTGACTAATCTGCTAAATAAAATGATTTTGCGTCTAGCTGCCAGTTGGCAGGTGGAGAGTGAAATTGCATGGAGGGGGCAAATGAAAATGTTTGCCCAGGGTCCAATCAATATTAAAGACAGCCCTGTCTCCACATGATGTGTCTAATCAGGACATAAGAGGGAGACACTGGAAGAAGGGGAGGATCAGAGAAGTCAGGATCAAACAGCCTTTTTACACAATGCAGAGGATTAACCCCTTAGGTTCCACAGCGAGTATAACAAGCATGCTTTACTGTATATACAGACTGATTTTACTGTTGTGGGTTTAGTAACACTTTAAGCAGTTAGTAGTAGTCATTGTAGTAGATATGCTACCCTGCCCCTAGTGGCTAACATGTATATTTAATACAAGTACAAACATATGGAAAGTCAAGCATGTACAAAGGTCAAAGAGGTTGTAAATTTGAGTGAACAAACCGTATCCTTCTATACTGTGTACTTGCCTCTATTCCAATTAGATTAGAATATTGTTTTTTTTTATAGAAAGAAGGTAAAGAACATATCCAAACACATCCAGCTGTACACTTCCATAGGACCTTTAGCTTCTGGACCACCACTCAGTGGTGATGGTACTGAATGCAAAGTGTCTGTAAAGGTTTAAAAGGCCTATACTAAATAAAGCATGTGTACTGGCTAATAGCAAGGAACTGCTTAACTGTAAATATTACCCCCCCAAAGAACCGAGTAGCTCACCGAGTACCTGCATATCACATAAAACCGCAATCCTTGATTCTTGTGTGAATTTTAAACACAGATAAAAGATGTTCAAGATTTTTGTAAAAACATTTCACATTTTAAGTGTTTTCAAAAGACCTTTCATACCTGTCAAATGCTGGTGCATTGGCCTCCAGTCCTCTAGTGAGCTTAAGATGATGGGAGCCAACCTGTAACAATAGAGTTTGTGAAATCAAGCCTTGTCTGAAGATGAGCAGTGCAATAAACATTAAATTATATAGTTTATCTGATCTTATTTTTATATGTTGACTTTAGAGTTTGAGGGTTCTTTTTATATCGAGTATGGACTTCAGCTCCATGCCCCATGCCTTTCAGAGCTGAGAGATCCTGTGTAAATCCTTCACTTTGAATGAATGTAGTAGACAGATGGCTATAGATAAACAGGTACAACTTATGTAGGAGGATTTGTTTAATCTCTGTGTATCACCTGGGGGCAGTTACTTCACTCGGTATATGTAAGCATTTACAACCACTTTAAATGTTTTAATCCTGCTGCTGCTAGCATCAGTAAATAAATAGGAACGTATATCATATTCACTGGTTTTAAACTTTTTTTGTTTACATTTCTTCAGTTACTTCTTGGTTTTCAGGCCTAGGCAAATTATGTCATACATCCCAGGAGTCTTCTTGAGCAGAGGAGGGGAGGAGTTGTTTTCTCAGCTAAGTACACCCTCATGCCTACTTGCCTAAGCTAAGGAAATATGGATTCCCGGAAGTAAATGCTATTGCCCTTATTCAAGATGGCCGTAGCCAGAAATTCCAGGGGGTGTTCTTCAAAGTGATTTCTCAGCAAAATAAAGCATGAAGACATGGATGGATTGGGGAGTTTGGTTTGAATATTAAAAATGAATTAAATGACTAAATGTCCCCCTCCCCCTGTACACACACATACAAACATAAACACGTGGTGGGTAAGACAAATGCAAACATGGTGACTGCGCCACACATATAATACACACTGTTACATATTGCTAAGAACATTGGAGTGAAAGCAATAATTCTAGGGCCATCATTCACTGTTAACTCTTAATTATACCATATGAGCTGTACAGACGTTTAGGTTGTAATTTGTCGCCTATGAAATATTTGAGGTACCATAGTTTTTCACCATTTCATGGGCAAATGTGATTTTAAAGGAGAAGCTCACCTTTTAAACAAAAATAATAAATGCACATTTTTTTTGCAGGTAAAAAAAATGTGCATTTATTATTTTTGTCTATAGGAGTCTGGAAAGCATTGCGCCTGTGATCAGTAGATCGCTGATACCATGCAGGTCTCCTGCAGACCTGTCAGAATATCTGCTTGCTGTACGGGATGTAGGAGCAAGCAGATATTCTGACAGGAAGGTTTCAATGAACATCCATGGCACTCCACAGCGATGTGGTAGTTCATTGAAAGCTACAAGCCCACAGCTGCTAAGGTTGTCGGGACTTGCACTTCATTCATTCACAGAAGTTTTCAAATTTGACAGATAGTATGGGGAGACTTCTCCCCGTATCACCTGTCAGAGGGAGGGAGGGCGGCAGGCCGTGGCTGCGGCTATGGGAACATGTTACATGTTCCATCCTAAAAACAGGTGGACTATGTAACATGTGAACTTATCCTTTAAGGTCTGGCTAAGGTTGGTTTGACATGCTTGGTACAAGCGTACCTCGGTTTACGAATTTAATGCGTTCTGCGAGACTTTTCGTATTGCGAAAAATTCATAAACTGAAACGTGGTTTCCCATAGGAATGCATTGAAAACCAATTAATCCGTTGCGAAGGTCGTAAAAAAGTTAACAAAAAAAGTTTTTTATCTGTTCAAAATTCTTTATAAAGTGCACTTTAAAGGCATAAATACTGTAATGGGACATGATTAAAAATTAATTCGTAAATGCATTGAAAACCAATTAATCTGTTTGTATTGCGAAAAAAATTCGTAAATGCATTGAAAACCAATTCATCCGTTCTGGAGGTCATAAAAAAAGTAAAAAAAAAAAGTTTTTTATCTGTTCAAAATTCTTTATAAAGTGCACTTTAAAGGCATAAATACTGTAATGGGACATGATTAAAAATGAATTCGTAAATGCATTGAAAACCAATTAATCTGTTTGTATTACGAAAAAAATTCGTAAATGCATTGAAAACCAATTAATCCGTTCTGGAGGTCAGAAAAAAGTAAAAAAACGTCTTATCTGTTCAAAACTCTTTATAAAGCGCACTTTAAAGGCACAGTACTGTACAGGGACCTGATTAAAAAAAAATTGTAAATGCATTGAAAACCAATTAATCCGTTTGTATTGCAAAAAAAAAAATTGTAAACCAAGGCATTATTTTCAATGGATTTTAATTTGTAAACCGAAAAGTACGTTAACTGAGGTGTTCGTAAACTGAGGTACGCGTACGCCTGTATCTATTTACTCAATGCAACCCCAACCTTTATATTTTACCAAAAGATTGGGTATTATATTGTGTTAATGTGCACTAAAATTCATTGTAGTGTACTTTTTCCTAGAAATATCCATTTGATAAACATTTATACAAATATCATTCAGGAAAGAAAAACTTTTGAACTAAGAATGATAATTCTATTTGACACAAGAGATAACGACCTTAACTTGGACATGGGATTCCTCACTCATTATCCAACAGTTTTATGACTATTAACTAGCTTGACCCCCTCTGTGTGAGTGTAGTATCCCCCCCTCCTTTTGCTGTATCTTATCTGTAGCCTTTTTTTTTTTTTTTTCATCCCTTCTAACATTCTGCTTAAACTTTGTGATTTGTACAGTACTGCTTGGACTTTGAAGAAGGGGACATACCCCGAAAGCTTGTCCTCAAAATTGTATGTTAGTGCAAATAAAAAAAGTATCACGGACAGTACTCAATTGTTTCTGTCGCAAATGCACTAATTCGGCTACAATCACCTCATACAAATATCATGCAACATAAAAAAATTGCAAATACCATTTTTTTTATTCTATAAGGTCTCTTCTTCTAGAAAATATATATAATGGTTTGTGGGTTTTAGGACATTTTCTTTCCAAAAATTCAGATGTATGTGCAAAATGAAATGATTGTTCTGGTCCCGAAGTGATTTACTTTTGAAAATCTTACACTGTCACGCTGTCAAATATTATTGGTGAAAATAAAAGTGACTTCACAGTCATGCAACTAACACACACAAAAAAAAAAAACACAGCGTCCTTTGTGTGCTCAACAGCCCTTGTGTCTTTCAGAATGTGAAAGTGGTTATTACAGAAATAATTATAGAAGGATTTGTCTGGGCTTCAGGTAAGCTTCTTACATGTTATAATACACAAATCCATGCCTGATTAAAGGATACCTTGTACTTCTGTTACACTTCATTCTTTTCTTCCAGGCAGTTAAATACATATTTAATATGTTGCAACTGGGAGAAAAATGGCTCATGCAGGGGCAATTTTCTCCAACTAATACGGAGCACAAGTCTTACTGCTTCCTACACAGCATGAAGGCACCCATTCAGTTTAGCACAACATAACAGTTTGCAGCAGAACAACAACATAAAGTGTCCCATGTGCCTTACAAAAAATGGATTTAACTCATCTAGAAATATTTGTGGGACTTAAAGAGTAGCATGTTAAAAAAAATAATAAAAATAAAATAGAGACATAATTTACCCAACAAGAGGTGTATTGTGCAGAACAACAAAGTGTGTTTGTTTCAAATGGCTGATCTTGTTTGAGCACAGATGAAAAATTGAATAAAAGGTTAAACACTGGAACAGAAGGTTCGAGTTTTGCAGTTGTCTGCAGATATTATAAAAAATATCTTGTATTATCGCTTACCAGTTAAAGCCCTCTTGTTTTTCTCACCTGCCAAAGCAGAGGACAATAAAGCGCTGGTAAGGGCACACCCGTGTTGGGGCGCACTGTGACCAGTTTTTTAATCACTGGATATTTTTCGTTTTCACTAGAAATTTTTCATCACATTGTAGATTTAAAGATGTGATGTTTGATTTGGATTCACATACATTTTTTCACTTTATTTTTTTTCACATATTAATTACATTTTTTTTAAATATTATTGGTGGTTTAATTTTTTGGAATAATTGTTATTTCTATGATTAGTTTATCACTGTTAGGTGTGTATACCATCACTGTGGGTTTAATTTTAATATAGAGAAAAAGCTGTAACAACTCAAGAACTGCAGTTTTATTTATACACTGCTCAAAAAATTAAAGGAACACTTTTTAATCAGAGTGTAGCATCAAGTCAATTAAACTCCTGGGATATCGATCTGGTCAATTAAGTAGCAGAGGGGGTTGTTAATCAGTTTCAGCTGCTTTGGTGTTAATTAAATTAACAGGTGCACTAGATGGGTAACAATGAGACAACCCCCAAAACAGGAATGTTTTTACAGGTGGAGGCCAGTGACATTTTTTTCCCTACTCATCTTTTCTGACTGTTTTTCACTAGCTTTGCATTTGGCTAGGGTCAGTGTCACTACTGGTAGCATGAGGCGGTACCTGGACCCTACAGAGGTTGCACAGGCAGTCCAAATCTCCCAGGATGACACATCAATACGTGCCATTGCCAGAAGCTTTGTTGTGTCTCCCAGCACAGCAAGAGCATGGAGGATATTCCAGGAGACAGGCAGTTACTCTAGGAGAGATGGACAGGGCCGTAGAAAGTCCTTAACCCATCAGCAGGACTGGTATTTGCTCCTTTGTGCAAGGAGGAACAGGATAAGCACTGCCAGAGGCCTACAAAATGACCTCCAGCAGGTCACTAGTGTGAATGTCTCTGACCAAACAATCAGAAACAGACTTCATGAGGGTGGTCTGAGGGCCCGACATCCTCTAGTGGGCCCCGTGCTCACTGCCCAGCACCATTTGCCAATGAACACCAGAATTGGCAGGTCCGCCATTGGCGCCCTGTGTTTTTAACAGATGAGAGCAGGTTCACCCTGAGCACATTTGACAGATGTGAAAGTATCTGGAGAAGCCGTGGAGAATATTATGCTGCCTGTAACATTGTTCAGCATGAACGTTTTGGTGGTGGGTCAGTGATGGTCTGGGGAGATTTATCCATGGAAGGACGCACAGACCTCTACAGGCTAGACAATGGCACCCTGACTGCCATTAGGTATCGGGATGAAATCTTTGGACCCATTGTCAGACCCTACGCTGGTGCAGTGGGTCCTGGGTTCCTCCTGGTGCACGACAATGCCCGGCCTCATGTGGCGAGAGTATGCAGGCAGTTCCTAGAGGATAAAGGAATTGATACCATTGAATGGCCCCCATGCTCCCCTGACATAAAACAAATAGAACACCTCTGAGATACCATGTTTCGGTCCATCCAACGCTGCCAGGTTGCACCTCAGACTGTCCAGGAGCTCAGTGATCCTGGTCCAGATCTGGGAGGAAATACCCCAGGCCACCATCCATCGTCTCATTAGGTGCATGCCCCGAAGTTGTCAGGCATGCATATAAGCACGTGGGGCCATACAAACTACCGAGTACCATTTTGAGTTGCTGCTGTGAAATTTCAGCAATCTGATTTGTTTTCAAAGTGTTAATTTTTTTGAGCAGTGTATAAACTACAAAGTTGCCAGCATTGTAACCAGATCTCCACTGTGGAAATAAACTCCAGGGTAAATTATGATTTTTTTACACTACAAATGTATAACAGGATTGCTTAGATTTCATACACTGCAGTACTAAAGTACTAAGGCATTACCTCCATGGATAATCTATGGCTTTGGAGAACCATCTATACAAATGTACCTGACTTTCTGCATTGACAGTACACTTCCTTTTATAGCAGTCCAATATTAATTATTTATCTACCCAAGTTTTCTTGACCTGGTTCCATAGCTAGCTTGAAAAAAAGACATATATTCAGTAAGAAATCCACATCTTCATAAACCCTAAGAAGTTCAATGGAAACTGCTTGGTAACACAAATTGCTAATCAGCCAATCACATGGCAGCAACTCAATACATTTAGGCATCTAGACGTGGTGAAGACAACTTGCTGACGTTCAAACCAAGAATTAGAATGGGGAAGAAAGGGGATTTAAGTGACTTTGAACATGGCATGGTTGTTGGTGCCAGATGGGCTGGTCTGCGCATTTAAAAAACTGCTGATCTGCTGGGATTTTCAAGCACAACCATCTCTAGGGTTTACAGAAAACAACCCGAAAATGAGACAATATCCAGTGAGCGGCAGTTGTATGGACGAAAACGCCTTCTTGATGTCAGAGGTCAGAGAAGAATAGGCAGGGCTGATTGCTTTGAGATAATAGAAAGGCAAAAGAAACTCAAATAACCACTAATTACAACTAAGGTATGCAGAATACCATCTCTGAATGCACAAAATGCCGAACCTTGAAGCAGAAGACCACACTGGGTGCCACTCCTGTCAGCTAAAAACAGGAAACGGAGACTACAATTTGCACAGGCTCACCAAAATTGGACAGTAGAAGATTGGGAAAATGTTGCCTGGTCTAACGAGTCTCAATTTCCCTAGAGATGTTTGTGTGTGAAAATCCCTGTAGATCCGCAGTTTTTGAATGCAATTGGCCAGTCTACTTGTATATTGCATAAAAGGCGCAGAAATAGGAATAGAGATGGCTCTTAACTCAATTTTCTAAAGGCAGATAGACTGAGCATTTTGCAAGTGCAGTTGTCCAGAGCTTACTGAATGAGGGGGAACTCTGATGACTTCCATCCTACAATCATGTGTAAGCAAAAATGTGGTTTTATTTTCCTTGCATGTGATTGGGTATTCTTTGCAAAGTGACACTTCACTTAATTTACTAAGCTCTGGAGCAACTGCACTTGCAAATTGCACAGCCTATTTGCTTTTAGTAAATCAACCTGTGTGGTTCCCTGAATATAATCCACACATTTACCTATTTTTTGACCAACTTTCTTTACTTGGCTACTAATATGGCTTTCTGTTCTGCCACAAAAATATAAGATTTACTTGGGAGATAATATGATTAAGATACATGTCTCCCTTACAGTAATATATCACATATCTTGAAAAACTCTTTGTCAAGAACGTATGAAACATTTAAGTGATTTTTAAGACATTATATCATTATACTTTACCTGTAGTCCTGGTTGTTCCCAGAATAATGGGACGGATCCCCTGATCTGAATGAAGGACGATACGTCATTACCATCTACATATATTGTCTATAACGAGAGATAAAGCATTTATCGATGTTTGCAAGGAACTATTCCTTAACTGATAACATAACTAGCTACAGTATGAACAATTGTTGTACAGAGGGATAAAAAGCAAAACAGTAAACCCAACTTTGTATCAGTCAGACCACAAAAGGGCAGTGTGGGCGCACAAGAATGAAATACTTATATAAGAATGAAATACGTATATATACAATCATGTCTATTACTTAGAAAAGTAGAGGGTTCAGATGATGCTGAAGGGATAGGTTATTGTGGAACTCACTTGGCACTTCTTGTTTTTAAACAAGGTCAAACTCATACGGTTTCCCTTGATGCGTCATTGAAATAGACATGGGATCACACACACGCGTCATGAGAATAAAAAGTATACCCATCTCTACTTAAATTAGAACTAATGGCAATTTTTCTCATTTCAGATAGAGACCCGTCAGTTTGGTTGTTTTTTTTTTTTTTTTTGCCATCTGTGTTCCATTTGGGAGATTTCCTTTAAATTCCTGTCCCATAGCCAAAACAGAAAGTGAAATGAAATCGTCCAAAGTGAGAAAATCCTTGGTTATCACCAGGATCACCAGAACTAGTTTCCCAGTTGGAAGATTTCCCCTCTTTTACTGTTCTGGGGACAACCCGAAAATTTGGAATTTTCTTTCACTTTTATTGATAATGGTAAACATAACAAATAGAGAGGGTGAATTTCCCTAAAGGGTACATGCCTGATGAAGGGGTCCTTTAATAAGATGCCAGTCATAGGTTGGTAAAGCATCCACCCTATAAACAGCATAGAGGATCTCGTGCTCTCCTCGCAAAAAAACACGATACCTATAAGAAGAATTGCTTCTACTGGAATGCTTTTGTTTTGTCAGAAGGTAGGACAGTTCTAGCCAGTGACCCTTGACTATGTACACATTAGGCTCCTTGATCACCCCCCCAGGGACAGGTCACCCGTATCCCCCATCTGACTCTCCCTCCGCAAAACACCTGCTCCCCCCCCTTTTCCCCCCCCTTCTCTCCCCTGACTACCACTCCCTTTCCTTACTTCTTGGTCTAACTCCCCCCCCCCACCCCTCACCTTTAAATACTAAATAATAGCAATAGACAACAGGTTGCATGGGGCTGTACCAACAATGCCACCCCTGCAGTTCATGCTCTCTTGGCTCTCCACAGCTGAGAAAGCCCTGGTCTGTGCCAGGTACTGAAGCCCAGCACCGCCCTTCAGCACACCTGTGCATGCGTGTGCAATTCGTCAAATTGTTTTTAAAAAGCACTGAAAATAATCCAATAGTGATAGAGAGAGGGGGATGCAACCAGGCACATGCACATCGTCTTTCGGGTTGTGGGTC
Organism: Staurois parvus; assembly: GCF_062004578.1. Lineage (NCBI taxonomy): Eukaryota > Metazoa > Chordata > Amphibia > Anura > Ranidae > Staurois > Staurois parvus. Next base: position 4,274,336 of record NW_028317877.1, read on the forward strand.
TGCTTTAATGTGGAACTTTAGCCAGAAAATCAAGTCCTTCTAGATCACTTCAGGCTGGCCCCTTTTGCAGGTATAGCTATGTAAAACATTAAAAATAAGTGGCTTTACGGTTTAAAATCCAATAATACACTGGGGTTTGTGACAGACCGCCTGTCACCCCCGATCAGGTGATTCCATCAGAGAACTGCTTCCTCGCCACTGGGACACAGTGCCAAGGTATTATAGCTGGGCATCGCGCCCAAGACTAGAAGAGACTAGCTTAGGTGCAAAAACTGGAACTGCTTTATTGAACAGAAATACAGGTTTTTATACACTTCAGAAATAGGGGCAGTCCCCACATGAATAATAAAACTAATATTACACATTGGGTTTAACATCCCGTACTGATTAGATAAGAGGTTGATCACATTATCCTAAACAGTGCAAATGGTAAACAGTTCAGCCAACAGCTACCAGTAATCTAATTAATGGTAAGCAAATCAACAGCTAGCAGCCAACATGTAACAGTGATCTAATTAACAGTAAGCTAATCAACAGCCAAACACCCAGACAAGCCAGGGAGCCTACCCCAGACAGTCTGGCACCTCCAACCCTGAATACAAAAAGTACATTACACATGTTGTCTTTCAGGTTTTTGCTTTCACTTGTATAATCTGTCCACCATAAGACAACACTCATACAATATTCAAACAGTCTGAAAATGTGAAATTAAGTTATCTTCTTGAGGGGGACTGTTGATAAATATTTCTGTCTCAAGTTGAAGATCTTCTCCAACACAGTCTGCAAGAGGGCCCCATATTTCCTCTGGCCATTAACCTGTACAAGGTTAACACTACACCCTTCCATCCACATCAGAAGGGAAGCTGTATTGTCTTTATTCAGAGAATTAACCCAAGCCTCTCTCTCAGCGTTCATCACATTGTCCATCATTGGAGAATGCTCTACTCTCTCCATGGGCCTTAATCAGTGGATAGTAGGCTAGCCCCTAGTCTTCTCCAAAAGCCCCTGTCCTGGTTGAGTTTTTCACAGGTTTGATTTACTAAAGGCAAATATACTGTGCACTGCAAGAGCAGTTGCTCCAGAGCTCAGTAAATGAGATAGGGCTTCACTTTGCAAAAAATACCCAATCACACACATGGAAAATAAAAAAACAGCATTTTTCCTTGCACGATTGGATGATAGAAATCAGCAGAGCTTCCTCTCAGATACAGAGCAACTCTAGTGCACTGTATATTTGACTTTAGTAAATCAACCTCACTGTCTCTCCCTGTTCTGCACATGCTCGGTTGCCTTCTATTTTTTTGGTACTGCACCGAAATTGTAGCGTTCAATCTGCTGACAACCTTAAGATTTACTTCTGCTCAGGGGCTCTGTGCATCAGCAAAATGGCAGTCTCCATTCAGAAGAAACAGGAGCAATGCTGGTGGCAATTTACAGCATGCACTAGTTATGCTAGCATAGTTATTATTGTTGAATATAAATTCCTTGCTAAAGAACACTATATTTTTATAAGTTTTTTTTATAACTTTTTTTATAAGTTATGGGTAAAGTTCCACTTTAAAGCAGTATACAGGAAGTCCTTAAAAAACAGTGTAAATGTAACATTTATATGTGTAGGCAAAAGTTACCAAGATACCGATATATAGCATACTAATGCTGGTAAAGTTCTGCTTTAAGTAACACAACAAAGTTTTTTGCACATTTTTTTTTGTTCATTATGGTTGGGGGGAAATAAGATCCCACACAGATCCTCATATGAGACTCCACTTGGCGTGACTCCCTAAAATTAGCATTTGCTACTCTAGTTAGGTTTCCTGCACGTATGCTACACCAGTGGCATAATCATCTATAATCCTCAGGGAGAGGCAATTATGCCAAAGGAGGCTTGGCTTCCAGACAATGCTGAAAAAAATTGGCCGAGTAATAATAGGGACTGCCATTATCAGCTGCCTACTGAAAACACTGGTTGCTTGACTGTTTTGTGCTTCACAAGCTTGCCAGAAATGAAAGGGAAAACTCACAATTCCTTAGCTTTACACTTGTTCTGGATCAGTGACTTGGTATTGTAACCAAACTATCAGCCTGACAACCAGGCAACTAGCATTTTCAGAAGAAAAGGTCAGCTACATATTGATCACATACCAGGTTTTTGCTTATTGCAATGCACCATTCTTTTCTATATAAATGTTCTGTCAGGGCTGGGCTCCTGCTACTTAATGAGCAGCTCTTTTCTTTCAGTGCTCAAAAGCTACTCAGCTGTCAATTAATTACCAGCTACTCATGGTCTCCACAGTGACACACCTAGATACCATTACCTGCCTCATTAGTCCAGCCTACAGCCAGTCTTTTTGCTTGTAAGTCAGGCACTGATATCGGATGAGAAGGCCTGACTTGCAGTCTCTGCTCTAATTCATCCCAAAGGTGTTCTACAGGGTTGAGGTCAGGCCAGTCGAGTTCCTCCACCCCAAACTCGCTCATCCATGTCTTTATGGACCTTGCTTTGTGCACTGGTGTGCAGTCATGTTGGAACAGGAAAGGGCCATCCCCAAACTGTTTCCAAAAGTTGAGAGCATGGTCTCTGTAGGGTCCAGGTATCACCTCATGCTACCAGTAGTGACACTGACCCTAGCCAAATGCAAAACTAGTGAAAAACAGTCAGAAAAGAGGAGGAGAAGGGAAAAATGTCAGTGGCCTCCACCTGTAAAACCATTCCTGTTTTGGGGTTCGTCTCACTGTTGCCCATCTAGTGCACCTGTTGTTAATTTCATTATCACCAAAGCAGCTGAAACTGATTAACAAACCCCTCTGCTACTTAACTGACCAGATCAATATCCCAGGAGTTTATTTGACTTGCTATACTCTGATTAAAAGTGTTCCTTTAATTTTTTGAGAAGTGTATATACTACGGCAGGTCAGCACCTGCTGGCAAAATCACGTGCACGTACGTCATTTTCTCTGCTTGGCCTCAGGGGGGTGCAGTGTCCATAGGACACAGCAGAATACGGATCCTGGTACTCTGGGCCCGGTAATCATGTGATCACTATATGATCACAATGTCAACAAAGCTGTTATGAAGCAAACAGTGTGTAAAAAAAAAAATCCCTTATCACCCCCTCAGAGTAGTACAGTGTTACTATGCTGACACAGAACTACTCTGATGAAAGTATGTAAAAAAACAAATAGTAAAAAAATTAAAAAAAAATTTTACAAAATGAAAAAAAAAAGTCAATCGTTTTTATTTTGAATACTATCACCAGTCAGTGTCCCTGATCACCCCCACATCAGTCATGATGATGCTGTACTGCACTGGTGACAGTATGTAAAAAACAATAGTCAATGTCTTCATTTCCAAAAAAATTGTGACAAAAAATTACAACTAAAAAACTTTCCATGCGACTTCCTAAATGCCTCAGACTGTCTACTTTCCAAAAAGGGGTCATTTGGGGGGAATTTGTTCTGTCCTAGTGTTTTAGGGCCTCAAGAAACAAGTTAGGCTGTCAAAACATCAGGACCAGAACATATACAGTGGGGATCGAAAGTTTGGGCACCCCAGCTAAAAATTTGTATTAATGTGCATAAAGAAGCCAAGGAAAGATGGAAAAATCTCCAAAAGGTATCAAATTACAGATTAGACATTGTTATAATATGTCAACAAAAGTTAAATTTTATTTCCATCATTTACACTTTCAAAATAACAGAAAACAAAAAAATGGCGTCTGCAAAAGTTTGGGCACCCTGCAGAATTTATAGCATGCACTGCCCCCTTTGCAAAGCTGAGACCTGCCAGTGTCATGGATTGTTCTCAATCATCGTCTGGGAAGACCAGGTGATGTCAATCTCAAAGGTTTTAAATGCCCAGACTCATCTGACCTTGCCCCAACAATCAGCACCATGGGTTCTTCTAAGCAGTTGTCTAGAAAACTGAAACTGAAAATAGTTGACGCTCACAAAGCTGGAGAAGGCTATAAGAAGATAGCAAAGCGTTTTCAGATGTCAATATCCTCTGTTCGGAATGTAATTAAGAAATGGCAGTCATCAGGAACAGTGGAAGTTAAAGCAAGATCTGGAAGACCAAGAAAAATATCAGACAGAACAGCTCGCAGGATTGTGAGAAAAACAATTCAAAACCCACGTTTGACTGCACGATCCCTCCAGAAAGATCTGGCAGACACTGGAGTTGTGGTACACTATTCCACTATAAAGAGATACTTGTACAAATATGGTCTTCATGGAAGAGTCATCAGAAGAAAACCTCTTCTACGTCCTCACCACAAAAATCATCGTTTGAACTTTGCAAATGAACATATAGACAAGCCTGATGCATTTTGGAAACAAGTTCTGTGGACCGATGAGGTTAAAATTGAACTTTTTGGCCGGAATGAGCAAAGGTACGTTTGGAGAAGAAGGGGCACAGAATTTAATGAAAAGAACCTCTGTCCAACTGTTAAGCATGGGGTTGGATCAATCATGCTTTGGGGTTGTGTTGCAGCCAGTGGCACAGGGAACATCTCACGAGTAGAAGAAAAAATGGATTCAGAAAATTTCAGCAAATTTTGGATGGTAACTTGATGCCATCTGTGAAAAAGCTGAAGTTAAAGAGAGGACGGCTTCTACAAATGGATAATGATCCTAAACACACCTCGAAATCCACAGGGGATTACATCAAGAGGCGTAAACTGAAGGTTTTGCCATGGCCTTCACAATCTCCTGACCTCAACATAATTGAAAATCTATGGATAGACCTTAAAAGAGCAGTGCGTGACAGACAGCCCTGAAATCTCAAAGAACTGGAAGACTTTGTAAGGAAGAATGGGCAAAGATACCTCAAACAAGAATTGAAAGACTCTTGGCTGGCTACAAAAAGCGTTTACAAGCTGTGATACTTGCCAAAGGGGGCAGTACAAGATATTAACTCTGCAGGGTGCCCAAACTTTTGCAGACGCCATTTTTTTGTTTTCTATTATTTTGAAAGTGTAAATGATGGAAATAAAATCAAACTTTTGTTGACATATTATAAGAATGTCTAATCTGTAATTTGATGCCTTTTGGAGATTTTTCCATCTTTCCTTGGCTTCTTTATGCACATTAATACAGATTTTTAGCTGGGGTGCCCAAACTTTCGATCCCCACTGTATATACTATATATACCATAGTTTGTAGACACTATAACTTTCACACAAACCAATTAATATACAATTATTGGGATTTTATTACCAAAGACATTTAGCCTAAATGTATGAAAAAAATTGATTTTATTGGATATGCTTTATGACAGAAAGTAGAAAACATTGTTTCTTTCAAAATGTTTGGTCTTTTTTCATTTATATTGCAAAAAAAAAAAACCCCAGTGGTGATTTTTGTGTGAAAAAAAATTATAAAAATGTAATTTGTGTACAATATTGCATGACTGCACAATTGCCAGTTAATGTAGCACAGTGCTAACTAGCAAAAGATGCCCAGGTCATGAAGGGGGTAAAACCTTTCGGCGCATAAGTGTAATCTACATTTTAAAATAACAGGGTTTCTGCTTGCAAATAATTAGCTAATTAAACTTAATACAGCTTCATCTTATTCATGTTTCTAAGTGAACTGCTACCTCTTTAATAAGCCCTGGTTAACACTAGTGCAACTTGAGTCGCACAGAATCGCATGATAACATTTCTCGGTCTTTTTTCATGGGAAATCACATTATTTTCAGTGTTGCCCATCCTAATCAATGCCACTCAGCACAGCATGATTTTTAGCTGCAATGTATTTAGGTAGGAGATCACCAAAAAAATGACTACAATGTTCAGAGGCTGAATGCTTACCCCAATTACCCTTTACATTGCAACTTTTTCTGAGACTCTAAAAAATGCTCATGTTTTCTCTCAACAATCTTTTTGTCGAATTCATTTTGTAAGTAAAAGCTTTGCTTTTTCTTAGTAAAGCTATGTGACTTTTGACACTATCTTGGTTATTTTCTTTTTCCTCCATTGCCACTTAAGTATCTGAGCAGACAGGTTGTCAGCTATTTGTGTTCAAGTATTTTACTGAAACCTGAAATGCGTTATTATATGTAGCATTGCAGCTATGAGTCTGCTTGGGAAGCAATCTGTAGGAGTATTGCAGACGGACATTATTGATTCTAGTAATAAAGGTTACTGTTTGTGCGCATAATAAGTTATGAACTGTATGTGTAACAATGGCGAAAGATAACTAAAAGACAACACGATTCAAAATTTGACTGTAGAAACGTTATATATAATATACAGATATAATATACAGAGGGAAAAATATATAAGCACAAACCGCACAAATCTGAAGAAAAACTGTCTCTATACTGCAGGTAATTCTTTTTTCTTTTTTTTTTTTAATTAAATCATACATTTATTCCTAATTATTAAATGATGATCCAGAAATCAGAATAGTACAAATTTGATAATCTCACAACCACTACACAACAGTTTGTAATATTTTTGCAGTAGATGTAAACCCTATCAGCCCATTCACACACATCTGCTCTGATGCATTGTGGTAATGCATGCATGTTATATTGTGCATAACCATGAGTTGCCTTAAGGCAGCCTATTCATTTTGAATGGGCTGCCAATGAGTCAGCAATATATGGACCGGAATCACCATAGATTGTGGTGTGTTGCACAGCTGCATAGGGATACCATTTAAAATTAATGGCAAGACAAAGCAATGCACCAGCACACATTGACGGACAGTGTTGGTGCATTGTGGTACTATTCATTACATCAAAGCAAAGGTGTGGCCCTATCCAGACAACATTTAGTTTAATAACGCTTTATCAAAAACAACATCCAAGGATTTTTCGATAAAATACTTTTGTTCACATTGGTCACATCTAAGTGCTGCTGAACTACTGCAGGCTCCTTACAAGGCCTTCCTATCTATATACATGTATTGCAATAATGGTTGTATAGCATTTCTCTTGGTGGGATCCCTGATGCTGACCACAATGGGCCATGTCTGCCTAAACCTGTAGCTTAGGTATCCATATTTATGCATGGTTACATTGGTCCAACCAAAGGTAGTAGGCAAACATCATACCTGGAAGATCCCTGTGGGAGCTGGAAATCACTGTAGTAATATAGTGAAATTGATCACCGCTAGCTTTTGGGTCCCATGCTGAGCAGCTGCCCTACTGCTTGGCGAACACAGGAGGTTGGTCACTTAGCATGGGTGCATGAGAGAAGTGTTTGCATCTTCTAAGGCCCCTTTCACGTGGGCGTCCGTATGTCCATTTTTCATCTGTCCATTTACAGACATCTGTTTACATCCATTAATGTCTGCATCTGTTAAACATCTGTTTTTGTGAATGGAAGAATACCCTATTTTCTTCTGTAAAAAAACCCCAGAATGGATGAAAAATGGATGTAAATGGACAAAACTGATGCAAACAGACTTATGATCCCTTTTTCATTGATAAAGGATGTAAAAAAAATGCATGTAAACTGATGCAAAATGATGAAAAACTGACAAAACCTGAAGTGACCTGATGAAAAACTGATGTGAACTGATCCGTTTTTTCTTGGAAAAAAACATGACTGAACAGATTAAAAAAAACGGAACGCCCATGTGGAAGGTCCCTTAGTGAATCAGTTCATTTTCTGATTGGTCATGATAGAGTTTGTGGCATCAAAACTCTACCTCTCCACTGCATCCAAATCAGAGAACGCTTTGCATTCGCTGAGAGGATGCAAACTGTCCTCTAAATGGTGCCTGAGCGAAGCAACCAACCTCAGGGCAGCTGCTCAGTATGGGACCCAGAAGCTAGTGGCGATCACTACAGTAGCGGTGTCTACTACTGTGATTTCCAGCTTCCACAGGGATCTTCCAGGTATGACACATGCATACTTACTATTAGTCCAAGCTGCACCAATGTAACTATGTAAACATATGCATACCTGGAATTCAGCTTTAAGGGTGTGTTGAACCAGCCACTTGTAGTCTTCATTGACCCATGTTAAAAAGTGACAGGAGTGGATGACAGAATACCACAAAGAAAACAAAATGAACACTAGTCCATTCCACTGTGCTGGATTTAAAAAAGAAAATCTGTATTGACCAGCACAATGATTCCATATCACTAAATGTGAATAGAGAAAGTAAACATTACCTGCTCGGTTTCAACAAAGTTAGAAACATGTCCATCATCATCTACTCCACGGATGTGGAATCTGGCACCAGCACGTACACTGCTGATACGGGATATAAGGCAAGCTTTGGCTTTCCGATGAGAGGCATAGACAGTACGGATTTCTACCCCACCACAAATGACCTTCAACAACCAGTCAGAGCAGCTGACCTGATAGTGTTTTAAAGGCACGTGCAACAATCTGTTCCTGCAAACACAAATAAATGCATCAGCTGCATTGGATCACAGGCTTCACAAGAGAATAATAACACAAAGTAAACAGTAATTGATTTTTGTTCGATTTTCACTTACACCCTTGAGATGGAAGCTAGATGTTGAATTTCAAATGTGCTAATGTGTAAAATTATAAAGACATTATTATGAATATTTAATATAAGCAGAATAAGATCAAAGTCATGTATTTATGTGGGTTTAACCACTTTATCTGTCCTGTTGGCACACCCACAAGGTCTTAAGCTCAGTGGCAGTGTCCACATAGCTGTTTGCCCAACCACTTTTATACCGATCTTGCCTGTGCACTCTTGCTGCTTCTCCCTTCATTACAGCTGGTACTAAAATCAGTAATGGCAACATCCTGGGAGATCATTAACATCACTCACTCCGTCACATTAAAGTGCTCATGTCTACAAACTGGCTGCTAGTTTTGGGAATTGTGAAAGGTTACATCCTCCCCTAACCTGAAAGCCCTGGGTAGCGGTGCTGGCTGCAACAGAGAGGTGGCTGGGTAGTGTCCCTGGCTGTGATAGAGGAAGAAATGACATGGAAGTTGGTTGAACAAAAAAAAAACAATGATCAGATTTCCCCCTATTCACACATTTAATGTGGATAGGGGAATCTCTCCCGCTGTGCTATTGTGTTCTCATGGCAAGCAGCTTTCCCCACCATCAGAATACAATAATCAGGGCTACTGGCAATAGCCAGCGGTACTGATCAATCAATAAAAACTTGACTGGCTTGTTGTACAGAAGACGTTCGGTAGATTGACTTCTGTACAATCAGGGTGCCAATACATGTATCGAAATTCATCTGGTCCCTGCTGAACCGACTGAATTTCTATCCATGTATGGCTGACTTAAGAAACATACCCTTTCCATTACCATCTCATGCTATGGAGCAGACAGAATGTTATTGTCCAAGTCTGAACACACACTTTATAATTTAAAGTCAATGCCTGAGGAATAAATACCATGTAGTACATATATACAAATACATACACATTTCTTCATGTTTTATTTCTCTTAAAGCTATGCTATCTTTTATTTTTTATTTATTTGCTTTTTTTTGGCCAGACATTCACATTGAAGTAGTCCTGTCATTGAAGAAATACCAAACAGTCATTGCTGAACTCCTGAAAACGCTAGACCTGGATCAAATGTGCAAATTAAAAAAAGTCAGAAATCTAACAACATACAATCATGTGAAAAAAGTAAGTGCACTCAATGGAAATGGCTTTTCAACATATTTGAGCATGCAAACATTAGATCCTTATTTAAACAGTGCCTACAAATAAAATAAAAAAAGGAGATTTACTTGATTAAAGATACAAATACAATTTTGAATCATTTATTCAACAAAAAGATCAGTAGATAAAAAGTGCACTGTGAAAAAAGTACATATACCCTTGTATTCAAAATTTTGTATTGCCTCCTCGAACAGAAATGGCCTCTTGTAGGCGTATTGCTTAACTGCCCACCAGTCTCTGACATCGACAGAAATTTTTTTACCACTCTTCATTGCAAAAGTCTGTTTGTAGGTTTCCTTGCATAAACTACCAATTTCAACCATTTTTCTGAGGGCCTTAGAGAGCACTTTTTATCTTGGAATGATTAATTCACACACACTAAAGAGAACACCATACCCTAGAAATCTGAGGTTTAAAAAGGCAAGAACCACTAGCACACTCCCTTAGGAAATTCCAATCATTGCCATGTAATCTGGAACACCTAAATCTAAATTTACAGATTTGAAGTGGTGGTAAATTTGGGGGTGAGCTTTCCACATGACAAATCTGCATTTTCAATTATTTAGATTAGTAGAATGAATATACCATGTCAATTGTATGTGTCATTTGTTCAAGTATATCACCTTTATCTGTTTAAAAGAAGATCTAATGTTTGCCTGTTCAAATATTTTGAATAAGGTCGCCAATTTCCATGGAGTATATTTACTTTTTCACATGACTGTATTTATTCTGGGCCACTGACTTAATCGGAGTCAGTCTCTAGTCAGTGAGTACTGAAGCAACAGGGTCAACATTTTAGACATACAACTAGAATTTTAAGAAATGCATGTGCATGATGTTGCAGTAACCTGGACAGACAGGCTTTCTTACTAATAAACTCAATGATCAAAAAGCTTAAGGCTGCATTCACACTTGAGTGATCTGTAGCTTGAAGCTCCAAGCTCCAAAAACGCTCAAACTTAAAAAAAATCAATTGTTCTTTATGGTGCCCGTTCACACCAGATCACGTGAACAGGCACCATAGAGAACAATGGATTTTTATGATCATTTTTGGAGCTTCAAGCTACAAATCGTTCAAGTGTGAATGCAGCCTAAGAAGACAGCATGCGCCACAAGCTCTTCAATTAGCTCTAATTGTTGCCTCACCAGTCCCTGTGACAGCTCATGTCAGAGCCAAGGTGTTTCATGAATAGGAAGAAGAAGGAAAATAATCTTACTAAGAATATTTCTCCTGAAGAGAATATGTGTAGTAATTATAGTCTGAGATTGACAATCATTAGCAATTTAAGATTATCCTCTTTTTATTAAATTGACAACGCTACATTATATGCACTGGAATAAGCAGTTTATCTTACGTTACTAAGTATTTAAGAATCATCATCTTTTTGGTTAAGCCTTAATTTTTTTTATGCATAAAACCGTAGTACTCAGAGTTTTCAAGTATGCAAGATAAATCCCCTTGAAAATGTAAAAACTGTACAGAAACCATTGACATTCACAGGCTTTGTGTTTTAAGCCAATAATAAATACTCAGCGGGAGAAGATAAAGGAACATAGATTGTAAGCTGTAACGAGCAGGGCCCTCTGTTTCCTCTTGTACCAAATTGTATTGTAACTGTAATGTCCACCTTCATTTTGTAAAGCGCTGTGCATACTGTTGGCGCTATAAAAAACCTATATAATAATAATGTATAATAATAGTTGTAACCTGTATCTTTTTAACATCAGTTTGAACAAGTCTCCCTAAATACATGACTTTGGATCTGATGGTATCTGTTTACACACACCAACACAAGTGAAACCAGACTAGGAAAGAGATACGTGATTAGTCATTAATGAGTAACATCCAGATTTACTTACAGTACATCTGTTTAAATGTGTAGCAGCGTATTTCCATCCAGGTATTCAATATTTTATGCCACTTTCTTAAGCTTTCTGTAAAGTCTGTGCAGTGGAAACTTTAAAGGAAAACTAGATTCTTTTTAAGGATGTTTGCTTAGATATACATAGAAATATATAAAGTAGAATATATAAAGTTCCACTTGCCTACCGGGCACCTATACCCCCTTCGTGCCCAGGCCAATTTTCAGCTTTCAGCGCTGTTGCACTTTGAATGACAATTGTGCGCTCAAGCAACATTTTTCAAATTTTTTTCACACAAATGGAGCTTTCTTTTGGTGCTATTTAATCGCAGCTGCGTGTTTTATTTTTTGCACTATAAACAAAAAAATCAGCATGACGGGGGAGGGCAATTACTGGAACCGATCCCCTGTATGGCTCTCTCTGCACCAGCTGAAAGCTGGCTTAATCTCTCCTGCAGAAAGAGATATACAGGAAACAGTTCCAGTACTCCCCCCATGCACCCGTCACCCTCCCTGTGCACCATGCATTTCCCCCTACTGCCCATGCCCCCCTGTATGCTCTCAGCTTCCCTCCTCTCCTTTCCACAGGCAACTGCAAGCTCACAGTAGAATCGTTCAATGGGGGAATTGCCAGTAAATATGTCACATTTACCAGCCCTTCTTTCCTGGATGAACACGAGTGATCAGTACTGATCACGCACTGTGTTCATTCATGACCAAAGCATAGTAAACTGTTTTTTTTTATAGGAGGGGCTGTCAGGTTGGCTCTATGGGGCAGCCCTGCATACAGTGCATTTTATTGATACACTTTGTAATTTGCTACAGTACCAGAGTTGGGCTTTAAAGTCTAGCAAGCCTTTAAAACAAATAAGTACCACCCTACTATGCCTTACTACTAGCGTATCCTTGTGATGGGTGGCCTTAATAGCCAATAGTAAAAAGCATGAGGAGTAGCCAAAGTCATACACCAGTAATTTGGTTGGTATTTTGCCTTACAAGGTGCCCATCATAGCCAACGTGCCTGAATCGGGAGATGCCTGAAAACCATTGTAATTGGTGTCTTACTACATGCACCACCAAAGGTGCACTTTAAAGGTAGGTGTCAGCAATGTATCTGCTATGTTATATTCTTTGTACTATTAAAAGGAAACTGCTGTTGGATCACTGCCTGCACATTGACACTTGACTAGCCATTATAAAACAGGAAATATGGGAGATATAAATCAGGATCCAACAATCTTATAGGAAGTTTCAGTCCAAAATGCAGACAATGAGGCTTCTAGTAAATAGCACAATGCTTTATTAAATTTGTGCTGTGATGTAGCAACCTAATGAAATACATTAACGTGATTTTAAAGGTTCATTAAAAAAAAAAAAGTCATACTTACTTGCTCTGTGCATTGGTTCTGCACAACGCAGCCCCAGTACTCTTCTTCTCAGGTCCCCCGCCAGTGCTCCTGGCTCCTCCCCCTTGACCAGTGCCCCCCAATAGCATGTCCATGTACATATATTTTTGAAAATTCCATGTAGGGTCAAGAAGACCTCCCGGCACAGATGTAAGGAAAAATTGAAATACCTATTCTGGTACAATAGTCGATAAAAACAATACCTACCAGAAGAACCAGTTACCAGGCTCGCAGCCACTGTCATCAGCTTGTTTCTGAGCCCGAACAGTAAGGTCAAAGTTGGATCCTGCATTTGGCCATGAGAAATAAAACATCCCTGAATTCAAAAACTTCCTAAGTGCCGTCACTCGTTCCTCCTCTTTGGTGTCTTCTTGAAGTGGGCAGAAGTCAATAGCAGTGATTTTGTAAACTTCAGCATCTAAAATTTTTCCCACAGAGGTGCATCCACTTACTAAGACAAGAAAGTGCAAATAAGAGTTCCCTAGAAGAAACACAAAGACAACAATATATGAGTAAATGCAACTGTGAAAACATAAATGAATCACATTTTCTATTAACAGCTTTTTTTTTCTTTTACGGTTGTTGCTAGTATGGTGTTACTAGACTTTACTATGTTCACCTTATGTTACATTTTCCTTTTTGCTACGGGCATAGAGAAACATGCAATCACTTTTTATAACTAGGGCTGGTCATACACTCTTATATTTCTCTTGTTCAGACCCATTCTATCAATACCCCATTCACCCTAAACAGTGTGGATGGACAATTCTCCTGCTGCTGGTACTCATGGTTGTCAGAATATCCAAACAGTGGCTGCAGCTGACTATTCACCAACAATTTTCTGCCTGGCTCCTTTGATTTTCAGATTAAATTATGTCAGGTGTAAAAGGTGCCAACACGGCCATTCATGCCTTGAGTTCATCTAGCTCATTAGCAGATGGCCGAAAATTTGCTCCTTGTATAGCCAGCTTAATCCATCATGTTACTCAGGAGAGGTAGTGGAGGTCAAGGAGATCATGAGATCCATCACACCCAACACTACTATAGCACAATGGTTTGTAGAGCATAATAGAGCCAACCATGGTTGTAGTTGGGAAGCAATTTCGGACCTGAAATTCTACAAATGGTTAATATATTACTTGGGGACAATGTAGAATTACAGAAAGCAAGACATTCAAATTTTTATCTTAACTTCTTAATGCCATAAACAATATTGATTTCTGCACGGCTGCACTCTTTGATTTCTGGTGTATATAATTTGTTACTTCATTCATAATTCACACAGCCATATATCATAAAAAAGCAGGAAAGAAAGTTAGACACACTGATCAGATTTTCTTCTTTTTTTGCATTAAAAAAGTGGAAAAAAAGCGAATGACCATTAAATTCTATAGAGCTCTTTACACTGGTCAGTTGAGGGTCCGTCGCATATTTCAAAGTCCTGCTTGCTGCGTTTTTTGTGCAGGTTTGCTGCAATAAAAAAAAAAAAACAAAAATGCACCTCACCATTGAAATGAATGGAAAACGCATCTGAAGTCACTAGTTATTTTACTTAAACAGGAATTGTTATGACAAGTTGTCATGTTAAATGCCTTAAAATAAAATGTATTTGACCTCATTTTTAATGTTAAATGCAGCCATGATGCTAGAATACTCCTGCACCCTACTAGACAGTGATGGATAGGGTGGGAGGGACTTTTCCATCACCATAGGAAGGACCTATCAAGCTCCACCCACCACAGGTTGACTGCCGAATACTAGAGGAGTGGGTGGATACCAGACCAGTCACCCTGCACAAGGAGAGAGCACAGCAGTGACAGGTCTTTATTACAGGAAGCTCCAGCACAAAGGCAAAGTTTTACACTGGATTACTGAAGATCTGGTAGAAATACACAAAGCACATTGAGACTCAAGTAAGATTACACATGTCTATTTTGTTTATACAATAATTGGTTATCCTAGATATCAGCCTTTGTCAAAATAATGACCTCTTTGTTCCTCGATGCTCTCTGGAATTAGAATATATGGTCAGTAGGTGGTATAAAACGACATGAATGTTAAAGAAGCTAAACCCCACAATTAATCCTACTTGTTGGAGGTGCCAGGAGGACACTGGAAACCATACAAATAGAAGGTATTTTGGGTGCTTATTTGTTCCCATTACGGAATCTTGTGAAATTATTTATTATAACCTGAACTGGTTATGCTTAATCATGATATAGTACATACTGGCCTCACTAAATATAATTTAAAATACAACTACATTTTCCAACAAAGGACCCAAGATAACACTCTCCTTCCCACGGCTTCCTGAGCACCATTATAGTATTCTTTACATACCGCTAAAAATTATTTGAGCCTTACTTCACCGTTGTTCAAAAATACACATTAATTTATATCTATGAAATATGGAGCAACTGAAACTAGTTTGTCCCAAAGAAGACATTAGAAATTCTGAAAGGGCCCTCTGCATACTGGTATATATTCTTTCAAGCAGACTCTGCAATAAATAGGGATATTTGGTTCACACATATTGCAATACATGTACAAGTTGGCCAACAACGTCAAAGTAATCCCTCTATGGCCAGTCCTACTCTGCTCTGCCTGCGCAAATGCCACTGTGGGCACAAAGCCAACATAAGGGAAAAAGACAAAGTGGGGAGAGCTAGCAGGTTTAGGTCTGGCTACTGACCCACAATACAAAAAACAAGATATACCTGTGCTCAAATCCCAATAGCTAGTACATGCATTTACCCATCAGGTGCTAAAGGGGACCTGATGGATAAATGCATGTACTAGCTATTGGGATTTGAGCACAGGTATATCTTGTTTGAGGCAAAGAAGACATGTCCCACTTACCAACCTTAATCTTGGAGTCGGATTTAGGAAAAAACAAAAAACTTGAAAACAATAGGAAACATGCCACTAAATTATTAGGATTTTCATTTTATAAGATATAATTACTTAAAAGTTATGAAGACTGGCTTAATAACCATGTTCAGAGGTAGACTGAAATTGAGTCACGAACCATCTAGAGAACAGTTAACCAGATGTTTAAAATGCAAATTAATTAAATACTTGTGAGCCACTAGAAGTTTTCTTACTGGTGAAGCAATTAATTCCGTGTTTAAAAATGAATAATATTAACTAATGAATAAAGTGAACCACTAATAAATCAATTAACGTGCTTAATTAGATATTTAGATCGCCAGGTACTTTTTACACCCTCTCCAGGTGTATGGATGCTAAATTCATATATCTATATTGTACCGCGCTCCAAACACTCTAAATAAATAATAAATAAATATTGTGTATCACCGATAAATCAATAATAATCTATAACCATAATGCTTAAATCCATAATTGCATAATACTTAAATCCATGATTGAAGTGAATCAAAAAATACTATTAAAATTTATAAATCAGTGCATAAAAAACTGCGTGCATAAAAAACTAATGAAGACTGAAAAAAGAAGAATGAAAAAATAAAATAAAAATATAAAAAATGAAAAAATATAAAAAAATATAAAAAATAAAATGCAATAAACTGGAAGAAAATATATATAGGTGAATAATAATTCAGTTCATACGAATTGAGATGGTGATGTGGTTCAATCTAATCTGCGTAGTAAGTCAATGTTCATAACATGAACCTCTCTCTCCTTCCTCCTCTCCTTTCTCCTCAGTACAGCTTTTCTCAATAAGGACTTTCTCCTCTAGCTGCTTGACTTATTCCTCCATAACCGATACATACAGAGAGAAGGGAAAAAGAGACATAGTGTCTTATCCTGGGTAACAAAATGTTTAATGAGCTTCTGATCTCCCACTCACATGGTATCAGCAAAAGTAGCGCTTTGTGTAAATAAATCAAATCCTCCTGCAAACAGCCCTGCAGGTGTGTGTGTGTTCACTCGCTATACTCGCCGTTCCTCTGTGGATGCGTGATGATGTCACCGCCCCTCCCCTACGCGTTACGCTACAGGGACTCGTAGCTTCCTCTGGGGGATGTAGTTTCACATGTCATCCTGCACCGAGGTTATATATATCCTACCGACGCCATTTTTGCTGTGATTTAAGCGTTCTTGGTGCCCCCTCCATATTATAGGAGTCCAAATTGTACCTTAATGTTAACAATAATATATATATATACATAGTGCGCCTCTTCATCCTCCGGCTGCATATCGAATGCTTCCACACACACCTTCACAATTAGGATTACAATTTCCTACTTATACATCGCCATAAAAATAATGATAATCATTGCTAATTTAACCACAATTTACATACTAAATCTCCATATTAAACAATTAAATTCATTTATATACATTTTTAATAAAAATAACCATAAAATAAATTTATCAATAACTAATTTATTAAAAATATGCTAAAAATTAAAATAAAAATACAAATAAAAAAAAATATATAAGAATAAGAATGAAAAATATATAAAAAAAAAAAAAAAAATATATAAAAATAAAAAATAAAAAATAAAAATAAAAAATATTAGAATTAAAATTAAACTAGAAATAAAAATAAAAATACAAATAAAAAATTTTTATTTTTATTTTTATTTTTATTTGTATTTTTTATTTTTTATTTTTATTTGTATTTTTATTTTTATTTATTTATTTTTTTTTTATATATTTTTCATTCTTATTCTTATATATTTTTTTTTATTTTTATTTTTATTTTAATTTTTAGCATATTTTTAATAAATTAGTTATTGATAAATTTATTTTATGGTTATTTTTATTAAAAATGTATATAAATGAATTTAAATGTTTAATATGGAGATTTAGTATGTAAATTGTGGTTAAATTAGCAATGATTATCATTATTTTTATGGCGATGTATAAGTAGGAAATTGTAATCCTAATTGTGAAAGGTGTGTGTGGAAGCATTCGATATGCAGCCGGAGGATGAAGAGGCGCACTATGTATATATATATTATTGTTAACATTAAGGTACAATTTGGACTCCTATAATATGGAGGGGGCACCAAGAACGCTTAAATCACAGCAAAAATGGCGTCGGTAGGATATATATAACCTCGGTGCAGGATGACATGTGAAACTACATCCCCCAGAGGAAGCTACGAGTCCCTGTAGCGTAACGCGTAGGGGAGGGGCGGTGACGTCATCACGCATCCACAGAGGAACGGCGAGTATAGCGAGTGAACACACACACACCTGCAGGGCTGTTTGCAGGAGGATTTGATTTATTTACACAAAGCGCTACTTTTGCTGATACCATGTGAGTGGGAGATCAGAAGCTCATTAAACATTTTGTTACCCAGGATAAGACACTATGTCTCTTTTTCCCTTCTCTCTGTATGTATCGGTTATGGAGGAATAAGTCAAGCAGCTAGAGGAGAAAGTCCTTATTGAGAAAAGCTGTACTGAGGAGAAAGGAGAGGAGGAAGGAGAGAGAGGTTCATGTTATGAACATTGACTTACTACGCAGATTAGATTGAACCACATCACCATCTCAATTCGTATGAACTGAATTATTATTCACCTATATATATTTTCTTCCAGTTTATTGCATTTTATTTTTTATATTTTTTTATATTTTTTCATTTTTTATATTTTTATTTTATTTTTTCATTCTTCTTTTTTCAGTCTTCATTAGTTTTTTATGCACGCAGTTTTTTATGCACTGATTTATAAATATTAATAGTATTTTTTGATTCACTTCAATCATGGATTTAAGTATTATGCAATTATGGATTTAAGCATTATGGTTATAGATTATTATTGATTTATCGGTGATACACAATATTTATTTATTATTTATTTAGAGTGTTTGGAGCGCGGTACAATATAGATATATGAAATTAACCAGATGTTTAAATATCCCTACTAAACCTGCCAACTCAGGAAGTACCTTTTCTAAGAATAGATTTATGGTATTCAACTTGTCATTAACCCTTCATATTAGGCAGAATCACTACTTCAAAACAACCAAATTAAAATACAGCACCAAAGAAGGTAGCAGCAGAAAGGGCCTCAGCTACTGGGCAAGCAATCAATCCATGGCTGTGTTCTGTATGAGACATTAATGCTCATCGGACGAGGAGTCAATAGAGTATTTATGCAACTATACCAAGAACACACTTTTCTTCAAATACTTGGCACCTATATTTTACAGATCTATAACATTATAAACCTACATTCTATAATGGTGAATTGCCCCTACAGTGTACCAACCCACATACTGATATGAACACCTGACTAACCTAGACTCCTTTCCAAAGTCCAAATGAATATCAGATCGACTTCCATTTACGCCTGGAACAATATCCATTTGCATGACCTAAATATTTATAATCTGAAAGAATTTCAGGCACACTATTATGTTCCTGCCTTTCTGAAAAAAAAAAAAAAAAACACAGATCACAAGACTCTTGATACATGTCCAAGAGATTACGTATACTACTCAGACCCAAGTCAGACAGCCATTTAGTTACAAGAGATGTTACACTATTTTTACTCTCCTACCAACTAACACATTCAGATATCTTCCACTTGCTTGAGCAAATCCTAAATATAATATCCAAAGACGTCTTCTGGACATGTACAATTATTTATTCCCCATTTTCCCATGTGCAAGACCTGCTGTCCAACACACCATCCTATATATCCTACATACAGTATATACAGTACTTTCTTACTTTTATTTTTACTTTTTCTGACTTCTAAAAAAGAAAACATGGCTTCAATCTCCACTCATCGCCCCCAGTCAAGGTTGGGACAAAGGCTGGCTGAGAGAGCCCGTCTCTTCTCTGGTGCATTGCAACGCCCTTCCAAAAGATGCCACAAATGGAAAATGTAACTTTTATACCAAACAAGTTCATCGCGCTTCCCTGTCTGTAGCCATGCCAGCTTGGGCTTGTCTACTTTTATTTTTCCACTGTGTAAATCAGCCTCACTAGCCCTTCCCCAACATCATCACACCTGCAGCACACACATTGGTCTTTTCCTGGCGAGATCACACCTCCAGCACACACACATTGTCTTTTCCCGATATCCCTTCCCCAGAATACTCTCCAGTCTTTAGTCTACAGTCCCACCACACTTTTCATATTACAAGACTGTCTATGTCCTTGCCACGAACACTGCACACTGAGCTCAGACATCCAGGGGTTGATATACTAAAGGCAAAAAAAGGCTTTTCACTTTGCAAACAATTTTCATTTGGCAAGGGAATTTTTCCATGGTGTGGTGAATGTGGTGAAAATCCACCTTGCAAATAATATTCCAATCAAATGCAAGGAAAAAAACCCAAATTTTTAACTTGCTCTTACTTGGATGAGAGAATTCAGCAGAACTTCATGCCATTCGGTAATATCGGTAATTTCTTGCAAAGTGAAAATAAATCTGCAGCCATACCCCTTACCCCATTGCAGAAGTAAAATTTCTCATTACGTAGTATAGGATGGACATTGGTCTCTCATCTGTATCTCAGATATACTACCCCAAATCCATTTTAAATGATCACCGACACAAAAGCCTTGCCCCATTGCCCACGTCACCCATTAACTCTCATGCACTCCACAATCTTGTTCATACATACACTGCTCAAAAAAATTAAAGGAACACTTTGAAAACACATTAGATCTCAATGGGGAAATATATCATGCTGGATATCTATACTGATATGGACTGGGTAATGTGTTAGGAACGTAAGGATGCCCCATTGTTTGATGGAAATGAAATTTATCAACCTACAGAGGACCAAATTTAAAGACACCCAGAAAATCAAAGTGAAAAAATTATGCAGCAGGCTAGTCCATTTTGCTGAAATTTCATTGCAGAAACTTAAAAAGGTACTCAGCAGTTTGTATGGCCCCCAAGTGCTTGTATGCATGTCTGACAATGTCAGGGCATGCTCCAAATGAGATGACGAATGGTGTCCTGGAGTACTCCCTCCCAGATCTGGACCAGGGCATCACTGAGCTCCTGGACAGTCTGAGGTGCAACCTGGTGGCGTCAGATGGATCGAAACATGATATCCCAGAGGTGTTCTATTGGATTTAGGTCAGGTGAATGTGGGGGACATTCAATGGTATCAATTCATTCATGCTCCAGGAACTACCTGCATACTCTCGCCACATGAGGCCGGGCATTGTCGTGCACCAGGAGGATCCCAGGACCCACTGCACCAGTGTAGGGTCTGACAATGGGTTCAAGGATTTCATCCTGATACCTAATGGCAGTCAGGGTGCTGCTTTCTAGCCTGTAGAGGTCTGTGTGTCCCTCCATGGATGCCTCCCCAGACCATCACTGACCCACTACCAAAAACGGTCATGCTGAACGACGTTACAGGCATCATAATGTTCTCCAGACCCTTTCATATCTGTCACATGTGCTCAGGGTGAACCTGCTCTCATCTGTGAAAAGCACAGGGTGCCAGTGGCGGACCTGCTAATTCTAGTATTCATTGACAAATGCCAATTGAGCTCTGTGGTGCCAGGCATTGAGCACAGGGCCCACTAGAGGACGTCGGGCCCTCAGGCCACCCTCATGAAGTCTGTTTCTGATTGTTTGGTCAGAGACATTCACACCAGTGTCCTGTTGGAGGTAATTTTGAAGGGCTCTGGCAGTGCTCATCCTATCCTGTTCCTCCTTGCACAAAGGAGCAGATACCGGTCCTGCTGATGGGTTAAGGACCTTGTACGGCCCTGTCCAGCTCTTCTAGAGTAACTACCTACTTCCTGGAATCTCTTACATGCTCTTGAGACTGTACTGGGTGACACAGCAAACCTTCTGGCAATGGCACGTATTGATGTGCCATCCTCGAGGAGTTGGACTGCCTGTGCAACTTCTGTAGGGTCCAAGTATGACCTCATGCTACCAGGTAGGGGGAAAAAAATGCCAGTGGCCTCCACCTGTAAAACCATTCCTGTTTTGGGGGTTGTCTCATTGTTGCCCATTTAGTTCACTAGTGGTTAATTTCATTAACACCAAAGAAGCGGAAACTGATTAACAACCTCCTCTGCAACTTAACTGACCAGATCAATATCCCAGGAGTTTAACTGACTTGATGCTATTCTCTGATTAAAAAGTGTTCCTTTATTTTTGAGCAGTGTACTTGTCTGTAGATACTGCCCACTGCCACACCCTCCTTCCTCCTCCTGCACATACTGCTTGCTGTCATATCCTCTATACGCCTCCTACTTATACTGCTCCCTAAGATATCATCTGCACGACTCTCCTGCACATACTGCCCTTTGTCATACTCCTCTAGTTCATATACTGCACCTGTCATAATATCCACACTCTTCTCCTGCACAATTACCCTATGACATTCTCCCACTCCTCTCCTGTACACTGCACATACTGTCTGCTGACAACCCCTGCCCAACCTTCCCTCCTGCCCCTACTGCCTGCGGTCAAATGCTAAATACTACTTTCCTGCACATACTGCTCACTGTCTTATCCTTCACCTCCTACCTGCTAAGGCACCACTTTGGAATTGTTTGTTTTATCCTCTACCTTCCCTGTTCTGGAATCCTTTTCCTTTTTTCTTCTAATTAGGTTATTATCTCCAGTAATAGCTTCTTACTATTTTCTAACCCACTTTCCATCCTCTTCATCACTAATATATATACATGGAAGTAAACTCCAGTATCTTCTTGTTCAACTACCACCTGTCAAAACAAATGCTTTGGTTGGATTTTTGAGTGTATATGAATCACAAGTTCTAATGGCTTATTGCAGCTATATGAAATATATTTTGTTCTTTTTCATTAATTCTGAAGAAGCGAATAGTCACAAAACATGCTGAGGTGGATTAAACCATCTAGGACCTTTCATATAGCTGCAATAAGCCATTAGAACTTGTATATATATATATATATATATATATATACACAAGTATATATAACACAGCTGGTACTGTGGACACCTAAGTGATAAACTGTGCCACATCCTATTTGTGACCCAATATGTAATTCAAAGAAGAAAATTGACTTTTTAGACCCAAATACAACAAACTGTATAACATTTAAATGCTTTAAAAAAAATTGATTAGCACCAGTGAGAAGTATACAAAGTATATGCTTTGGATTCCTTTTCCAAAGGTTGTCTAGGCCCCCCCAACCTCTGATGTTGATGGTAATGCATACGATACTGTATAATGCCATTTACAATTTTGCATGGTCGGGAATTGCCACAATCCTAGATGGTTTAATCCAGCTCAGCATGTTTCGTGACTATTCGCTTCTTCAGAATAAATGAAAAGAACAAAATATGTGTATATATATATATATATATATATATATCTCTATCTATATCAGACCAGAAGGCATGCAGCATATGTCACTTTAACACATGGTTTCATTATTCCACTTACACAGTAAAAAAGTAGGAGTGGCTGAGACAGGTGGGAAGGAAGACTGTATGCAAGATAGTGGATCCCATATGTGGAAGCGAGGGCCCATCTAAAGGCGACAACCAAGTGGGCATTACTAGGTCTGTGAGATGTTAGAAAAACTAAGGCTAGAAGACTATATCTAAAAACCAGGATATATCAATTGCTCATATTGTGGAGTCCATTTATAGTTATATTATTAATTCACTATAAAAAGTAATGAATGGCAACCAAGCTATATCTATAAAAAGAAGAAAACATTATTGAACATGACAAACTGGAATTGTAAAAAAACGAAAGATGGTCCATGACCCACTAAAAGAGTGTCACATTTTTGTCTAATCAAAGTATCTCTCCATTAACTAAAATTTCATATAAGCTTTAACATGTTGATTATTTTACATAATTTTAAAAGTTGTTTTTGACTGCAGCTTTCATTAAAAGTCTATCTTGTGATCCTGCCATGAAGGTCCTTATTCAGGCACTTTCTGAAAAAGGTCTCTCAGTTAACCTCCCTAGCGGTCTGATTATGTCTATATTTCTGTGCTCAAAGCGGTACATTTTTTTGCATGGAAATATGTATTTTTTTTATTGTAGGCCTGTAATTTTTAGGAATAACTCACTGAAATCTGTCCGAACAAGAGTCTAGTAAACATCCCGGGTAGGATAAAATGTGAAACACGAAATCATAAATTATAATTTAATAATCATAAAAAATAATAATATAATAATAATACATTTAATTCAATAATATAATCAAACCAAAAATACTGAAATTTGAAATATAGCGCCAAGTTCGCACATCACTGAGCAAAGTTGCAAAATCGTTTTCAGTGTCTGATGACGAATTTCCCCACAAATCATTATCACTCAATTCTGCAAGTGGTTCTAATTTACTATCGCTGTTCTCTAGCTGGTCTAAAACCGCTTTTGACCTAAAGAGACGCTTTTTGGACGCCATGGACGTTTCTCAGTTTCCAGGCAGAAAGAACAGACAAAATGCAGGCAGGGCACAGGACAAAGCACTAGGGACAAAATGTATGTGAAATGGTTTGATACAGTAATGTTGTACTATGTTATTTTAGTGTATTTAGTGAATGTCACTTTTTGTTATTTTCAAATTATCCGCCGTTCCGTCCCTGTACGTCCCAGCGCTAACAGGGGACGGAACCCAGATGACAGATGCCGGCATTGCCGGGGACACTGCAGGAGGGACAACGCAGGAGCGCAGGACAAGGTAAGTGAAGAACAGATCCCGGAGCAGCGCCGCATGGTAAGCCTGAGTGTAGCTCGGGGTTACCGCTTTTGGTACTGAAACTTTACCCTGAGCTACACTCGGGAATACCGACAGGGAGGTTAAGCTCCTATGTTGTCATCCCATCACATAAGCCCTGGTGGAGGCTACAAGTGGCAGTGCCAGCACACATTCAACAAGAAGCCAGTCAACAGCAACAATACGCAGCAGACACTGAAGCAAGTGCATGAAAACAAGTAGTAGCTAAAATAGGCTGGAGAAGGTCAGCAGTACTGATAGTCAAAACACTGATGAAAAAAACGTTGAAAAATAGTATTTTATGGAAAAAAAAACCACATAGCAAATTTTTATAATACACTATGCTCTAGAAAATGAATTGTGAGCCAGTTAGGGTTTACATTTACAGTACTTTAAATTTCAGTACATTTGTTTTCTGGTTAAAAAATAAAGATCAATATTTCATTAAATTTATGGTATGGAAATCTTAAATTTTTGAGTTGGTACAAAATAATAAAAAGAAAAAAAGTCATCCAAACTTCCTGACAAGTTCACTTTATCTGTGTAAAATGGAAGAGAAAAAAAAACTTGATAAACCGGTTCATTAACGCTTCTTGGAAAGTACTGTATTTTCCTTAAGTCTTTTAATGACATTTGTAAACCTAAACTATTTAGTTACAGTCATTATAGATTGACTTTTTTCAGATATAACATTAGAAGTACTGAATTAAAGGGCATCCATCCAAAATTAATACAATGGGTTGGTTGAATCACCTGCCAGATTTTCAATGACTCCACAAGCAGATTTTATCTCCACCACATTGCCAGCTTAAAAGGCCCCTGCATTGTTACTGATATTAAAACACATCTAGCTTACTATATACACATCTTGTCAATTATACGTGACACTGTGTCAGATTCATTAATCTAGAAGATATCAGCTCAGCCACCATAGGCCAGATGGGAAAGACAGCTCTTTTGCTCACTCCATGAGCGACCTCCGCATTCCACGAGAACCTTATTCCTAATAAAAGTGTGCAACACTAAAGTTGGTGATTTTCAGTCAATTGTAAACTCTTTCCATGCTCCAAAAATGCAATCTTAAATAATTCACAGAAACTTAGCAATTTATCATTCAGTAGCTCAATCGACTACCAAAATTTGGCTGATTGTGAAGTTGAAAATTAATTCAAATCGTCAATACAATTTACAGAAAAATCAAATAGAAATAACTATGACAATGTCTCCAAAAAGCATACAAAACTTTCTGCTGTAATCATTTGGGGGAATTTCAATCTCATCTTCTTGCGATCAATTAAACCCACAATTTTATGCCTTGAAATTATTTGCGATTCAACTAAAAAAAAAAAAAAAAAAAGGGAGACAATTGCTCCAGGAAAAAGCGGCCACGTGTATGGCCAGTTTAAATGAATTCTACTATAGCACCACACAGCATTACACTGTATCATTGTAATTTTACTGCTAGGAAGAACACCCTTCTATTGTTGTATACATTTATTTCTCTCAATTATGTCTAGGAATAAAAATACTTTTTTCTTCAGTCACGTCTAAAAAAAATTTTGCATGCGAATATTTCGTTTTTATCATTTTCAATCAGCAGTTTGAGCTCTACACTTTAGACTCCTTCTCAAATTATTTCCAGGGACATAATCTCTGTTTTGGAAAAAGCCTACTTACAGAGCTCAACTTCACAAATTACAATGAATTAGTCAATATAAGTTACTCCCCACCTCTCTCAACACAATTCCGTACATTTTTTAATTCAAGAGAGACAGTCTGAAAGCAAACAGCTGGTGGCTGTGAGTAGATCATAAAAAGCCCACCGCTCCAAAGTTCAACCACCTCCTGTTGCTAACTACTAAAAAGTGGAAACCACCACAATCTATAATTGGCCTTTGCAGTAAGGTGCACATGGAAGGGCAACACAAGCAAACAAAAGATTTGTCAGCACACTTACCAGCTAGTCTGCAAAACTAAACTGACCCTGTCTAACAATTCAGGATAACAACAGAGGGTTTAGTATGTAAACTAAAGGCTCTGTTTATAATGTGAATTGTTAGACAGGGTCAATTTAGTTGTTTAGCAGGCTAGCTGGTAAGTGTGCTGACAAATCTTTTGCTTGTTTGTGTCCTCCTTTTGCTGCAAGAGAGAATGTCACCAGCACACCGAGGATCACCAATATGGGTCCAAAAGTTTTAATGAACGATCACATAGTTACAGCAAAGCAACGTTTCAGAGTCTCACAGGACCCCTTCATCACGTAAGTGGTCACATGCCCGATGAAGGGGTCCTGCGAAACTCCTAAACGGTGCCTTGCTGGAACTATGTGATCGTTCATTAAAACTTTTAGACCCATATTGGTGATCCTCGGTGTGCTGGTGACATTCTCCCTTGCTGATTCTGTTTGGTTGCAGCCGACGGTCGCTGCAGCACCCACTTGTACACACAGCCATTTTTTAAGGCAGGAACGTGTGCGTTTGGATTGTAATCCTCCTTTTGCTGCAGGCACGCAAGGCACTAATCTTGGAAACCCATCCATACTCCATGAAAATACAGTGCCGGGAAAGGAAAGCCACACAGCGTTTACGTCACTGGGCGATTCAGCAATAAAAACTATGCAACACGTCCCTACCTGAAGACTGCCCCAACACATTTCACCCTCACGGCTTCTTGCTTTTAGAAAAACCACAATGCCCTGTGGTATTTTTTTTTTTTTTTTAAAGGAAAGGATTTTAGGTAAGGAGAAGAAAGATTTGAAACATTTACTACATTTAAATAAAATTTAAATAACAATGACCCAAATTCCTTATATTTTCCCATTAGTGAGTTTCCAGGTATTTTCATTCTTTGCATTAAATTTAGGACTAAAAAAAAATATAAAATTTCAAATATTTATTATTATTATACAGGATTTATAAAGCGCCAACAGTTTGCTCAGCGCTTTACAATATAATGGGAGACAATACAGCAACAATACAGTTCAATACAAGAGGGATAGGAGGGCCCTGCTCCTCGGAGCTTACAATCTCGGAGGGAGGGGCTAGTGGTACAAAAGGCAGTAACTGTGGGGGATGGACTGGTAGGAAGAGTAGAAGATTCCATTGTTAGCTGATGGCAGGATAGGCTTCCTGGAAGAGATAGGTTTTCAGAGATCGCCTGAAAGTGAGCAGAGTAGGCGATAGTCTGATAAATTGGGGTAGAGAATTCCAGAAGATGGGGGAAGCTCTGGAGAAGTCCTGGAGACGAGCATGGGAGGAGGAGACAAGGGATCTAGAGAGCAGGAGGTCGTGCGAGGAGTGAAGACTACGGTTTGGGTGATATTTGAAGACAAGATCAGTGATGTAACTTGGGGCAGAGTTATAAATGGCTTTATATGTTATTGTTAATGTTTTGAATTTTATCCGTTGGGCAACGGGAAGCCAGTGGAGGGTTTGGTTAGTAAGGTGGATGAGTCTGGCAGCAGCATTCATGATAGACTGAAGAGGGAATAGCCTGCGATTCGGTAGGCCAATGAGGAGGGAGTTACAATAGTCAAGGCGAGAGATAACCAGGGAGTGAGTAAGTTGCTTAGTGGTTTCCGAGGTTAAGAACAGCCGTATCTTGGAGATGTTGCGGAGGTGAAGTCTACAAGATTTAGACAGCGATTGGATTTGGGGCTGAAAGGACAGATGGGAGTCTAGGATTACACCTAGTTCCCTGGCATGAGGGGAGGGGCCGATGATTGTGTTATTGGTCTTGATGGAGAAGTCAGGGGAGGGGGCACGAGCTGGAGGAAATACTAAGAGCTCAGTTTTGGAAAGATTGCGTTTGAGGAAGTGGAGTGACATCCATGCCGATATGTCGCTTAGTAGGTTAGTAATGCGAGAGGAGACTGAAGGGGTGAGGTGAGGGATAGAAAGATAGATTTGTGTGTCATCAGCATAGAGATGGTACTTAAAGCCATGGGAGTTTATCAAGGGACAAAGGGAGGAGGTGTAGATGGAGAAGAGTAGCGGTCCAAGGACAGAACCTTGAGGGCCCCCTACAGAAAGAGGAAGTGGAGAGGAGGAGGCAGAGTTATAAATAACGCTGAAGAAGCGCTGCGGTAGGTAGGAGGAGAACCAGGAGAGAGCAGAGTCTCGGAGACCAAGAGAGTGGAGTTTTTTTTGAGGAGGAGGGGATGGTCAACTGTATCAAAAGCCGCAGAGAGGTCAAGTAGTAAGAGTATGGAGTAGTGGCCATTGGTTTTAGCAGTTAGTAGATCATTAGTGAGTTTTAGTAGCGTGTAGTGAGCGAAAGCCAGAATTTATCTTTTTTTTTTCTTAAAATGAAATGTTGTACATGAATATACAGGGGTTGGACAAAAATATGGCAACACTACATGATTTGCAGGTGTGATGAAACATTTGTATGCTTCCGCTGTGTGATGAGACACCTGGCTAACACATGGAAAGCCTACTTTCATCATTCACTGCATGCACTGCTAGTAATATAGTCATGTGAGAGCTTACTGAGCTTCAAAGAGGGCAAAATTGTTGGTGTTGCTTAGCTGATGCCTCTGTGACTGAAGTTGCCAATTTATTTACCATGACGCAAGGTACAGTATCAAAGGTTATGACGGCATATACAGGTTCTGCGAAAACATCGTCTTATAAGCATGAGCATGGTCGACATGGTCAACTGACCGAAAGAGACAAAAGGACATTGTGCAGAAACTGTTGCATAAGTGATTGCAGACCACAATCTTAGTCTTCTAAAGCCCATGTCCACAAAAACTGTGCAGAGGGCAGTCCCGGACTGGCCATAGGGCACACTGGGCATTTGCCCGGTGGGCTGGGGCTGCCTGGATAAGAGGGGCAGCACATAGAGGAACCAGACTGTGTATTTCACAGTTCCTTTATGTGCCACCTGTCTGCCCCTCCTATCCATCTCCTGTATGCTCCCCCCCCCACGGCCACCCCCACCCCCTCATCTCCTGCAGTGCTGCCACCGGGTTCCCTCCTCCCTGCATCTTTTCTCTCTCTCTCTGCATACACTGCATACAGCAGGTAAGTATAGACATGTTTATTTTCCAAAAATAAAAAACTGACCTTTAGAATCGCTTTAATAGCTGAACTTGGAATCTTCACAGTTTCCAGGTTTTCCTTACCTCTTGTGGCAAAAAAAAAAAACCAGTTTACAGAGCTTAATAGCTCAAGCTGGAATCTTCACACACAAATGAATGAGTCAGAACAGCGACTGCCCCTCTATTTCTTCCTTCCTCTGTATGGCTAGATTTGAGTTTTAACTTACAGACATTAGCTTTATTTATTAAACAGCAGAGAATGTTCACTTTTCTTAGTGAACATGAAATAGCTCTGTTCAATGTGAATGCTCAGTCACACGCAACTGCACATTACTTACTGAGTGAAATTATAGTTAACATATAGCTTTTAAATCCGCAATGTTCATGCTCTCTGTTCTAGCTTTGACTTAGCAGGGTATGTGCTGGACCTCTGTAGAGAGGCCACTGCTTCTACACAGGGAGCAAAGGTCCTTCTCCAAAGCATGATGGCAGGGGACAGGCTTTTCTACTACTAAACACGTGGCAGCTTTCTAAAGAAAACAAACTGTAAAGCTCACCACACACATTGTAAATTGGTCGTACAATCTCTTTTAGATCTCCCAACACCTATGTAGTACAAGGGCCTGCTTGAGTGGATACAATGGCTTGGATAGTTAGGTAGATTCTCACATCACATAGTTTTGATAAATCTAAAGATGATTGTACAAATACAGATTGCAATGTGTATGGTGGCCCCAAGACCTTGAACACCCTTTCTTTTGCTGCACCTGGAATGTATTCAGCCATTTTAAACAGAAGGTTCATTTGGGCTTTAAAGTGGTTGTAAACCTCAGACATTTATTTATTTTATTTATTTCAGGTGCTTATATAGGTGCTTTATTTATTTCAGGTGCTTAATATCAATTACGCAGTGCTTTACACACACACACACACACATATATTACATTCACATCAGTCCCTAACCCTCAAGGGGCATACAATCGGAGGTCCCTAACTCACATCCATACATACACATACAGTTGTGTCCAAAATTATTCAACCCCCACTGAAATTGAGTGTTTTGGCCAGTTTGACATTGCTTTTGATCATTCAGTCATCTTGCTTACATTTACATTAAAGAGGCACTTGTAGGTCAGACAAATATAACATAACAGTTATAATGAAATAACCACAAATGTCTTTTCTGTGCTCACAGCATTATCAGTTTTATTCAACCCCCAAGTGACATTCAATCTTAGTACTTAGTACAGCATCCTTTTACAGTTATAACAGCTTTTAAACGTGAAGCATAGCTTGACACAAGTGTCTTGCAGCGATCTACGGGTATCTTCGCCCATTCTTCATGGGCAAAGGCCTCCAGTTCAGTCACATTCTTAGGCTTGCGCACTGCAACTGCTTTCTTTAAGTCCCACCAGAGGTTCTCAATCGGATTTAAGTCTGGTGACTGCGATGGCCACTCCAAAATGTTCCAGCCTTTCCTCTGCAACCATGCTCTAGTGGACTTGGAGGTATGCTTGGGATCATTGTCCTGTTGAAAGGTCCAACGTCTCCCAAGCCTCAGGTGTGTGACGGACTGCATCACGTTTCCATCCAATATCTCCTGGTACTGAAGAGAATTCATGGTACCTTGCACACGCTGAAGCTTCCCTGTACCTGCAGAAGCAAAACAGCCCCAAAGCATGATTGACCCTCCACCATGCTTCACAGTAGGCAAGGTGTTCTTTTCATCATAGGCCTTGTTCTTCCTCCTCCAAACATAGCGTTGATCCATGGGCCCAAACAGTTCTAATTTTGTTTCATCAGTCCACAGAACACTATCCCACAACTTTTGTGGTTTGTCCACATGGCTTTTGGCATACTGCAGTCGACTCTTCTTATTCTTTGGAGACAGCAAGGGGGTACGCCTGGGAGTTCTGGCACGGAGGCCTTCATTACGCAGTGTGCGTCTTATTGTCTGGGCTGAAACTTCTGTACCCACATCTGACAAATCTTTTCTCAGTTCCTCAGCAGTCACACGGGGACTTCTCTCCACTCTACGCTTCAGGTAGCGCACAGCAGTCGAAGTCAGCATCTTCTTTCTGCCACGACCAGGTAGCGTTTCAACAGTGCCCTTTGCCTTGAATTTGCGAATGATGCTTCCTAAGGTGTCTCTTGGTATGTTTAACATCTTTGCAATCTTCTTATAGCCATTGCCCTTCCTGTGAAGAGAAATCACCTCTTCTCTTGTCTTCCTGGACCATTCTCTTGCCTTCACCATGTTTGTAACCACACCAGTAAATGTCTAGAAGGAGCTGAGTATCACAGTCATTTTAAAGCTGCCTAATTGGTGCTTATTATGCTTGATTGCTGCTCGGTGACATCCACAGGTGTTTTCAATACCTGATGGAAAGCACCTGTATGAACCTCTGTTCTTCAGAGTGGTAGTCTTTAAGGGGTTGAATAATTGTGGCAATGAAGAAACCACATAAGAACCATTTACTACTGTATTACATAAACAATTGATGTCATTTTAGTTGCATTTGGGTAGTTACAACGTCCTTGTAGGATTTGATTCTGAATACAATTCCAAATGTACACTATAGTCCCTAAACCCCTTTACAGCATTGGGGGTTGAATAATTTTGGACACAACTGTATTAGGGACAATTTAGACAGGATCCAATTAACCTACCAGCATGTCTTTGGAGTGTGGGAGGAAACCCACGCAGGCACAGGGAGAACATGCAAACTCCAGGCAGGTGGTGCCAAGGTTGAGATTCAAACCAACGACCCTAGTACCGCCAGGCGGAAGTGCTAACCATTTAGCCACTGCATGAACTATGACCAAAGCATATCCCTCTACAGTGTGTACTTGTTTCTATCCAGAGCACTAAGTGTTACTTCTGTCTGCCGCTTCCTCTGCTATCTGCAGAAGTCCTTTCTAATAAGTTTTCCTGACACCAAGAGAAATTTTTTTTGTTAATATAACATCTTCATCTTATCAAGTCATATTAGAATGCCTGTCTTGTAGGAGGATCAATTACTCCATACTCTGCAGCATACTACTATAAGGCTACTTTCACACTGATCCACAGCAAAAACGCATAGGTTTGTTTACCGCACTTTCTGGGCATTTTTTAAAAGAGACGTGACTTAAAAACTACACCAAAAACGCTTCTCAGAGGAGTTTTTAAGGCGCTTTTCAGGCGTTTTTCATTGATTTCAATAGGAAAAGGCATTTTTGAGGCATTTTCGTTTAACTCCCCAAACATGCCCCAAAGATGTTTTTATGCTGCACCGCAAGCACAACGCCTCAGTGTGAAAACATACATAGATATACATTCACATACACAGGGAAGCAGTTTTCTTGAGCTTTTAATGCAAAAACACTTGAAAAACTCCTCAGTGTGAAGGCAACCTAAGGCACAAGACAGAACTGCAAACAATAAATAAAGCAATTCCCCACAAAAGGTAGCTTTAAACTTTTAATGTGGGTGCTAACACCATATAGACTTTGACCTGTTAATGTAAAATTTAAAAGTTGTTTTCAATTATTTAGAATTTGCGATCCTGTTGATATTGCCATGTAGGTCCTTGTTAGGGGACTTCCTGTTATAGGGTGACAACGGTATTTCAGGTGTGTTCATGTGTTGTCACCCTTTCACATCCTTGGTGGGGACTACAAGCAGCCATACCAACACACATTGTGCAGGCACGGTCCACCGTTATCATTATTAGGAAGTCAGCCCAGAGCAATGGCATGCAGCTAGCTGTGGAATGTATGCATGTAGACAGGAAGTGACTGAAAGAGATCAGCAGGACCAAGATGAAAGAAAAATGTCTGTAAACTCTAGTCAAATTAAATAAAAAAAAGGCCATGCCAATATTTTTTGGTGACAGGGCTGTGGCAGACTAATTGCCCTCTAATTAGGGTTTAGATCTACTTTAACTGCCATTACTATTCAGGAAATTGCAAAAGTCTTAAATTTAGAAAGCCCATTTAGTTTACGTTAAAGTGGTTGTAAAGGCTGAAGGTTTTTTACAAATGCATGAAGGCAAAATAACCTTCTGTGTGCTGCTCCCCCCACAGCCCCTATTACTTACCTGAGCCCGATCCTGGTCCAGCGATGTGCACTGGAACCTCTGCTGTCCTCAATGGCTGAGACACAGTAGTGGGAGCCATTGGTTCCCACTGCTGTCAATCACAGACAGCGAGTCAATAAGTAGAGAGTGGGGGGGGGCAGGGCTGAGCCATGGCTCTATGTGCATTATGGACGCAGTGAGCTTGGAAGTGAGCATGCACCAGTGCCCCCATAGCACGCGGTTTGCTACTGGGGGCACTGGTCAAGGGGGAGAAGTCAGGAACGCTAGCAGGGGATCCGAGAAGAAGAGGATCAGGGCTGCTATGTGCAAAAGCATTGCATACAGAAGGTAAGTATGACATGTTTGTTATTTAATATCACTTTAGAAATGGAACTAAAGGCAAGAATACTCACCTATGCTCCAACAGGTTGAAGCCTGCGAGGTCCCTCACTAGCATCTTCTCCCCATCTTCTTCCAGGTGCCAAGTTTCGACCATCTTGATTGGCCATTCTGGGATCATGTCACTCCTTTGCATGCATGGGAGTCACTCCTTTGCATGCATGGGAGTCATTCATCGGGTACACCAATGCTGTGCTGGAAATGTAACGAGAGTTGTGCATGCGCAGCTCTATGTACATTCTGCAGAGGATTGCGAAAGGGAGGTTATTGCAGAGGAGACACTGCATGTTTGCAATTTATTTTTATTTTTTATTTTTGTTTCAGCTTTAATCTAAGCTTTATGTAATACACTGCAGTCAGACTACAGCAATCTCTCAGATGTACTGGAAAGATATACAGCCATTTGTCATTCTGTATAACTAATAATAAAAAATAAGGAGCTTCCAAGAGGTTTTAAAGAAAATATTTTTTTTATTTCTGTAGCACTTTTCTCCCTTGGGACTCGAAGAACTCTTATCTGCTATAGGCGCACATGGTGAGGCAGCCATGTTTGGCGCACTCAGCAAAATATCACACTAGGCCAACCTTAGACAGGAGCCACCATGTCCACCAGCATGTTGTTGGAGTGTGGGGGAAAACCAGAGTTCCCAGAGAAAACCCACACACACACACAGGGATAGCATGCAAACTCTGTGGAGACAGCATCCTGACCAGGCCCCGAACCAAGAACCTAATTGCTGCAAGGTAGAAGGCACCAACCACGAAGACACCATACCATCCATATTGGCCTGCATGATCTCATTGCTCAGCATTAGGTTTTCCCAGGTTACCATAAAAAAGTGAGATTATCTGGTACATTAAAGGCATTTTGTAATTTCATTTTTTTTATACAAACATCACAAGGTCATCATGGTTTTAGTAAAGCTACTCATGGAACTCACATGCTCCATTATTTCTTTATTCGCCCACGTTATCTTTATCTTTAGCTCTAATGTCCATTCTTTTGAAGGATGACAATCCGTGCACAATACCTCTGTATTTAGAGTGAAGGCTATTCACTTAGCAGAGTGAATATTATCAAACAATGGGAAGCTGTGCTTATTTGAATACCCAAGGTTTTGGCTGGACATAGAGTACCTTTCATTTACATAGTAATTATATATAAACAGATGCATAGCTGTAAAAAGTACATATTTAACTAAGTAAATAGACAAACACATTTGAGTTGTCAAACAAAAGTTTGTCCAAGGTGTGGGGCCTGTCCTTGTGGGGATTTAGAAGTAGATCCTTAAAGTGGAATTCCAGCTTACACCTAACTAGCCTTGTTTCCTGTCCCATCCTGACACCTATGTTAGGTAATCTTTGTGGGAAAGATGTAAATACTTACCTATTTGCAGGCTGCTCTGGTCCGGTCACGAGATGCGGCTCCCCTGTGTCAGCTAACGCAACAAGAGAGAAAAGAGCGCTGACAATGGACGGGCCATTGAAGCCTATGGGTAATGTCAACACTCCAGGCTTTACTAGCCATTGTTGGAGTGCTCTCCCCGTAGCCGCTGCTGGCTTACACAGGGGATCATGTGACCAGACCAGATTAGTTAGCAAAGGTGTTAGACGTGGGGAAGGGACAGTTTTAAGGATAATTAGAGATGTAGGTCGGAATACCTCTTTAAAGAGACTATTTTGGGAAAATTAAAATGCTGCAATTATAAAGTGTAGTCACCTAAACCTAAGGAAACCGCCATAACTTAGCTGTTACAATCCTATACTGAATTGTATTGATAGGCAAAGCTCTGGCACTTTCTTCAGAACCAAAGTTTACCCACCATACAGTTTCCTAAACATTCTGATTGGCCAGTGAAGCAGCTTATTACAGCTATGGGTCAATACAGATGTATAAGGGTAGGGGGGGTAGATGGTGTTAAGCGCCATCATTGCCTGGACAGGTTAGAGCATTGCCTGTCAGCGCAGTCCAACGAGAAGGTTTGGAGACTGCTACAAGTATGCAGCAATACATCTAAATGCCTGTACTTTGCAGTTGCAGCACTTTTATATTTTGTCCTCAATGACAAAGCAGGTGAAAAAATGATGAAATCAAAACATTGCCCATGCATCATCAAAATCTGAAATCTGGTTGTACACTATTCAGATTTTGGTGCCCAACATCCAATGGATTAATGGCAGTTTGGTGTAATGCTGTTTTAAGCAGAAGTTTAGATTTCAGTGTATGGGTGAATCATTCCATACGGCAAACTCTTCATCAAACAACTTTTGCTTTCAAGGGTGGCAAGTGTTTTTCCGCTAGAAAGATATTACCTGATTTCAACTGAAGTTCTCCCAAGCATCCATAGGCTTCCTGGTGCCTTTCATATTGTCCTTTAATCGCCTCCTTTTCATCAGGCGCTAGAAATAAAATAAATAAATTATGAAAATGATGTAGGATAACTGCATCATGCTTTTATTCTAACATGTTACTCACTATTGGACCATGGTATGGAAGAAGTAGCATTTATTTATTATTTATTTATTTCAGGTACTTATATAGCGCCATCAATTTACGCAGCGCTTTACATATACACACACTAATA
The DNA here is from genome assembly GCF_062004578.1 of Staurois parvus. Lineage (NCBI taxonomy): Eukaryota > Metazoa > Chordata > Amphibia > Anura > Ranidae > Staurois > Staurois parvus. The sequence goes on from NW_028317877.1 coordinate 4,310,970, forward strand.
AATATATATATATATATATATATATATATATATACACATATATAAATATATACATACATAAATATATATATATATATATATATATATATATATACATACATACATACATACACACACACATAAATATACACACACACATTGTACATTCACATCAGTCCCTAACCCTCAAGGGGTGTATAATCTAAGGTCCCTAACTCACATTCATACATACACATACTAGGGACAATTTATAACTCCAACTACTACTAATCAGTTACAGAAGCTAAGTAAAACTAATAAGTTCTAGAACATTTATTGAAGTAATGACTATTCCTTTTTCCGCAAGGTATTTTTTTTCCAAATTCTTTATTTAAGAATAGCCGTATCCAACAACGTCAGAATAAACAAGGAAATATATACCAGTCAGTCTGCACCAGACGTCATTTTCGAAACAAATATAGAGAGATTTACATTATAAGGAATAGAACACGAACGTCCTAGGGGGCTCCCAAAGATATGTATTATAACATTGTTTGCATCTAGGTAGGCATAAGCGAATAGCAAAGACATCATAAATGAGCCAATGGCTCTGCATATGTTTCTGGGAAGAGCATGTGTATTTATACACTGCTCAAAAAATTAAAGGAACACTTTGAGAACACATCAGATCTCAATGGAGAAACATATCATGCTGGATATCTATACTGATATGGACTGAGTAATGTGTTAGGAATGTAAGGATGCCCCATCGTTTGATGGAAATTAAAATTATCAACCTACAGAGGACTAATGTTTTTTTTAGAAATCATACGTACATAGGTGCATGCACCATCGGTCCGAGGTCTAAAACTAAGAACTGAGCGATCAAAGACCTCTGATCGCTCAGTTCTTAGTGCTCCATGAGCAGAGAGCTGGTGACTCTCATTCACCGCTCTCTGCTCTGCCCCCCCCCCTACCCCCATGCTCACTGGTGTGCTGGGCTGTGGAGGGGAAGGGAGCAGCTGGCCCAGGCTCTCAGAGGACTGCTGAGAGGCTGAGCCAGGTGCTGGTCCAGGGATCTGGGTGGATCCCGACTTTAAAGTCGGGATCTTTCCCCAGCCTGGATCGGCGGAGAGAGGTTTTCAGCTGAAAATGGGTCAGAGCAGTGCAGAACAAATTGTACTCCTGTGATCCACAGAAGTACAGCCAAATGAGCTTTATCTGTACTTCTTTAAAGTCTTTCAATGTGTTGGTTTCCATTTTCAGGCTTACTCACTGCATCGCATTTATGGAGCAGTGTTATCATCCTAGGCTGTTCTGATTTGGACTACAAACTTTCTCTTCTCATCCTTTTCACACAGAAGGGAATTGTTTTCTAGTCCCCAGGAGATAGTTGGGAAATCTGTTTGCATTGTTTAGGATATCAGGTCAGTCCACAGGAAGTCATAAAAATACAGGAATTCTGCCAAGAACAATAGATATTCCTTTGTACTTGAGGAAAGGTTTTTAGCCTGAAAAAAGAAAACTAATGCAGCCACCACATCTAGAACTGGTAAGCTGCTGTTTTATCTTTGAATTTCAATATCCTTTAAATTGTCCCTAGACCTGAAGATCCTTGCACCTTTGTTGCTGCCACCTTGTGGGCGGAGGTTTCATCCCTCTGTATCTTCCGGTTTATGATATTGTTGCGAACACTGGGACTACACTTCCCAGCATGCACTGGTGCTGTGACTCAGTTGACAGTGTGTACAGTATGTGGGAAAGGAGTGAGGCTGGCAGACCACACACTCCATAACAGAGTACAAAGCATGTGACTGCTACGCAGCTGCTGTTCAAGTCGAAGAGCAAGAAATTGGCTGCCACGACCGTGGAAAAAAGTCCCAAATGTACAGTAACTAATCATAGAGGAATGTTTATATTGTATATCTCTGCATTCTCATTCTCGTTCTCTTTTCATTCAACTGGAAAACAGTGGGCTGTATAAACTGAAACAGGAAATTACACAGAAAATGCTGCTAACAAAATATTTCTGAGTGCCAAGTATCAATTGGTTTGACGGATCTCAGTCCATTGTTTGTCACTTGAACAAACTTTTTAATTAATAAGTCTCTGGGGTGCATCCATAGAGGGCTCTCAACTAGGAGGCTTTAACTAGTATTGAACCCAAAAGCAAACATTTTTTGAATGGCAGCTTACTAGTTCTTAGTTGTGATGGCTGCCTTAGTTTTTAGGCTTTCTTTCTTCTATTTTCAGTTGGTGATCTGGCCAGTAAGTCTGCTGTTTTTCAAAAGAGCAAGCTCTCTGGCAGATGTAGGAGTTACAGGGATGAGAAAAACCTGACGGGTGGTTACAATGATCAGCTTTTATTTATGTAAAATATTTATCCCAAAAGGAAAAATAAAACGGTTTGCTGTAACTGAATATACAGTGAGGAACAGAAGTATTTGAACACCCTGCAATTTTGCAAGTTCTCCCACTTAGAAATCATGGAGGGGTCTGAAATTCACATTGTAGGTGCATTCCCACTCTGAGAGACAGAATTAAAAAAAAAAAAATTCAGGAAATCACATTGTATGATTTTTAAAGAATTTATATGTCTTGCATTGCGGAACATAAGTACTGTATTTTCCGGCGTATAAGGCGACTGGGTGTATAAGACGACCCCCTAATTTTCCAGTTAAAACATAGGTTTTGGGCTATACTCGTCGTATAAGACTACCCCCCTTCTGAGGCAACACCATTTAACCCCTAGCCTACAGGGCACTTATACCCACTCCTCCCCCCCCCCCCCCCAGGCCAATTTTCAGCTTTCAGCGCTGTCACATTTTGAATGACAATTGGGCAGTCATGCAACACTGTACCCATATGAAATAGGTGGCACTGATGAGGAGGCACTGGTAGGTGGCACTGATGGGCATGGACAGGCAGCACTGATACATGGCACTGATAGGCGGCACTGATAGGAAGCACTGACTGGCACTGTTAGGTGGCACTGATAGGCAGCACTGATGCACACCGATAGGCGGCACTGATAGGCGGCACTGATAGGCGGCACTGACTTGCACTGATAGGTGGCACTGATGGGCATTGACAGGCATCACTGATGGGCACTGAAAGGCAGCACTGATACATGGCACTGATAGGCGGCACTGATGCGCACTAATAGGTGGCACTGATTGGCAGCACTGATAGGTGGCACTGATGGGTGGCACTGAAAGGCAGCTCAGATGGGCACTGATATGTGGCATTGATGTGCACTGGTAGGCACTGATATGTGGCACTGATGGACACTGACAGCTGGCACTGCTGGGGCCACACTGATCATCAGTGCCCTGATGATCACTGTACATGTCCCCTCTGCGGAAAGCCGATTACCGGCTCTCCTCTCGAGCTGTCAGCGTGACAGCTCGAGAGCAGAGAAATGCCGATAACCGGCATTTCCCTGTTTACATGTGATCAGCTGTGATTGGACACAGCTGATCACATGACCAAGCCGACATCTTCGGCTCTTTCCGTGATCGGTGATCCGGACACAGCGCATCGCCGCTCATGCGCAGAGAATGGTAGGACGTCATATGCGCCAATCACGGCAAGTGATGTATTCTATTAATGAATACAGAGCCTGCTCGGATTGGCTGCATCAGAGAGGCAGGCTGATGATGTCACAACTTCAGCCAATCCGAGCAGGCTCTGTATTCAATAATAGAATACATCGCTCGCCGTGATTGGCTGAGCACGGTACACTGTATGTAGCTGAAGCTACCATACAGTATTACCACACATCCAGCGGTTCTATACCCAGAGTATAAGACGACCCCCAATTGTTGGGGTATGTTTTTAAGTAAAAAAAGTAATCCTATACGCCGGAAAATACGGTATTTGAACACCTGAGAAAATCAGTGTTAATATTTGGTACAGAAGCCTTTGTTTGCAATTACAGAGGTCAAACGTTTCCTGTAGTTCTTCACCTGGTTTGCACACACTGCAACAGGGATTTTGGCTCACTCCTCCACACAGATCTCCTCTAGATCTGTCAGGTTTCGGGCTGTCGCTGAGCAACACGGAGTTTCAGCTCCCTCCAACGACGTTCTATTGGATTTAGGTCTGGAGACCTGCTAGGCCACTCCAGAACCTTGATATGCTTCTTACGGAGCCACTCCTTGGTTATCCTGGCTGTGTGCTTCGGGTCGTTGTCATGTTGGAAGACCCAGCCACGACCCATCTTCAATGCTCTGACTGAGGGAAGGAGGTTGTTGCTCAAAATCTCACAATAAATAGCCCCATTCATCCTCTCCTTAATACAGTGCAGTCGTCCTGTCCCCTTCACAGAAAAGCACCCCAAGCATGATGTTACCACCCCCATGCTTCACAGTAGAGATGGTGTTCTTGGGATGCAACTCATCCTTCTTTTTCCTCCAAACACAATGAGTGAAGTTTAGACCAAAAAGTTCTACTTTGGTCTCATCTGACCACATGACTTGCTCCCATGCCTCCTCTGGATCATCCAGATGGTCATTGGCAAACTTCAAACGGGCCTGGACATGTGATGACTTGAGCAGGGGAGCCTTCCGTGCAATGCATGATTTGAAACCATGACGGCGTAGTGTTCTACCGACAGTGACCTTTGAAACTGTGGTCCCAGCTCTCTTCATGTCATTGACCAGCTCCTCCCTTGTAGTTCTGGGCTGATTCCTCACCTTTTTTATCATCAGTGATACCCCACGTGGTGAGATCTTGCATGGAGCCCCAGTCTGAGGGAGACTGACAGTCGTTTTTAGCTTCTTCCATTTCTAACAATTTCTCCAACAGTTGATCTATTTTCACCAAGCTGCATGGCACTTGCCCCGTAGCCCTTTCCAGCCTTGTGGAGGTCCACAATTTTGTCTCTGGTGTCTTTTGACAGCTCTTTGGTCTTGCCCATGGTAGTAGTTGGCGTCTGACTGACTGTGGGGTGGACAGGTGTCTTTAAAGAGCTCAGACAGGTGCTACTAAGTTAGATTAATGAGTGGAGTAGAGGTGGACTTTTTAAAGGCACAGTAACAGGTCTTTGAGAGCCAGAATTCTTGCTGTTTCTTAGGTGTTCAAATACTTATGTTCAGCAGTGCAAGACAAATAAATTCTTTAAAAATCATACAATGTGATTTCCTGAATTTTTTTTTTTTAATTCTGTCTCTCAGAGTGGGAATGCACCTACAATGTGAATTTCAGACCCCTTCATGATTTCTAAGTGGGAGAACTTGCAAAATTGCAGGGTGTTCAAATACTTCTGTTCTTCACTGTAAAGTATTAGTTGGCTTCAATATGTTAGTATATCTAACATTCTCCTCCCCCAGACCGATAGCGCTGCCAGTGGTGTCCCTAGGGGAGTGCGGGCCGCACTGGGTGACACCATCACAGGGGATGCAGAAGCAGGATGCCAGCAGAGCTTCTGGGCTCTGTGAAGGTCCTGGCCAGTTATTGGGGTGATCCCGGATTCCCGGCACAGTGAAAGCTGCTCTCGGTATAGCGGTAAAATGAGTATCCCGATCCGTGAAGATATGTATCCCCTGAAGCAACTGCGCATGAGCCGGTTTCAGGCCGAAGAAGCTGATCGCTGATCTCCGACTTTAGCACAGAGCTGCCACAGTTAACCCCTTACAGGCTGCAAACCACTGAAGCTGATCCTGTGGATCACTATGGGTTGTAAGATCAGTTAACCCCGTATAGGTTTAATTCTGCCCGTCCAGTAAAGGGAGTTATAAGAGACTGCTAAAGTTAGGTACTTATAGTAGCTGTATTTGGAAATAAATGTAACGATTTTTAATCTCCCTTTTTCCCTACAGTTCTGCTTTAAAGCGGAGTTCCACCTGAAATAAAAAAAAAAGTAAGCAGCTACAAAAACTATAGCTGCTGACTTTTAAAATACAGCCACTTTTCCCTTTCCCTTGGTCCAGCAGTGTCCTCCACCGTCTTCTCTCCCCGGCGCTGGCATCTTTAGTGTGGGCACCCAGCTGTGACAGCTTGCGGCTTCACAGCTGTATGCCCACTGCGCATGAGCGAGTAGCACTGCGCTTTGTGAATGGCCCCGTAGTCTTCTGGGACCTGTCACGTGTCACAGAACACTACGATGAGGGAGTAGGGGAGGACAACTTCCGCTTCCGATCACCTAGGTGATCGCAGTGGAAGTGGAAGCAGGTACCTCCCCCCCCCCCCGCTCCCCAAAGGTGCCAATCCTTAATGGGGAGCGGAGGACAAAGGCTTAAAGCAGAACATCCCCTTTTGGGTGGAGCTTTGCTTTTAGAGAACAGGTTTGTTGAGTGAACGCAATGCCAGTTGTAAATTAGCCTGTGCAATCCTTTAGAAGGGTTTTAGGCAGACATTCCACATTGAGCAGTGTTTCACAAGGCTGCGGGCTGATTGCAGGTACAGGAATCACAGCTGTTCCAGCAACCACCTGCCGCTGAATCGCGCTGCTCTTGTGAGATGCATGGGGCTGCCATTAATTCTGAATACACCCACATGCAATTCAGCCCACAGTGCGATCGTGGGTGTGGGAACTGCATAGTCAAAAAGATCCCTGAGGATGCATTTTTGAAAAGCTGCATGGACCTTTTTATTTTTCGTAAAAAGCGGGTATAGCAGCCCATTCTGCTGTGCCCACACTCCGGTTTCCTCCCACACTCCAAAGACATGCTGGTAGGTTAATTGGCTCCTGTCTGAATTGTCCCTAGTATGTGTATGTAGGAATGTGAGTTAGGGACCTTAGATTGTACACCCCTTGAGGGTTAAGGACTGATGTGAATGTACAATATATATATGTAAGCACTGCATAAATTGATGGCGCTATATAAGTACCTGTAATAAATAAAATAAATAAACACAAGCCCACACTATTGTGAACCTAAAGACTGCTATCTGTATACCTATATAAAAATACTGTATGTGTGTATGTACATACAGTAATTGACATTTTTCTTACCTAGACACAGTTACAGGCTTGGAAAGCATTTATTTTCATTCCCTTATTCAGGGTTTTAGGAGAAAATGTAAATGACTTAATACCTCTGATATATGGGTTAAAGCGGTAGTAAACTCGTTTCTGGTACTTTTACCTATAGGTAAGCTGATAATAAATCTTACCTGTAGGTATAATGAATATCTCCTAAACATGCACCATTTAGGAGAAATTCCAGTGAGACGTCAGCGGCGCATGCACCCATGTCGTTCCTTCAGAGCTCCGTGCCTTGGCTGTGACTCCTGTGCGCATGCGTGGGAGTGATATCATGGCGGCTCGACCAATAAAATGGCCAGAGCCAGCGAATCCGGGAGGAAGACTGGGTGAAGATGGAACCTCTGTCAACAGTGACAGCGTGCTGCTTGAGTGCTTTGTTTTAAGGCACGTCTCTCATAATGTGCTAGTATGCGATGCATAGTAGCACATTATAACATTGCCTTGCAGGGGAAAATCTTTTTTTCTTTTCTTTCTTTTTTTTTTTTAATTTTCACACTTTGCTATTGCATTAAGTGGTTAGCACTTCTGCCATGCAGCACTAGGGTCCCCCGTCTGTATGCTGGTTAGGACACCCTCTGCATGGAGTTTGCATGTACTACCAGTGCTTGCATGGTTTGCATGTTTATAGGAAAGAACACAGAGATGAACTAGTCAGCGTTCTGCTACTCTTCCTCTGTCCAATCAGTAGATGCATTAGAGTTGACCAAAGAAGCAAAACTTCCATTTTACCTCTAGTCACCTTATGAAATGGGTGAGTCCATTACTATGGGTGTCCCGTGCAGAGGACCTTTGCCATTAAAAGGATCTAGGTGGCACATATAGGCAGGCCATAGAATTGAGAATTCTGCTTGCAGTTCAGTATTGTTTCTCACGCTTTCCTTTCTGTCCTCATTTTTAGACTGACCGACTCCTGTAATTGTGATCTGAATTTAGGGGTCATCATTAGCATTGTATTCTTTTCCTAGAATGAAGGCAGGATGTGCAAAAAGAACCTGATAAAGACTGGTAACACATGTCAAGATATTTTAAGAAACAAGCTGTCACTTAGCCAAACCCCTAGCTTTTCGGAGATAAAGTGTATGTTGACTGCTATGATCTGGTATGTTAATGATCAGGCATCTGTTTTTCAACTTCTAGTAAGTGTAGTCAGGTCAAGACCATCTATTATCCATGGTGTGCTGAACTCCGTATGGAATGAATAGCCCATACAAACACGTACATTCCATAAAAAAGGGTAGTATATTGCAATGTATATAATAACATGAACAAGGCTGGGTAGCCATTGCATCATAGGTTTTTTTATGAAATGTCTTCTTGGCAGACTGTTAAACAATTCAATGCTTGCAGAATGTATGTGCTTCATTTTATAAAGCAGGGGTTTCCAAACTTTCTAAACAAAGGGCCAGTTTACTGACGTTCAGACTTTAGGGGGGCTGGACTGTGGCCATTGGGAGTAGAAATTGTCCTGCCGTCAGTGGGAGTAAACATTGCTTCTTTGGCATTAGAGGGAGGAATAGTGCCCCATCGTTGGTGTCAGTAGGAGGCATAGTGCCCCATCGTTGGTGTCAGTAGGAGGCATAGTGCCCCATCGTTGGTGTCAGTAGGAGGCATAGTGCCCCATCGTTGGTGTCAGTAGGAGGAATAGTGCCCTATCGTTGCTGTCAGTGGGAGTAATAGTACCCCCTCATTGGTGTCGGTGGGAGGAAAAGTGCCACACTGTTGGTGTCAGTGGGGGGAATAGTGCCCTATCATTGGTGTCAGTGGGAGGAATAGTGCCCTATCATTGGTGTCAGTGGGAGGAATACTGCTCCATTGTTGATGTCAGTAACAGGAATTATGCTCCATTGTCGGTGTCTGTGGGAAGAAAAGCATCCAAAGGGCCAGATTAAAGGAAAGCAAAGGGCCGCATCCGGCCCTCGGGCCACAGTTTGGAGACCACTATTATAAAGCAAGATGAGGGAGTGTAAAGATGGCACATTAATTAGGAAAACTGTAACCTGTTGTAAGCTTGAGGTTAGGAAGAGGAACCACTGAGAGCCACAGGGGGTACAGGAGATCAACACAGCGGAAGTGTCAGTTTCCAAGCAGACTTCTAAGGAAGTGTCGTTGGGCAGTACACACAGTGGAACAGGTAAAGCTGGACATACATGCTCCATATTTCTCTTTCTCAGCCCGGCAAAATCCATCAACTCTCCACGTGCCATGATATGCAATGTGGATAGAAGATGTCAGCTGCTGGCTATTGAATTTAGCAGCTCCTGCTATAGCGGCTGCTGAATACCTGAACAGTGCTTGTAGCTCACTGGATGCAAGCAGTGTTCAACCAAGAATTTTTGGAATGGCTCCTTGAGAAATAATAAACCAGGATTCACTCACAGCTCACATTTTGGCCGATTCAGCAGAAAGAAGCCAAAATTCAAACAGTGTGCGAAGGACCGTAATTAGGGATAGGCGGGAGGGGCAGCTGTCCTGGGAGCAATGGTTTACTTCAGGGATGGGGGTGCCTTCCTTCTCTTACAAGGCTGACAAGAGGGTGACTGCTGGATCTAGGGTCTCCTAAGCTTGCACATCATAATTGGGGGGGGATGATAAGGTGCAGTTTGGCATCTTTGCCCTAAGTGTTGGATGACCTTGTCCCAGCTCTGAGTGTATGGTCAGCTTAAAGTGGAAGAAAACCCTAACTATAGTTATTCATAAAGAATGCCCCCCCCCCCCCTCCTGCCTATTCTGTATTAAAAAGGGTCTGTGCGCTTCTCTATTTCAATCCATTCTGGTTATGTGATCCTGTAGTTCTGTGTCAGAGAGCGTTCAACAGCAGCTGTGAATCCTGAGAGCTCTGGCATCATCTATAGGCTCCCATGGCCCAGTTGTTGTTGACAGTTCCTCCTCTCCCCTGCAGCAGCAGTTCACTGACACATGGGAGCCACAGCTGCAGGATCAAGTGACTGGAGCTAATTAAAAATAGGTAAGGACACACAACTTTTTTTATACAGCTTAGGCACGATAGATGGGGGGGGGTCGTGTACAGTTTTGAAGAATAGGAATAGTTAGCCTTTTCTGTAACCTCTTCGTGTTGGTGGTATGCATATATGCAACCTCTTGGTAGATGGGCCTTAACACCGAGAAGCCGCATACCAGAATGTAAACAGAGCTGTGCCGTGAGCACCCTCCCTCCGCACTTTTGGCACAGTTACTGGCGCCTAACAGAAAGTTCTTGATCTCTACTTGCGATTGGAAGTTTTCCGATCATGTGACCGCTGTGATAGCCAATCACAGAGGTCACACAATCAGAAACCCCACCCCCTTCTCATCACCGGAAACCTCTTAAAGGGCCGTGATGCACCAGCGTTAAGGGGTTACACTTTCAGGATTTGACACAACAGATAATGGCCTAAATCTAGACCTGTGTTTTCTAAATCACTAACAATTTTACAACCCCAACTGTGACCATCACCCCACCCCACCCCCACTCTATAGCTCTTTCGCTGTCTTATGTTACTAACTATGCCAGTTCAATTACCAATTGCTGTGTACATTTGTTTTTTTTTCCACTCAGAGATTGTCTTTTTTTTTTAACATTCTGCTAAAACTTTGTGTATTTGTACTGCTTGGACCATGAAGAAGGGGATACACCCCGAAAGTTTGTCCTGAAAAATTATATGTTAGTGTAAATTAAAAAAAAGTATCACGGACAGTACTCAATTGTTAAATGCCTTTAAAAAGCCTAGATACTTCCTGCGTACAGTATTTATACAGTATATTCTTTTCATTCAGTAAAACCAGTCCTAATTTCAATGTAATGAGCACCTACATGAAGCACATTGGAGGAATAAGAGCCGAGTGTTGGGCTGGTTTTACACCTATGACTACCCTGCCATGGTGGACAAGCAGAGGTGAGAGTGAAGCATCAACTCATCAGACCCAGAGGTTCAAAAATATATAAAAGCATAAATTATTTGTTTTAATTATTATTTTATTTTTAGGAAAATCACAGTAGTACAAAACCTTTTTTAAATTATTCTAAATGAAAGTGCTGCGTAAATTGATGGCACTATACAGTTACCTGTAATAAATGTACTGATTTATAAAAACACCTATAGGCACCAAGCAAATCCAATTCAATATAGCTATCCGCAGATAACAGAGGACACTCAGGACGCTTGAATGTCTTTAGGTGCCTTTCAGTACAATCTGGTACATAAACAGAAATGATTATCTTGTTTGTGATTTCATGGTATCTTAATACTATTTAGAAAGTGTTGAATTGTGCTTACATAGTAGTCTATCTTTATTTCAGTTTTGACTTCGTTCTGGCCAGGTCCATGGATTACTTTAAAAAAGTCCTAGATTCTTTCCTAGATACACAGAATATAACTGGATACTAACATTTATAGGTAAAGTTGATCCAGGGAATATCCGATTCCCCCTTATGAAGCCACGTGACCCGGTGGTGTAACGCGTAGGGGAGGGGCTGTGATGTCACGACGCTTAAAGGCAACTACACAGCAAGTATATGGGAGTGTGGCAAACACATTAATGATCCTACAAATTTGCACAAAAAGCGATTTTAACTTTTATGTTATGTGAGTGCACTACATTTGTTTAATAAATTATTTAAAAAGAAGATAAAGCACTATATTCTCTTTTTAATTTCATGGTATACATACATGGAGGAAAATGTTTGAAGGGAGTAAAGAGACCCCCTAATGGGAAGAGGGATAACTCCATCCATCCGCCTTCAGGAAAAAGATCCCCAGGAAGCGGAGAGACCCCCTGCTGGGAAAAGGAAAAAAAATACTCCATTGATCCATCCATCCATCTGGGAAACAGGGATTTATCCATCTGTTCACCTCTGAGTCCAATTAAAGGGACACAAGCTTGTATGACCTCACTTAACAGTCTAGTCATATACGGTGGGGCAAAAAAGTATTTAGTCAGACACCAATTGTGCAAGTTCTCCCACTTAAAAAGATGCGAGAGGCCTGTAATTGGCATCATAGGTAGACCTCAACTATGAGAGACAAAAGGAGAAAAAAAATCCAGACAATCACATTGGCTGATTTGGAAAGAATTTATTTGCAAATTATGGTGGAAAATAAGTATTTGGTCACCTACAAACAAGCAAGATTTCTGGCTCTCACAGACCTGTACCTTCTTCTTTAAGAGGCTCCTCTGTCCTGCACTCATTACCTGTATCAATGGCACCTGTTTGAACTTGTTATCAGTATAAAAGACACCTGTCCACAACCTCAAACAGTCACACTCCAAACTCCACTATGGTGAAGACCAAAGAGCTGTCAAAGTACACCAGAAACAAAATTGTAGACCTGCACCAGGCTGGGAAGACTGAATCTGCAATAGGCAAGCAGCTTGGTGTGGGAGCAATAATTAGAAAATGGAAGACATACAAGACCACTGATAATCTCCCTCGATCTGGGGCTCCATGCAAGATCTCACCCTGTGGGGTCAAAATGATCACAAGAACGGTGAGCAAAAATCCCAGGACCACACGGGGGCACCTAGTGAATGACCTGCAGAGAGCTGGGACCAACGTAACAAAGGCTACCATCAGTTACACACTACGCCGCCAGGGACTCAGATCCTGCAGTGCCAGACGTGTCCCCCTGCTTAAGCCAGTACATGTCCGGGCCCGTCTGAGGTTTGCTAGGGAGCATTTGGATGATCCAGAAGAGGATTGGGAGAATGTCATATGGTCAGATGAAACCAAAAGAGAACTGTTTGGTAGAAACACAACTCGTTGTGTTTGGAGGAGAGAGAATGCCGAGTTGCATCCAAAGAACACCATACCTACTGTGAAGCATGGGGGTAGCAACATCATGCTTTGGGGCTGTTTCTCCGCAATCGACCACGGCAACTGATCCATGTACAGGACAGAATGAATGGGGCCATGTATCGTGAGATTTTGAGTGCAAACCTCCTTCCATCAGCAAGGGCATTGAAGATGAAACGTGGTTGGGTCTTCCAACATGACAATGATCCCAAACATACCGCCCGGGCAACGAAGGAGTGGCTTTGTAAAATGCATTTCAAGGTCCTGGAGTGGCCTAGCCAGTCTCCAGATCTCAACCCCATAGAAAACCTTTGGAGGGAGTTGAAAGTCCGTGTTGCCCAGCGACAGCCCCAAAACATCACTGCTCTAGAGGAGATCTGCATGGAGGAATGGGCCAACATACCAGCAACAGTGTGTGCCAACCTTGTGAAGACTTACAGGAAACATTTGACCTCTGTCATTGCCAACAAAGGATATATAACAAAGTATTGAGATGAACTTTTGATATTGACCAAATACTTATTTTCCACCATAATTTGCAAATAAATTATTTCCAAATCAGCCAATGTGATTGTCTGGATTTTTTTTCTCATTTTGTCTCTCATAGTTGAGGTCTACCTATGATGCCAATTACAGGCCTCTCTCATCTTTTTAAGTGGGAGAACTTGCACAATTGGTGGCTGACTAAATACTTTTTTGCCCCACTGTACATCAGGTGAGAGCACAACTGGTGAAGGAGCACATTATTTAAGATTGGTGGACTAAATATACTTTGTATTACACCATTAAGAAGACACTTCAATATCACGGAATATCCAAAAATATGCATGCAGCACCACCAGCGTGATTGCATTATCACGTTGTGGAAATAATATTGGACGTATTCTCTTCTTTTAATTTGTCCTAATTTATTTCATGAATTTACTTATATATATTTTATTGATAGTGGAGCGTGACACCATTGGTTTTTGAATATCCCATTGCCTCTCGGGGGTCAGGAAGGAATTTTTTTCCCTGCATAAGCAAATTGGATCATGCTTTGCTGGATTTTTATTTTGCTTTCCTCTGGTTCAACTGTGGGTATAGGATTATAACTTTTTTTTTTAATGGTTGAACTGGATGGAGTTTTGTCTTTTTTAGCCAGAATAGGTAAGTATGTACAGTTGCAAGAAAAAGTATGTGAACCCCTTGGGATTCCGTGGAGTTTTGCATGAATTGGGCATAAAATGTGCTCTGAACGTCATCTAAGTCACAACAATAGAAGAACACAGTCTGCTGAACATAATACTACACAAACATTAGATGTTGCCATGGTTTAATTGCACATAACATGTAAACATTCACAGTGCAGGGAGGAAAAAGTATGTGAGACCCTAGCTTAATGACTTCTCCCAGAGCTAATTGGAGCCAGGAGTGAGCCAACCTTGACTCCAGTCAGTGTGATGATATTGGATGTGTTGCTGACAGCTGTCCTGCCCTTAAAAAACACACACCTGTTTTGGGTTTACTGGTTTCAAGAAGCACTGTCTGATGTGAACCATGCCTCGCAGAAAAGAGCTCTCAGAAGACCTACGATCAAGAATTGTTGACTTGCATGAAGCTGGAAAGGGTTACAAAAGTATCTCCTTGAGCCTTGATGTTCATGTGTCCACGGTAAGACAGACTGTCTACAAATGGAGAAAGTTTAGCACTGTTGCTACTCTCCCTAGGCGTGGTCGTCCTGTAAAAATGACTGCAAGAGCACAGCGCAGAATGCTGCATGAGGTAAAGAAGAATCCCAGAGTGTCAGCTAAAGACCTACAGAAATCTCTGGCACATGCTAACATTTTTGTTGACACATCTACAAGAAGGAAAACATTAAACAAGAATGGAGTACATGGGAGGACACCACGGAGGAAGCCATTGCTGTCCAAAAAGAATATTGCAGCACGTTTGAAGTTTGCAAAAGAGCACCTGGATGTTCCACAGCACTACTGGCAGAATATACTGTGGACAGATGAAACCAAGATTGAGTTGTTTGGGAAGAACACACAACACTATGTGTGGAGAAAAAAACACGCTGCACACCAACATCAAAACCTCATCCCCACTGTGAAACATGGCGGAGGGAGCATCATGGTTTGGGGTTGCTTTGCTGCCTCAGGGCCTGGACGGATTGTTGTCATTGATGGGAAAATTAATTCCAGAGTTTATCAAAACATTTTGCAGGAAAACGTACGACCATCTGTCCGCCAACTGAAGCTCCGCAGAGGATGGGTGATGCAACAGGACAATGACCCAAAGCATACAAGTCATTCAACAAAACAATGGCTGCAACAGCACAGAATACGCCTTCTGGAGTGGCCCAGTCAGAGTCCTGACCTCAACCCAATTGAAATGCTGTGGCATGACCTTAAGAGAGCGATTCACACCAGACATCCCAAGAATATTGCTACACTAAAACAGTTTTGTGAAGAGGAGTGGTCCAAAATGACTCCAGATCGTTGTGCAGGTCTGATCTGCAACTACAGGAAACGTTTGGTTGAGGTTATTGCTGCCAAAGGAGGGTCAACCAGTTATTAAGTCCAAAGGTTCACATACTTTTTCCTCCCTGCACTATGAATGTTTACATGTTATGTGCAATTAAACCATGGCAACATCTAATGTTTGTGTAGTATTATGTTCAGCAGACTGTGTTCTTCTATTGTTGTGACTTAGATGACGTTCAGAGCACATTTTATGCCCAATTCATGCAAAACTCCACGGAATCCCAAGGGGTTCACATACTTTTTCTTGCAACTGTATAATTCGATGTGCCTAGACTTTATGATGGAGTGATTCAGCTTCCAACCTCAAATTATTCTGCGATATGCAACTTCCTTTCTGTTTGTAAACAGCAATGTATTGCTACAATCAAACAAGTTAAAAAGCAGCTTTCAGCTGTTGGGTGTGTATACACTACTGTAGGCAGACTCCTCATTGGTTACTATGTATTCTTTAACACTTTGCACTACCAGTGCCAACAAAGTAGAACAAGTTACCTTCAGTATTTCAAGCTTTATAGGACTACAGCATTCCAATGCAACATCTCTCAACATTTTTCAACACTGCTATTTTCATTTATAAGTGTGACATTGGGTCTCTTACTAACAAATATTGGCATTATGTTGTCTGCTTGGCTATTAAATGATGAGTATAGGCAGGATATAGAGCCTTTAACCTGTTGTCGTCCAAGTAGCAAAACTGTGGGTTTAACCACTTCAATACCGGGCACTTTTACCCCCTTCCTGCCCAGGCCAATTTTCAGGTTTCAGAGCTCTCACACTTTGAATGACAATTGCGCGGTCATGAAACACTGTACCCAAACTACATTTTTATCGTTTTGTTCACACAACTAGAGCTTTTTTTGGTGGTATTTAATCACCACTGGGGTTTTATTTATTGCTAAATTAACAAAACAAGACCGAAAATGTTGAAAAAAATCCCACATTCTTCTTTGTTTCTGTTATAAAAGTTTTCAAATAAATAATTGTTCTTCATAAATTTAGGCCAAGATGTATTCTGCTACATTTCTTTGGTGAAAATAACCCAAATCAGTATTTATTATTTAGTCTGTAAGAAAGTTATAGAGTTCACAAACTACGGGATATATCTGAAAATTGATCAATCCTGAAGTACTGACAGCCAATCTAATTTCTTGAGGTCCAAAAATGTCAGAACAGTACAGATATCCCCCAAATGACCCCTTTTTGCAAAGTAGACAGTCAAATGTATTTCATAAGAGGCATGGCAAGTTTTCTGAATTTGTAATTTTTTTGTAATAATTGTTTGGAAAATGAAGAAATGAAAAAAATTATTTTCACATTTTTTTTTTACATACTGTCACCAGTGCAGTACAGCGCTATCATATAACTGGTGTGGCGGTGATCAGGGACACTGACTGTTGAAAGTACAAAAAAAAAAATTAATTTTTTTTTTACATTTTTTAATTGTTTTTTATTAAACGTTTTTCATATTGTTTCCTGTGACACAATACAACGTACATTACAGAGGAATGGTATGTCGTCCACGAAGGAAGCCTTTGCTAAAGCCCATGCATAAAAAAAGCCTGCCTAGAATTTGCTAGGGCCCAAACTGAAAAAAGAAGAAGACTACTGGGACTCTGTACTCTGGAGTGATGGGACCAAAATAAATGTTTTTGGAACTGATGATTTCAAAACTGTATGGCGTTGCAAAGCTGAGAAGTACAAAGAAAAATGCATGGTGCCTACAGTGAAACAAGGCGGTGGCAGTGTCCTTCTGTTGGGCTGCATAAGTGCTGCTGGTGTCGAGGAGCTGCATTTCATTGATAGTATCAGTAATTCACAGATGTACTGCTCTATATTGAAAGAGAAGATGTTACCATCACTCCGTGCCCTTTGTTGTCGTGCACTTTTCCAACATGTGATCCAAAACACACATCTAAGGCCACTGTTGCATTTCTGAAAAAGAACAGGGTGGAAGTGATTCAGTGGCCAAGTATGTCCCCTGATCTGAACCCAATCGAACACCTATGGGGAATTCTGAACAGACAGGATGAGCATCACTCTCCATCCAGCATCCAGGCTCTAAAAGAGGTCGTTCTTGAAGAATGGAAAAAGATAAATGTTGAAATATGCTGCCAACTTTTTTGTTCCATGCCTAGATGACTTGGTGCGGTCCTTACACATCATATTGAGGACAATCTGTAACTATCACCCACAATTACCAAAAAAATACTCTAAAGTCTCCTAAAGTGTACCCATAGTACGAGCTACATGGGGTGGCTGATATTCACCTTTAAATATGCCAGTTGCTTGTCTGTGTTTAGTTTCTATACATCTGAGTCACAGACCTGAAACCATTGCTGGATTTATAAGGGGGCAAAAGGGGCAACTGCCACAGGTCCCTTGACAGATGGGGTCCCCCACTATACAAAAATAATAGAAAACTATTTTTAAAAAAATTATATAAAATGATAAAAAAAATAAGTAAGAATATAAAATTATAAAATATATAATACCAATAAAAAAACCGCTCTCTTTATTAAATGCATCTTGGAAAGTGATATTTTGCCTGCCATCCTCTGTAAAAGATTTTGCTCTGGATTGTATCATTTTAAAAAATGAATTTTGGCAGCTCAAGTGAACCACACATGGAGTGCTTACACTCTTTAGAGGGTGGCCTATGACTGCATGTGTGACCTCAAAATTACACTGTGTCATGCATTTTAAAAATGTGTGACTGTCATTGAAAATGTAAACCAACTCTGTGTATGAGGGTCCCCCTGAACATGAAGTGCCCCATATCCCTCAAGGTCTAATTCTGGCCCTGCCTGGAACAAAAAAGTAGCCAAAAAAACTTGGCAACAAGTCAAAATTACCTTAAAATTGATACTAAATTTGTTTTTTAATCCTTTTCAGGTATATATTCTTTTTTTGTGATTCCTTTAACAAGAAATTGCATTATACAGTCATATGCAGGAGTAGGTTATAATGAGGTCATAAAAGTAGGCAAGTATCAAAATGAGTGGTTATACAAGAAAGTCTGCACAGCAACAATGAGAATTCAAGAAGTATCATGTGACTACCTGCAAAAACAGAAGACTCAGAAAGAGAGAACCTCCGACGTATACAGATAAATTGCAACATAGCAATGCAACTATGTTTAATAGGAAATAAATTAAAAATATCTGGGTTGTCAGAGGGGCCCCAGAGGCCACAGAAACCCAATCAGGACATGCAACCTAATGGACAAAGTGTAATTGCCCAGATAACTACAGAAACTGCAAGGGATATATCTCAGAACTTCATAAAGGGTACGGAAGGAGAATAGGGAAGGTAAGGAAAGAGGGCAGAGAAGGGGAAGAGGTTAAGTAAGAAAGGAGGCGATAGGAATAAAGCAATTTCTCTTGCCCGAGACCACACAAAAACGGGCCCAAAGGGGCTTAGCTGGGTTGAAAGACCTCCTGCATATAGGCATCGGCGTAGACAAAATATTGCCACAAAAGGTCTCATCCTGGTTATGTACAGTAGCTGTGAGGCCTACCATGTCCCTGAATTCATTGATTTTGAAAAACCAAAAAGACTTTGAAGGCTGATTCACAGACCTCCAGCACAAGGGAATGCACGCCTTCGCCATGTTCAGCTGGATTGTAAGGGAAGGCATGCCACAAAAGACCCCGCTAGGTCTAAGTTTGTCAGGTGATTAATGGCACTGGCCACTGCTTGCCAAAACAGTTTAATTTTGGCCAATCCCAAAAATTGTGTAGCACCATGCCTCACCTGGCACCACATCGCCAGCGTGAGTCTCACACTTCAGGTATATGTTCTTAACCGAAAAATGGTACCCTCTAGTGCTCTAACCTTCCCCCAAATCTCTTTTTAATTTTCTTTTTTGCTGCAGTGATCTGACTTCTTTTTAGAGGGTGGCTACATTTGTTCCCCATGGTCCCACTGTATAAAAAAAATTGTAGCTCTCTTACAACCACTTCATTTCTATGTATGTTGCCAATCAGTGATTCAGAAAGTACTGAAGCCAATGCATCAGCCTAACAGCCAAGCAATTAAAATTCTAAGAAGTAGTGGTCATTAATGGCTGCCTAAATATTTGTCTCTTAACAGTATTCCTTTAACAAAAGGACGAGCAACAGTAAAATTCATAACTAATCATTCGTAATTTGTGACCCAAATGCAAAGAACTTGGAGCGTTGCTCAAAGCACTATAAAACCTCCCCCTGCAGTCCAAGGCACAGATCAGATGCAGACATTCAGACAAGCTCATCCAGGCTAAAAGAAACAGATTGAAAGACAGAAGGTGGAAATGCCACACCTGGAACCCAGCCACTATATAAAAAGGTAAAGACACGGCTTTAGCCTGAACTCCTCCTGGCTATGCTCCTCTAACATGTCAGAAGAGCATAACCGGGAGGAGTTCAGGCTGAAGCTGTATCTTTACATATCTGTATAGTGGATGGGTTCCAATGTGCAGCATTTCCACCTTCTGTTTTCCTAATCATTCATAATGCCACGTTTACCAGAAGAACCTGTTTTTCGAAGATTAAGCTAATCCAGAACCTAATCTGCATTCTTGTTCCAGTATCTTTGCAAGAAGATTTTCCTTTAGTTTAATGAATGAGATGAAGCTTTGTTGACTTCCATCATCCAATCATGTGCAAGTAAAAATAATGTTTTTTATTTTCTTCATATGTGATTGAGTATTTTTTTGCAAAGTTAAAATATAACGAAGGGCAAAACTTTTTTTATTTTTTTTAATTTTTAGATAGAGTGCAGAGGGATTAGAACGATTTTCAGTTGTTATCGCTGTATGTGCCCCCATCAGGGAAATTTACCCTCTTTGTTTGTCCTGTTAACCTTTATCATTGAAAGTAAAAGAAAATCCCAAATTTTGGGTTGTCCCCAGGAAAGGGGCAATCATCATTTGGAAATACTGTCATATGTATATTTAACTGATTTGTAAGTATTAGGGTCCCTCTGCTGACCTTTGAGATTGGAACTACTTTATATATTACAAGATACCATTAGGTATGCTACATACTTGATGTTTTACCTTGCCGATATTATACCATATTTTTTGCTCCATCAGACGCACTTTGTCCCCCCCAAAAATGGAGGAAAATGTATGTGCGTCTTATGGAGTGAATATGGAGCGGTCGGCCTGGCATTCCCGCCGCCGTGTTAGAATACTGGGTCGGCCGCTCGGCTCTTCTGTACAGCAGAACCTGCTCCTCGGTCCAGCGGTGTCCTCACTGTCTTCTCTCCCCGGCACCACCATCTTTAGTGTGAGCACCCCACAGCCGGGTGCCCACTGAGCATGCGCATGCCCACTGCACTTTGTGAATGGTCTGGAAGTCTTCTGGGACCTGTCACATGTCCCAGAAGATGGGAAGGGAGGACAACTCCGCGGGCGTGGGAACAGGTAACTGTCAAATTCGGGTACCCACTCCCCCCAGGTCTGCAGTCTCTGGTCATCTCCTGTACTATGTCCACAGTCTCTCTCCTGTACTACGTCCGCAGTCTCTGGTCATCTCCTGTACTAAGTCCGCAGTCTCTGGTCATCTCCTGTACTACGTCTGCAGTCTCTGGTCATCTCCTGTACTGTGTCCGCAGTCTCTCTCCTGTACTACGTCCGCAGTCTCTGGACATCTCCTGTACTAAGTCCGCAGTCTCTGGTCATCTCCTGTACTGTGTCTGCAGTCTCTGGTCATCTCCTTTACTACGTCTGCAGTCTCTGGTCATCTCCTGTACTATGTCTGCAGTCCATTGGTTCAGAATATCTTTTTTCTTGTTTTCCTCCTCTAAAACCTAGATGCGTCTTATGGTCAGGTGCATCTTATGGAACGAAAAATACGGTACATACACCTACTCCTGAAGAAATGAACCAAGAGTCACGAAACGCGTTGAGTTTTTGGATGCAATTTTAATGTAATTATGTACTGACATTTGGATTGTATATGGTCAATGGTATATCCAATTATGTATGAAAGGCATCATTATAGATTTATTACAAATCAGCTTGTTACCATTTTATCCTCTTTTTGTATGAGAAGTTTATTCATTTATTAAAAATGAATGTTGGAAGCTAGTTATTTGTTGGTTGTGTGTGTTGTGCCTCATTTAAAGTCCCAGGGCAAATAAATTGGTTGTATGGACATAAGATCAGATCACATTCTATTTTTGTTATAATGTTAATTGAAAGTAAAGTTCCGCTTTTAAAAAATGGGGGTTTAATATTACTTTAAGCTAAATTCTCTTGCAAAGTAAACACCCTTTTTGCCTATATTGAATCAACTCCTTTGGATCAACTTAACAGCTTGGAAAAGTACATTTTTTAAAGGAGAATTTTTAAATGTAAGTCTATATATTTTCTCAGAATCAGGTTTCTTTAAAAATTACTTTTCCATTTTAATCTACAGGTGCTATAGTATTTTAAAACATAATCATATTTCCTATTATTAAAGGAACCAGTCTATCCGCCTGAGCTACTGATGGAGGATAAAACTGTCCATAGCAAAACCTTTTGTTCTCTTTCATGGAATCCTGTCAGTAGAATATTATATGATAGTTTTTACAGTAAATGTTATCAGCTATCATTTAGATATAGAATGCCGGTTTTACATTTAACTGACATTTCTTCCCCGAGAAGTGGAAAAAAAAAAATCAAATGAAAAAGGTAAGCCCGCACTATTATAACAATTTCTTAGTTTAAACACAGATTACAACAAATGCCAATTAGTGACTAATTCTCTTTAAAATCCTAATGCAAGCTCAAACCGAATGGAGCTAGGTCAAGCAGATGCCAAAAAAATCAGAATGTATGAATAGAAGAATGACATTAAAAACAAAAAGGAAAATAAAAGTATAGAATTAAACTTGCACATTAGTATATATTTAATTCTAGCTCAATGTATAATATAAAAATCGCCAATAGTATACATTTAATGTTGGAAAGCTACAAAACCGATTGGAAAAAGGTTCGCTTTTATTCCTAATAGCACAGAACACACAATTGTATGCATCTCTAAAATATATCAACTATACGAAACACAAGAGCCCCCTTCCAGCCAGCTGAATGCACAGCAGGTGCTGCCAAAATCAAATCTTTGTACAGTTGTCTTTGCTGACTTCACGCTTCAGGAATGCCAATAAGTCACTAAGGACAGCAAGTGAACAGCCCTTCTTTCACTATATGCCGTAGTCCCTTTGTCACTCACTTTGATGAGAAACTGCAATGTCATGTTATCACTTAGGCCTCATGCACACTGGAGGTTTTTTTCTGCAGCTCTTAGGGGGCATCTGGCTTTGTTTCCTGCCTCTAAACACCCCTACATGTCAGCCTATGTGTCCATTCACACATGGACCTTTAGAAGGGTTTAGAGGCAGGGCATTTATAGGCAGAAAAAAAAAAAAACTGGCGCAGAAAAAAACTCTTCACGCCTGTAAATGTGCCTAAACGCATCACTCGTCAAGTGCTTGGACATTCATTCATTTCACGTGTTTCTAAGCATCAAGCATTTTTTTTCTGCCAAAACAATGCTGTCAGAAAGCAAGGCATCTAGGAGAGATAGCTACCCGAGACCTTAAAGTTGGATTAAAGCCTAACAAAAACTATCTGGAAAATGTCTGTTAAGCATATATGCGTACTGTCAGTGCGAACATGTTCATAGATTAACCTCTTACCCTCCAGAGGATTTTTCCTGATCAGATCATTTTTTGCGTTACTTGAACTGACAATTGCTCGGTCATGCAATGCCGCACCCAAATGAAATTTATGTCTTTTTTCCACATAAATAGAGCTTTCCTTTGGTGGTATTTGATCACCTGTGCGGTTTTTATTTTTTGTGCTATAAACAAAAAAAGACCGACAATTTTGAGAAAAAAAAATATATTTTTGACTTTTTGCTATAAAACATATCCAGTAAAATTTTTTTTAAAAATCTAATTTTGTCATAAATTTAGGGCAAATGTATTCTGCTACGTCTTTGCTAAAAAAAATCCCAATACGTGTAAATGAATTGGTTTACATGAAAGTTATAGCGTTTACAAATGGCGGTATATATACTGGATTTTTTTTTTTTTTACACTAGTATTGGCGGCGATCAGAGACTTACAGCGGGCATTCTGATACTGGGGGGAACTGACTTCGACTGCGATCAGTGCTTTCGTTCTCTTCTGAACGCGGCAAAATTCTGCATTCCTCTTTATTGGAAACAGGTGACTCCACCCCCAATTAGAGTGTGGCTTACCAAAATTGGAGTGGCTTCTGGTGGAAGTGACACCAGCATCTGTTGGCTCTGCTCCTGACGCCACTTCCACCGGAAGCACCAGGCTCACAAGGGAATAGTGAGCAAGTATAGTATGATATAAATACTGATGTAATGGTGCTGGTCCAGCACAGGAAAATTTGTGGGCTGCACACAAAGTAATAATTTTTTTTAAAGTTGATTGGTTTTTAATAGAGGGTTTTATGCTATTGGCGCTGTTTGTATCTTCCCTGTGGCACATATCTGGTATGGATTGCCTCCAAGGAGCAGGGCCCTCCTATCCCTCTTATATTGAACTGTATTGTTGCTGTATTGTCTCCCGTTATATTCTAAAGCGCTGAGCAAACTGTTGGCGCGATATAAATCCTGTATAATAATAATAATTGTCAGGTGATGACCTTGAGGTGGAGCAGTGAAGAGAACAGTCTGTCTACTTTGATTAAGCATTTGACTGTTTTTTTAACATAATGGGGTCAATATTGTCTGGTGAGTTCTCGAAGGTGTGGATGCGCGTGCATGGAGTAGAGGAATCACTGGGGACACTGTGTAAAAGTGTACTGTGGAGACACTGGACATAAAGCTGCAAATTTAAAAGGCACACAGCCAAAAACACATTATATTTTTTCTGAAGAAAGGACACGAAGCACTCTTGTGAATTAACTTTTATTCAGCACTGGACACTTTATAAGCATATTGAGTAGTATGAATTGATTTGTGTTTTAGTTATTAATTGGAATGCATTAAATTGGCGCTTTATTATTATTTACTACAGGTACTTATATAGCGCAGTCAATTTACGCAGCGCTTTACGTATGTATTGCACATTAACATCAGTCCCTAACCTTCAAGGGGTGTACAATCTAAGGTCCCTAACTTACATACACATACTAGGGCCAATTTAGACAGGATCCAAATAACCTACCAGCATGTCTTTGGAGTGTGGGAGGAAACCGGAGCATCCAGAGGAAACCTACGCAGTCATAGGGAGAACATGCAAACTCCAGGCATGTAGGGTTGGGATTCGAACCAACGTCCCTAGTACTGCAAGGTGGAAGTGCTAACCGTTTACACACTATGCTTTATTACCCACAAGCTCTGGAAGGTTTTACCCCCTTTATGACCAGGCCATCCTTTTTGCTATTCTGGACTGTACTACTGTAACTGGCAATTGCAGGGTCATGCAACACTGTACCCAAATGAAATGTGTATGTGTATGTACATACATATATATATATACTGTATATATATATATATATATAAAAACAATTTTATTTATTTATTTTTACACAAATAGAGCTTTCTTTTGGCGGTATTTGATCACTACTGAGTTTTTTTATCATATAAATAAAAAAAGACAGCACAAAAGACAGCACATTTAAAAAAAACTATATTTTTTACTTTCTGCTATTAAACATATCCAATAAAATAAAATAAAAAAATTTCTTCATAAATTTAGGCCAAAATGTATTCTGCTACATATCTTTGGTTAAAAAAAAAAATCCCAATAAGTGTATATTGATTTGTTTGCGTGAGGGGTATAGCGTCTACAAACTGTGGTATAGACACTGGATTATTTTTTTATACTGCTAATTGTGGTGATCAGCAACTTAGAGTGGGACTGTGTGGTGGGAAATCGGATACTAACGGACACTGGGTGGGAACTGAGTAACTGATCTCTCCAGTGTCGCCAATACAATGATAATGCTATACACTGTCACTGTACTAATAGCACTGGCTGGGAAGATCTGTTAACATCTAGGGGCAATCAAAGGGTTAATTGTGTGCCTAACAATGTGTAATGTGTGCTGCTTTTACTAATAGATGAGGCTGTGTTTTCTCCCTGCTTTGCAAGGAGAAACACACAGCCATATCCCTGCTCTATGTGCAGAGCCCTGTGTTGTTAGTAAACACAGGGCTCTGTACGGTGGTTTGCTAAGCTGATCGGCAGGTCCCGGCCATAAATCCTTGCCCCGGACCTGCTAATCGAATTGTGCTGTAGCGAACAACTGCACAGATGGAGCGACAGGTGCGCAAATGCCCCCTACCCAGAAATGCTAGATCATGTACATTTATGTGATCCAGTGCAGCAGATGCCCAACCGCATTAGACAGGCAGTGGGTGGTCCGCAAGTGGTTAACTGTGTATGCTGTTAAATGTAAGCTGTCCATAGTAAACACAGGTTTTGCACAAGTTATCATCAGAAGGACTGAATTTGTATTTTTTTTTTTTATTGCTTATAAAGTCATCATGGACACTGGACGTTTTTATAGCAGCTGTTTTTGGCTTTTGGGGTTTTTTCTACAGCTCGTAAACCGCCCAGCATGGTATCCTATGTGTTCATGTACACATAGACTGTAATGAACAGTTTTTGGCATTTTTTGGCTGGAAAAAAAAAAAAAAACAGGACTTGCGAGTTTCTAGAGGAGTTTTTTTTAGCTGTAAAAGTGCTCTAACTCTGTAAAACACAGGAAATCGCAGCAAACTGGCGTTTTTGGACTTTTTTTGAGCAAAAAAAAATTTATTTTTGCCAAAAAACCCACTAAAAAACATGGCAAAATGCTAATGCAAAATGCTAAAAAACTCCCGATTTTAACGTGACTTTACACAGCTAACATTACCAGCATTATTAAAACGACCCATGTGCATGGAGCCTTATGGTTTAAGCCATAAGCGCTGCATATGAAATTTGAATTTTGTGACAAAAAGTGTGTGCTGCAGATGCTGAGGAGACTAAGGCTGGCCATACACTATACAATTTTCTTGAGATTTTTGGTTTAGATTTACCAAAAACCATATAATAGGAGGTCAAACCTAACAACACTTTCTACTGTATCCAATTAGGCAGGCCCTTGCACTACATAGTTGAAGGTAAAGCGAAAGGAATTTAGGCAGCAATTGGACAGAAAATTGTATAGTGTATGGCCAGTCTTAGGGAGGGCATGGAGATTTGACACACACACATACATACACACACATATCTCCCCCAGCATCTCTCCCCCAATAGCTCTTCAACCTCTTACAATAATTCCTTGACCTGGAGATTCAGTAGCTCGTCTACACCCTATACGCATATGCGTTTGCCTGCATCAGATCGCATTGTACCACAGTAACATGTGATTTAGTGCAGTGCGTTTTTCAAAAGTAGTGCATGCACTACTTTTTGTGCAATCCAGTGCAATTTCAGCCCATTCAAATGAACCTCACAGAATGGCACAGGAATGTGGACTGTGTTCTTGTGTGATTCAGGTGTGAACTGGCCTTAAAAAGTGTAAGATCACCTTTTCAGGAAAAAATGAAAAGGAGACTTTGGCTAGGTTCACCCTTGTGCAGCTCTGCAAGCCGTATTTTGTGTGAGCATGGCAACCTATTCCAGTACAGGAAGCCGCGCTGTGGTTTCCAGTGTGTTAGGATTAATGGCACCCATCTCCTGACCAGCAGTGTGTTGTTCTGTGCAGGCGGCTGCAGCTGCGGGGACAGTTACGGTCCCGCAGCAGCAATCACCTGCACAGGTGTGAACCTAGTCTAAAGATGGCTGTACATTATACAAATTTTCTTATTCAATTTCCTTTAGAATTACCTTCAACTATGTAGTTCAAGTGCCTGCCTGATTGAATAAAAATTGAAAGTGATTAGGTTTGACCTCATAATACAGTGGGGTAAAAAAGTATTTAGTCAGCCACCAGTTGTGCAAGTTCTCCCACTTAAAAAGATGAGAGAGGCCTGTAATTGGCATCATAGGTAGACCTCAACTATGAGAGACAAAATGAGAAAAAAAATCCAGACAATCACATTGGCTGATTTGGAAAGAATTTATTTGCAAATTATGGTGGAAAATAAGTATTTGGTCACCTACAAACAAGCAAGATTTCTGGCTCTCACAGACCTGTACCTTCTTTTTTAAGAGGCTCCTCTGTCCTGCACTCATTACCTGTGTCAATGGCACCTGTTTGAACTTGTTATCAGTATAAAAGACACCTGTCCACAACCTCAAACAGTCACACTCCAAACTCCACTATGGTGAAGACCAAAGAGCTGTCGAAGGACACCAGAAACAAAATTGTAGACCTGCACCAGGCTGGAAAGACTGAATCTGCAATAAGCAAGCTGACTAAATACTTTTTTGCCCCACTGTATATGGGTTTGGCAAATCTAAAGGAAAATTGTATGACGTATGGCCAGTCTAACAACCTACACCCTCCCTACCTCCCCAATAACAGAACAGCACTGCTCAGCCATAAACATAACTTGAACGGCTTCAACTTTCAAAAAAGTCCAGTTGGCAACTCGGTATTATCCCAATGTGGTAAATTTGATTAACTACAGACTAAAACTGCTAACGCATTGCATCTAACGCATTAGCAGTTTTATTCTACATCGTAGTCAAACATTACAGCATTGGGTTGTTGGCTGAACTTTTTTTTCCTAAGTTGAAGCTCCTCACCTCTCCAGTCCCCACTGCACTTAACTCCATGGGTGATGAGCTGTCAGTATCCACGCAAGTGCAGCAGTCTGAAGATTTGAAATCCCTGCTCTTCTCCCCTTACTTTCTGCAGGGCTTCATGGACAGATCAGAGCAATTTTGATTGGTCAGCACGAACACAGAGAATTACTACAACGAGCCTACTACAAATATTATATTTTTCCATTCATGCACCAGATTTGATCTACAGAATAATCCTCAAAAGAGCGGACTTGTTGCAGGACATACAGCATTTACTGCACAAATATGTTGTGTGACTGTATGATATCTAAAACTAGAGCACATCCTAAGATCATATCCATAACCAGCTATGAGCACAATGACAGAAAACACAATCTTTCTGTGAGAAATGTTCAATGAATTATAACAAAAATGGGAAATGTAAATATATGCACTGCTCAAAAAAATAAAAGGAACACTTTTTAATCAGAGTTTAGCATCAAGTCAGTTAAACTCCTGGGGTATTGATCTGGTCAGTTGAGTAGTAGAGGGGGTTGTTAATCAGTTTCAGCTGCTTTGGTGTTAATGAAATTAACAACAGGTGCACTAGATGGGCAACAATGAGAAAACCCCAAAACAGGAATGGTTTTACAGGTGGAGGCCACTGACATTTTTCCCTACTCATCTTTTCTGACTGTTTTTCACTAGTTTTGCATTTGGCTAGGGTCAGTGTCACTACTGGTAGCAAGAGGCAATATCTGGACCCTACAGAGGTTGAACAGGCAGCCCAGCTCTTCCAGGATGGCACATCATTACCAGAAGTTTTGCTGTGTCTCCCAACACAGTCTCTAGAGCATGGAGCAGATTCCAGGAGACAGGCAGTTACTTTAGGAGAGCTGGACAGGGCCGTAGAAGGTCCTTAACCCATGAGGACTGGTATCTGCTCTTTTGTGCAAGGAGGAACAGGATGAGCTCTGCCAGAGCCCTTTAAAATGACCTCCAGCAGGCCACTGGTGTGAATGTCTCTGACCAAACAATCAGAAACAGACTTCATGAGGGTAGCCTGAGGGCCCGACAACCTCTAGTGGGCCCTGTGCTCACTGCCTGGTCCCATAGAGCTTGATTGACCTTTGCCATTGAACACCAGAATTGTCAGGTCCACCACTGGCGCCCTCTGCTTTTCACAGGTGAGAGCAGGTTCACCCTGAGCACATGTGACAGACGTGAAAGGGTCTGGAGAAGCCGTGGAGAACATTATGCTGCCTGTAGCATTGTTCAGCATGACCATTTTGGTGGTGGGTCAGTGATGGTCCGTGGGGGGGGGGGGGGCATATCCATGGAGGGATGCACAGACCTCTACAAGCTAGACAATGGCACCCTGACTGCCATAAGGTATCAGGATGAAATCCTTGGACCCATTGTCAGACCCTACTCTGGTGCAGTGGGTCCCATGTTCCTCCTGGTGCAGGACAATGTCCGACCTCATGTGGCGAAAGTATGCAGGCAGTTCCTGGAAGATGAAGGAATTGATACCACTGAATGGCCCCCACACTTGCCTGACCTAAATCCAATAGAACACCTCTGGGATATCATGTTTCGGTCCATCCAACACCGCCAGGTTGCACCTAAGACTGTCCAGGAGCTCAGTGATGCCCTGGTCCAGATCTGGGTGGAAATACCCCAGGACACCATTCGTCATCTCATTAGGAACATGCCCCGATGTTGTCAAGCATGCATACAAACACGTGGGGGCCATACAAATTACTGAGTACCATTTTGAGTTGCTGCAATGAAATTTCAGCAAAATGGACTAGCCTGCTGCATCATTTTTTCACTTTGATTTTCGGGGTGTTTTTGAATTCAGTCCTCTGTAGGTTGATCATTTTCATTTCTATCAAACAATGGGGCATCCTTACGTTCCTCACACATCACCCCGTCCATATCAGTATAGATATCCAGCATGATATTTTTCCCCATTGAGATCTCATGTGTTTTCAAAGTGTTCCTTTCATTTGATTACACATCATGTCCTGTTATCAAGTACTGCAAAATGTCCTCTGGCCTATTACACAGCTAAAAGAAATGTGTCCACACTTGCTAGTTGGCTGACTCATTCTTCCTTACCAGCGCTGTGCACACACTTCCTCCCCTCCTCACTTTCAGCAGCTATTTTATAGCTCAACGTCCTCCCGGCAAGTTTAGCTTTCCTTGGATAAGGCACACACTGTCCCATTTAAAAACAAAGATCTTCTTTTACTGATTGTATTGTGCATATATCTAGACCCAAGAACAAAAACAGATAGCATTGCAGCTTACTGATCCTTAGATGTTGCGGATACATTTGTTTCTTTTTTCACACTTTTTCTACCCTTTATTTTAACCTGGTGATCCTGCCATTACCACACTTCCTGTCCTAGGGTGACAACAGTACTGAGCAGCATTGTTACCCCAAGGCTAGGTTTAGCTGTGCAGCTAAATTGCCACCACGCCTCTAGAACAGCGATCTGTGTTCAGATGGTTTTTCTGGGTGTTTGGCAGGTGATGATGAAGCGATATGATGCCTCCCCACCATCTGTTTGAACCCTATAAAAGCCATCCTGGAGCATTGCTCGGGGTAGCAGCACAATCATTACTTTTTTCAGAGCCGTAACGCAGTGGAATGTCCTGGGCACACAGGAGACAAGGCATTTTGCCTTGGCATATGGTGGGACTGCACTGGAATAGCCGCATCTGGTGTGAATGAACCCATACTCTGCTCTCTTCTCCTATCAGCATGTTTCTTCTCAGGTCATTGGCCTGTGTTTCCCTCTCCCAGTCTGAGTTCTGCTGTACACAGGCTGCGAGGGGCTGATACCAAGTCAAATCTAGGTACTTAAGCCTCGTTCACACCTTGGTGCGGAGACTTCAGTTTTTCTGCATGCGTTCTGCAAGAGCACAACAAAATCAATTGTTCTTTATGTGCCCTGTTCACACCACAAAACTACTATCACGTGCAGATTTTTCTGCGCTGGAATCAACATATTTAAAACTCATTGGAGCACGCATGAACACTGATGTCTCTGCAAGTGAGACCTGAGCGTCAGTTTCCATCAGCTTTTCTGCACGTATGGTGTGGAGGCCTTAGCCCGGGTTCACATATATGCGCTGCGGTATATCGCATGTGATTCGCACAGGAACCGCACCGCATTCCTGTGCAAATCACATGCGATGTGTGTACGGTGCGATTGGAGCCATACATTTTGTATGGCTCTAATTACACCACACCCGCAGCAAGAAGGCGCAGGACCCTTTTTTGGGTCCACACTAGAGTCGGATCGCATAGGTATTCACCCCTGTGCGATCCAATTCTGCACATCGCACCACGTTTTGCAGCCCGATTTCGGGGTGTTAACTTAACATACACACCCATATCGCACCCGCATGAACGGGATGCGATTCTGATGCGGTGCAGTATTCGCACTGAAAACACTGCGAATTCTGCACCGCACCGGTGTGAACCAGAGCTTATACTGCTTGCTGGCCCTGCCATGCTGGGTGATGTTAGCCTCAGCTTTTCTGTCAAACAAAAAATCTCAGTGCGCACGTGCGGGGTTTGAATGTGGAATGCCGCTCGCTCCTGGTATTTCTGGGGGCCCAGTATTCTGGCAAGAGGGCAGCCATGGGATTATTTCAGCCAGGCTTCTTGGGCATTCAAATGGCCTACAGGTGTAACACTTATTAAACATTTTCACATTTTCCCAAACTATACAGTGGGGTTATTTACTAAAACTGGAGAGTGCATGATCTGGTGTGACTGTGCCAATCAGCTTGCAGGTTTTAGTCCTCATGCACACTGGACATTTTTACAGCGGCTGATTTTGGCTTTTGACGTTTTTTCCTATTATCCTATGTGTCCATGCACACACAGACTGTGATCAGCGTTTTGTGGCTGGAAAAAAACCCCAGGACTAGTGGGTTTCTAGAGGAGTTTTTTTAGCTGTACAAACGCTGGAACACGCGGTAAAACACCGCTAACCGGTGCTTTTGGGCATTTTTTGACCCCAAAAAAATTTTTTTTTGGGGTCAAAAAAAGTCCAAAAGCACCAGAAAAGTCCAGAAACACAGGACAAAGCCACTAATCACAGAAAAACACCAATGCAAAAACGCTTAAAAAAGCTGAAAAACTCATGTTTTTAACATGACTTTACACAGCTACCGTTACAGTCCCCTGTGCATGAGGACTTATTAGAAGCTGATTGGTTACCATGCACAGCTGCACCAGATTCTGAATGCTCCAGTTTTAGGGTCCCTTCACACAGGACGGACCCGTTTAGCAGATCCGCTTGCTCAGCGGGCGATCTCTCTGTTGATCCTCGTTGAGTATGAGGATGACAGGTCTGTGCCCACTCTGAACGGCTCATTCTCTTCAATGAACGGTCGGATGAAAACGGACCACCTGTCCATTTCCATCTGATCTGATCTGACGGACAGAAGGGGAATTGAATCCCCATCCATCCCTTTTTTGTGGGTCGGATGGGATTGGATATTGGCAGGTGTAAAAATGGACACGTCTGTTTACACCCGCCTCTCCATAGAGGAGAATAGAGGTTCCGATTGGGTCCAAAAAAAAAAAACAAAAAAAACCAGACAGGCGGACCTGATCAGAACGTCCATTTGAAACAGGCCTTAGTAAATCTCCCCCCAAGTGTGTTTTAACCTCCCTAGCGGTCTGATTATGTCAGTATTTCTGTGCTGAAAGCAGTAAATTTTTTTGCATGGAAATATGTATTTTTTAATTGTAGGCCTGTAATTTTTAGGAATAACTCACTGAAATCTGTCTGAACAAGAGTCTAGTAAGAGTCTAGTAAACATCCCGGGTATGTTAAAATTTGAAACACAAAATCATAAATTATAATTTAATAAATAATCATACAAAATAATATAACAATAATAATAAATTTAATTCAATAATATAATCAAACCAAAAACACTGAAATTTGAAATATAGC
The DNA here is from genome assembly GCF_062004578.1 of Staurois parvus. Classification (NCBI taxonomy): domain Eukaryota; kingdom Metazoa; phylum Chordata; class Amphibia; order Anura; family Ranidae; genus Staurois; species Staurois parvus. The sequence continues at coordinate 4,343,898 of NW_028317877.1, forward strand.
GCCAAGTTCACACATCACTGAGCAAAGTCGCAAAATCGTTTTCAGTGTCTGATGATGAATTTCCCCACGAATCATTATCACTCAATTCTGCAAGTGGTTCTGATTTACTATCGCTGTTCTCTAGCTGGTCTAAAACCGATTTTGACCTGAAGGGACGCTTTTTGGACGCCATGGACATTTCTCAGTTTCCAGGCAGAAAGAACAGTAAAAATGCAGGCAGGGCACAGGACAATGCACTCGGGACAAAATGTATGTGAAATGGTTTGATACAGTAATGTTTTACTATGTGATTTTAGTGTATTTAGTGAATGTCACTTTTTGTCATTTTCAAATTTCCTGCCAGTTCCATCCCCGTAAGTCCTGACGTCGCAGGGGACGGAACCCGGAAGACAGATGCCGGCATCCGCCGGAGGACATTACAGGGGACACTGCAGGAGGGATATTGCGGGAGTGCAGGACAAGGTAAGAGAACAGATCCCGGAGCAGTGCCGCATGATAAGCCTGAGTGTAGCTCGGGGTTACCGCTTGTGGTACTGAAACTTTACCCCGAGCTACACTCAGGAATACCACCAGGGAGGCTACCCTACTAGGGACCTTTACCTACATAAGCTATTTTCCCAAAAAGGTGAACTCAGCCTTTAAAAACATCATTGGAGCATAACTGATGGAAATCCTGGGTTCCATGTCTAGACCAAAATTGTAAATTTATAAAAAGTGAAGAAGCTGTGTTTTAAAGCAAAAAATGTAGGTGAATTGGTCGGCCTGTGACAAGCAGCTTACAAGTAGTTTGAAAAGCCTTCAGGAAGGTTCAAACCAAATGCACACCTTCAATCACAGGGACAATTATTTCACACTTGACTTTCTACTGCAAGGTGCAATGCATACCAAAGGCTGACAGCTTACAAAACAAATCTGGAAATGGCCTCAAGGTTCATCTTACAGAAACAACAAAATTATGCAGGCCATACATGGGTTGAATTCTGAACTAATTTTCTTCAGAAATCAGAATTTTTGTGCATTTTATAACCCGATGGTGACACCATTGATTTCAAAATTCGGCCAACCAAGCCTTCAATTTCACCTCGTGTTGCTACAGAAAATAATTTTCGTGGTCAGTAATTTTCTTTTCTTTCCAAGCCACAGCTCATTTCTTTTTCATTTATATTTCCCGCATGATTCTCCCATCATTGATTCAAAATTCGTTCATTTTTAAAAAAATTTCCAACATGCCTGATCACTCAAATTCGATGGTCGCTCGAAAATCGTCCGTTTCTATTACCCACTAATGGTACGAAATTCGAATGAAAATTCTTAGAAAAGATATTCGAAAGAAAATTCTTTCGGAATTTGACCCATGTATGGCCAGCTTTATATTATTATAGTGCTTAGTTTTACCAAGTGTACACATCTGATTAGGGACATTTAAACTGATCCCCTGTATGGCTCTTGCTGCAGCATCTGAAAGCTGGATTCTTCTCCTCTCCCTCCCAGCTGCTGCAGAGATAGCCATATAGGGAACTGGTTACAATTTTTTTCCAATTTTTCGTACATCTCAATTTCCCAATTCTGTTTCAATTGTTTTTATTGCAAATTTTTCTTTCCAAAACAAGAGAACAAGACATAACAAGTGCATAGGTGTTCGAATTGCATCATTCACTAAGGAATTGTGGTTCATACAAAAAAAAAAAAGACACACAGCCATGCAAAGCAGTGTGTAGGAGCTGACAGGGGGAGAGAACTGTATTGTTTACAAACAGTTCTCCTCCCCATCAGAGATGCTTGGCAATCACCGGGCGCCAGCGAGTAATCCCCGGCTGGGACACGGTGATTGACAGCTGAGGCCACAAATGGCAGCGCAGGTAGGGCGTGCGCGCGGCTCGCACACCCCCTACCCAGAACTGCAAAATCACATATATATATATATATACACATGATATTTTGCACATCTGTGCCACCCTGTAGAAGTACTTCTGCTATAGGGCGGACATGAAGCGCTTAAAGAACTCTGTTAAGAGCTAGGTTAAACTGTTACATTTCTGTCTGGTGTGGCAGCGAGTGATACATATATTTAAGGGCTCGCTCAGACAAATACTTGCAGAAAAACTAATGGAAACTGACGTGCAGATTTCACTTGCAGAGACATCAGTTTTCATGCAAGCTTCAATGAGTTTTATACATGTTGCAGGTTCCTGCACAGAAAAAATCTGCATGTGATACTAGTATCATGGTGTTACCAGGGCACATAGAAAACTGTTGACTTTGTTGTGCCCTTGAAAACCGCAAACAAAAAAATGGACATCTCTGCACCATGGTGTGAACGAGCCTTAAAGGTCATAATTGCAACAGCGGATGTTGTGGAAAATGTGTGTTTCTGGTAGAACGTGGAGTCTGCGCCATTATTCTGCCCTAGTGATGATCACGCTGCTGATATTCAATTTGATGTCACTGAAGCTGGAAAATTTCTGCACAGGGTGAGGTTGAGTGTGCATTATGTTACATTCTGGTAGCAGTGGTGGGATCTAGGAGAGTAATCGTCACTTTGCTTTATGTAGGTCAGTGATTCACCAAGTAGTGAGGGAATGATATGGAACACAGCCCTGGAACATGTACATTCAAAAGCACGTCAGCAATGGTGGCATCCATTATATTTTCTAATTTTACAGGTTCCTTGAAGGTTGGTGTTGCAAGTCCCATCAATGTAAGCTCAGGTGAATGGAAATATGAAATACGAGGTGGTATCAAAACGTTTCGAGACTAGTTTTGTAACACGCCAACAGATGGCAGCACGCACAGTCAAAGGGAGCACCAACCTTCATAAGTCATTGCGCCAAAAGACATTGTCCTATGTACTCAGTGCTATTTCACTTCTGCCATTTCATCATGGACAGCAAATTAGAACAATAAGCAAATGTGAAATTCTGCGTGAAACTGGGCAAATCTGCCACACAGACGTTTGACATGATTTGGCAGGTTTACGATGATGCTGCAATGAGTCGTTCAAGGTGTTTTGAGTGGTATTCGTGCTTTAAGAGCAGAACAACATCACTGGAAGACGACGAGAGATCAGCAAGACCTTCAACCAGCTCAACCCCCAAACATGCCCTCTTCACGAAGGTGGAGATCCAGCTCAAAGGTCCCCATTTTGACAACATTGTGGAGATCCAGCATTTTGCCTAGTTTCACCGAGAATTTCACGTTTACTCTTTGTTCTAACTTTCTGTCCATGATGAAATAGCAGCTGTAGTAACGCACGTGGTCAGAATAGCACCAGTTGCACAGCTCCCAATGTACACAGTTAGATGTCGTTTGGAATACTAACTTATGAAGGTTGGTGCTCCCTGTGACTGGGCATGCACCCTTGTGCTGCCTTCTGTCTCGAAACTGTCTGACGCCACCTCGTCTATAAAGTTTTATTTTCACTTTTTCTCTTTTAAGGTCAACTCCAGGCAGATTAATGCAAATTCCCCATGGAGAGAGCCTGACACCGAACCTCCTCGCAAGTGGAGAGAGACTGACACCGACCAACACCATCTCCCCTCTCTCCCCTGCAGAAAGAGACTGACACTGACCAACATCATCCCCCCTCTCTCCACCACAGAAAGACTGACACTGACCAACATCATCCCCCCTGCGGATAGAGAATGACACCGACCAACACCAACCCCGCTGCAGATAGAGCCTGACACCGACCAACACCCCCCCCCCTCCCTCTGCAAAGAGAAACTGACACCAACACCCCCCCCCATGGAGAAAAACTGACTACGACCAACACCCCCCCCCTCCCCACAAAGAGAGACTGACACCGACCAACACCCCCACACCCCCACCCACAGAGAGAGCCTGACACAAACCAACACCACCACCCCTCCTTCCCTGCAAAGAGAAACTGACACCCCCCCCCCCCACCAAACTGACACTGTACAACACCATCTTCCACTACCATCGCCTGCCCCCCCCCCCCATACAATAGCCGTCCCCCCCTCCCTGGCAAGAGAGGGCAAGCCATTCACTTTCACAACTCCGGCCATCCCTGGGAATGAGAGTCAAGCTCTGCATACACAGTCAAGCAGCCTGCAGCCTCTCTCGGATCCCACCTGTTCCCCATTCCGCATATGTCCCTTCTTGCAGGGAGCAGTGCTGCCCCCCCTGAAAAATGCCACCCTAGGCAAATGCCTTGTTTACCTTTTGGTAAATACTCCCCTGTAGATGACACCACTGTAATTTTTGTCTAATAAAAAAACAAATTGGTGGCATTTCTCTGGCTACACCGCATGGCAGAGCCATGTTAATCTCCTGTCTGGATGGACAGATATACAAATCCTTGTATATGTATGGATTACCTCTGTGTATTTTGAGGTTTACTTGGCATTATTATGATGAAATGTTGGTCTAAGTCCTTGTCAAATATTGTCTTTGGTGGTTTCTCCTTTTCTGGCATATCACTACAGCAATTTGTGACACTGACATGTGGATACAGCATTGTTCATACAAATCATTAAATAAAACAAGGCGGCAAATGAAAATCTGGTTTTCCCAGGTTGATTCGCTTCAATGTGTTCAATAACAGAACTGGAATAACAAATGACAGAAAACAATTCTAAAGCTTGTTCCTGCTTGCAACTATGAAAAACATACAGAATACATATTTATGCAAATGCAGGCAAAGTACAAAATGAACGTTGCCAGTCATTGACAATGCCTAACACAACATCACAGCGATAGATCCATCACCGCACCTTTGTGTACTGACTGCAAACAAATGCGTTTGTGTTTAACTATGGCATCTTTGTACCCCAAATCCCAGGCTTGGGATATGTACATTAGCAGAGGAACTAGAGCTGTTCTTATGTCTTTTTAAAAATAGTAATTATGTTTTTTTTTTTGTTTTTATTACCATTGACAGTTCACTTTGCAGGAAAGAACTATTGTCTTCATCAGGTATGAGCAGTACTGAATATTGTTTGTATATTCTCAAAATCAAAGTAAATCTTTGCGCTCAGATTAACCACTTGCACTCCTGAGGATGTACCCCCCTTCCTGACCAGGACATTTTTTGTGTTACGGTGCTGCGTTATTTTAACTGACAATTGCGCAGTCATGCAATGCTGCACCCAAATTAAATTTACGTCCTTTTTTTCCCACGAATTGAGCTTGCTTTCAGTGGTATTTGATCGCCTGTGAGGTTTTTATTTTTTGAGCTATAACAAAAAAAAAAAAATGTCCAGTAAAAAAAAATGTAAAAATCAAATTTCATAAAAAATTTAGGCCAAAATGTATTCTGCTACATGTCTTTGCTCCAAAAAATCCCAATACGTGTAAGTTGATTGGTTTACGTGAAAGTTGTAGATTTACAAATGGCAGTATATATACACTGGAATTTTTTTTTTTTACTAGTAATTGCGGCGATCAGCGACTTATAGCGGGACTGTGGTGGGCATTCTGACACTGGGGGGGAACTGACTTGGTGGCACTGACATCCCCAGTGACACCAATACAGTGAACAGTGCTAAAAGAAGCACAAAAACCATTGGCGCTGTACTAATGGCACCGGGCAGGAAGCAGTTAACATGAAGGGCAATCAAAGGGTTAACTGTGTGCTGGGAGTGTTTTACTGTGGGGGCCGTGTGTTGGAGCTTCACTGTAATCACACTGCTCTGGAAGGCTGTGCACAGCCATCCAGAGCAGTGTGCCCGAGCCAACACGGAGGAGGACTGTTAGTAAACAAAGCAGCCCTCCTCCTCATCGGAGGTCCTCAGTAATCACTAGCTGGGTCCCAGTGACTGACAGCTGCAAATGGGGTAGATTGTGATCCCCCTATCTGGAAATACAAAATTTATATATATACAGTCAGGTCCATAAATATTAGGACATGGACACAATTCTAACATTTTTGGCTCTATACACCACCACAATGGATTTGAAATGAAACAAACAAGATGTGCTTTAACTGCAGACTGTCAGCTTTAATTTGAGGGTATTTACATCCAAATCAGGTGAACAGTGTAGGAATTACAACAGTTTGCATATGTGCCTCCCACTTGTTAAGGGACCAAAAGTAATGGGACAATTGGCTTCTCAGCTGTTCCATGGCCAGGTGTGTGCTATTCCCTCATTATCCCAATTACGATGAGCAGATAAAAAGGTCCAGAGTTCATTTCAAGTGTGCTATTTGCATTTGGAATCTGTTGCTGTCAACTCTCAAGATGCAAAGAGCTGTCACTATCAGTGAAGCAAGCCATCATTAGGCTAAAAAAACAAAACAAACCCCTCAGAGAGATAGCAAAAACATTAGGCGTGGCGAAAACAACTGTTTGGAACATTCTTAAAAAGAAGGAACGCACCGGTGAGCTCAGCAACACCAAAAGACCCAGAAGACCACGGAAAACAACTGTGGTGGATGACCAAAGAATTCTTTCCCTGGTGAAGAAAACACCCTTCACAACAGTTGGCCAGATCAAGAACACTCTCCAGGAGGTAGGTGTATGTGTGTCAAAGTCAACAATCAAGAGAAGACTTCACCAGAGTGAATACAGAGGGTTCACCACAAGATGTAAACCATTGGTGAGCCTCAAAAACAGGAAGGCCAGATTAGAGTTTGCCAAACGACATCTAAAAAAGCCTTCACAGTTCTGGAACAATATCCTATGGACAGATGAGACCAAGATCAACTTGTACCAGAGTGATGGGAAGAGAAGAGTATGGAGAAGGAAAGGAACCGCTCATGATCCTAAGCATACCACCTCATCAGTGAAGCATGGTGGTGGTAGTGTCATGGCATGGGCATGTATGGCTGCCAATGGAACTGGTTCTCTTGTATTTATTGATGATGTGACTGCTGACAAAAGCAGCAGGATGAATTCTGAAGTGTTTTGGCCAATATTATCTGCTCATATTCAGCCAAATGCTTCAGAACTCACTGGACGCCGCGTCACAGTGCAGATGGACAATGACCCAAAACAGACTGCAAAAGCAACCAAAGAGTTTTTAAGGGAAAGAAGTGGAATGTTATGCAATGGCCAAGTCAATCACCTGACCTGAATCCGATTGAGCATGCATTTCACTTGCTGAAGACAAAACTGAAGGGAAAATGCCCCAAGAACAAGCAGGAACTGAAGACAGTTGCAGTAGAGGCCTGGCAGAGCATCACCAGGGATGAAACCCAGCGTCTGGTGATGTCTATGCGTTCCACACTTCAGGCTGTAATTGACTGCAAAGGATTTGCAACCAAGTATTAAAAAGTGAAAGTTTGATTTATGATTATTACTCTGTCCCATTACTTTTGGTCCCTTAACAAGTGGGAGGCACATATGCAAAAGTTGTAATTCCTACACCGTTCACCTGATTTGGATGTAAATACCCTCAAATTAAAGCTGACAGTCTGCAGTTAAAGCACATCTTGTTCGTTTCATTTCAAATCCATTGTGGTGGTGTACAGAATTGTGTTGATGTCCCAATATTTATGGACCTGACTGTACACACACACACACTTTTGTGCACCCCTGCCGCCCTGTAGCAGTATTTCTGCTATAGGGTGGTGGGGATGTGGTTAAGTAATACATAAAAAGCAGCGGATAGAAAAGTCCATCAGAACAAAAGTCGTACAAGAACAGAAAAAACCATTCAGTGCATCAATAAAGGAGGAAGATGACTACTCTATAATCTTTGTGAAAAAGAACAGACATGCAATAATAAAAAAAGCCAACAGCACCTTAGGGGTTAACCCCGCACGACTCACCAGTTTATGGCGCAGAGATAATCTCCATGGCTCCGCTCCAACCCCTGTTACCACCAATGAATCATGCAAGGAATAAGCACTAATACTGTAGTATGCCCAATACTTAAAACTTTAGTAAAAGTAAACCAATACACTCACAATAGTTGAAAATTGCATAGCAGTCAAGTCAGCAATACTGGAGCTGCAGCAATCCCAATGTATGGACGTTCCAGCCAAGACGGCCGTGTAGCGTGGTGACGTCATCTGAAGCCCCACCCAATGCGTTTCATCATCAATTGACGTAGTCAGGGGAATGGTTAAACATCAGTTTTGTATATAATCATTTTTTAAAAATAGAGATCAGCTTAAAGCGGTATTAAACACAAAACCAAAAATGTAATAAAATGCAGCTTACCAATCATTAGATGTAGTGGCTGCATTTGTTTTGTTTTTTCTTTTTTCCCTCAGTTTTCACCTGGTGATCTGGCCAGTAACACAGCTCCTGTATTACAGACACACCACTGTGGATGAATGAGCACAGGAGGCACAGCAGACAGCAGCATTGCCAGTCTGGGGGGAGGGAAGTGTTAGATGCAACTGGTAGATTTAAATACAATAACAAATTGAATTCTAGTTAACACTTTTTAAACAATTACAGCAGTTTTTCGTTCCTTTTGGGATAAAGGTTTCATATAAATAAAAGCAAATAGTTTTAGGCACCCCTACTAGTGCTAAGTGGTTTGTCTCTTCTCTGTAACTGATACATTTTGCCGGGGAGCTTGTGCTTTTGAAAAACAACAGACTTACTAGCTGGATCACCAGATAAAAATAGAAGAAAGAAAGTTGAAAAAGATAAAATGAATGCAGCCATTACTTCTAAGAATTGGTAAGCTGCAATGTGATAAATGTTTGCTTTGAGGTTTAATACTGCTTTAATTACTTGAGTTCCAGGTGCTTTGTATTTTAACACAGCACTGGATTTCATTTGTTCATCCTAATGTATGCTCTTGGTGGGTAATGACTAGTATTTGCGCTCGACTGGCTTGCAACCCTGGTACAGAGAGCTCAATTAGGAGTATTCCGCAAGTGTAAATGAGGTAGTTGGGGGGTAGCTAAGCCTCGTGCTTTTACTGCCCCTAACTGCTCCAGCTTAGGCCGCAAAGGCAGAAGATGGGGGTGTACCTATGCAAAATGTATCCCAACTGTCGCACTTGGTGGGCATTATCACCCACTCAACACAAGCTAATCAACTGAATGCACGTGGTTGCGGCACAGTGGTGCAGGTCTTAAGGAGTTAATAACAGGTGGTGCCTGCTAAATGCCCTCTGAAGAGCATTCCACTGCAGGTAACTCTTCATGGGGCAACAAGTACCTGCACCCACATTGCTGTCAAATTGGTGTCCATGCAGCCACTGGATCACAATTGTGATGAATGGGCCTGGGGTGTATGGAACACCTGTGGATGCCTCCTGGGCAAAGACGGCCCGTTACCTGGGTGTACACTTAAGTACAAACGTATGAAAAAGGCCTTATCCAGAACAAGAATGCAGGAGCTCTGACTTCAATGACCGCATGCTTGTGTCAGCTTTCCTTCTACAAGCAACCGCTGATGGCAACCCCTAATACCTGCTTGCAGACACCAACATCACCTCATGTCAACCAGAGGTTCTGTATTGGGGGAGCAAATCTCTCATGGTCACTGTGTAGGTGTCTCCTTCCATCTCTCCTCACCTACCAAAGTGTAAGGGATGTCCTCAGTTGAAAACAGGATGGTGAGGAGAGACGAAAGGAGAACCTGACCTGTGAGATCTGGTTGCCTCCCCCCTCCACCAACAAATCACCCCAGATTTAGGGTTGGTGAGGCAATTTACTGGTCTAAGAATGATGGAGGAATAGGATCCTGAAAGTGAGGCCTGTATGGTTCTTTTCTACTTTTCTAGTGCAAAGGTGGCTCCTTTGTGTTGTATGTCACACTCCACCCAATGTTTACATTTCTGCCGCCATCCACAAGACACACAATACAGGCGCATGGAGGTGTCCTCAGACCGGAGCCGATAAACACAAGCCATATATTACAGTCCTGGCCAGACCAGGATTCATGTATATGGAAAGAAAAACCCTTTGTCAGTTTTTGTTTTCTGTCAGAGAGATTTCCCCTCACTTCACATCCAGGAGACACAACAGGACCTGACTGGAGATCTCTCCACAGTCAATGGATTGTCCTCTTAGGCCTCATTCACACTGGCAACGACATACTTGTGTATAGCGGACATTTCTAAACACATAGAAATGCCAGTCATGATTAGAATTGGTAGAAATGCAGGTCACGATTTTAATTGGCTATGAATAAAATAGAATCCTGTGCGTCCAGAACCAATCAGATTCTTTGAACGCATCTAAATGCATGTACACTCAACGGGCACTTTATTAGGTACGCCTTGCTAGTGCCAAGAAAATATCCCCTACACCAATCACCACCACAACCACTAGCCTGAACCGTTGATACAAGGCAGGATGGATCCATGCTTTCATGTTGTTTATGCCAAATTCTGACCCTACCATCTGAATGTCACAACAACCAATCTGCCCATTCTCCTCTGACATCAACAAGGCATTTTTGTCCACACATCTGTCACTCACTGAATATTTTCTCTTTTTCGGACCATTCTCTGTAAACTCTAGAGACGGTTGTGCTTGAAAATCCCAGTAGATCAGCAGTTTTTGAAATACTCAGACCAGCCCGTCTGGCACCAACATACCTCCCTACTGTCCCCGATTTCGAGGAACTGTCCCCGATTTGGAACAAAGTTCCTCCTCATTTTGGTCTGATTTATATAGCTGTATAAAAAAAACGCACAATTTATCTTTCAAAAAGTGTTTCCCAGTGCTAAACCTTTCATCCAATTTCTAAATTGTGGCATTTGTAAACTTTAAAAGCCAGTATAAATGAATAGTTGTGTATAAAAGAATAGTATAAAAGAATAACACGCACTTGTGAATTTAACTAATTTTTTAAAAATAATTTTCTTTTAAGGGGGCGTGCCTGGGGGTGTCCTATGCCTACATACATTTGCTGATAGGTGTCCATTTTCATCTCAAAAAATTGGGAGGCATGCACCAACAATCATGCAACGTTCAAAATCACTTAAATCCCCTTTCTTCCCCATTCTGATGCTCGGTTTGAAATTCAGCAAGTCGTCTTCACCACGTCTAGATGCCTAAATGCATTGAATGGCTGCCATGTAATTGGCTGATTAGCAATTTGTGTTAGCAAGCAGATGAACAGGTATACCTAATAAAGAGGCCGGTGAGTGTATAAACATTTAGTTGGCTCTATATGAATATACTCACTAATACAGAGGCGTTTTGTGCATTCAGAGATGGTATTCTGCATACCTTGGTTGTAATGAGTGGTTATTTGAGTTTCTGTTGTCTTTATATAATCTTAAACCAATCAGATCTGCCCATTCTCCTCTGACATCAACAAGGCATTTTCATTCATACAACTGCTGCTCACTGGATATTTTCTCTTTTTCGGACCATTCTCTGTAAACCCTAGAGATGGTTGTGCGTGCAAATCCCAGTAGATCAGCAGTTTTTGAAATACTCAGACCAGCCCCTCTGGCATCAACAACCATGCCATGTTCAAAGTTGCTTACATCCCATTCTAAGCAAGTCGTCTTCACCACATCTAGATGCCTAAATGCACTGAGTTGCTGCCATGTAATTGGCTGTTTAGCAATTTGTGTTACCAAGCAATTGATCAGGTGTACCTAATAAAGTGGCCGGTGAGTGTATATGTAAGTACATTTAGGGCTTGTTCACACTAGAATGCGGTGTGGGAGAGCCACTGTCCCGTGTGGTTTCCTGCCCTTGCGATCTGCTGTAGGGGGCCAGTTAAAAGTGAATGACACCCCAAACGCAGGTTGCAAACGTATTGCATTTGCTTGCACTGGCCCGCACCAAATCGCATGCTAGAAAGTACCATGCAATGTAGTTGCCGTGCGTTTCAAAAAGTAGTGCATGCACTTCTTTTGGTGTGGTGTGATTTCAGTCCCTTCAAATGAATGGGCTTGAAATCGCACGCACAGAGCTGTAGACGAATCGCACCGAAACGCATAGCGCTCCTGTCCTAGGTTCACACCTGTGCGGGCCCAAGAGCCTATTCATTTAAATGGGCTACCATGCCACAGTACACACAGAAACGAAGTCCCTGCACTATTTTTTAAATCGCAGCCTGCATGGGAACTGAGGTTCCCAGTACAGTTGCGATTTCCAGTGCGGGTAGCATGCCATTAGGATCAATGGCAACTGACCGTAGGTACTGCATTTCTCTGTATGGATAGTTGCGGCTGCCGGTATTTGTGAGGGTCCTGCAGCGGCACCACCCGCAGAGATGCGAGCCAAGCCTTCAGCAGGCTATACATGGATCGAATTATGAACGATTTTTCGATCACAAATAAAGTTTGTTCTGTAACCTATAAACCATATAAATGCTGCGCTACATTCAAACTAATTTAAGTGAATGTGGAATCCAATAACTCAAATCAAAATAGTGACAATAATAATGAAAATGAATAATATGTGCTTAATGATAACAAAATTACCAAATAAACCACCCAAACTGATGAAAAAGCACAAACTTAAATCTATACGTATGTGCATGAGAAATACACATACATATATTACATCACACGTGCACAATGTGAAGTGAAATAATGACTAAATAATAAACGCAAACTCAAAGTCCAATAATGAAATGTTGAAGGTGAACAAAACTGTAAACAGTGTTTTCAATAATACTGTAAGGTGACCACAAGTGAAACAAATCGTGCAGGTATCTGGGTGTAGATAGAGCTTGTGAATCCAACCACCTTCTGGATTAGCCTCTCACCTCATCACTTCGACCCTTGCGGGTCAAAGAGCAGTAATGGATCCCTCTCACAGATCCTCCAGGCACCACAGCACTCCAAAAACCACTTTTCAGGATTTAGTATTCCCACTCAGGCTCTTCTCCAAGTATAGGTGAAATATCAATTTCTCAGAACACAAAAGAGGAATCCTCCCATAGTGTAGTATGTTTATTATACCATAGGAACATAAAAATCTTTGGTAAAATTGCACTTACGTAGCAGCCAGTCCACATTAGACCCTCATGCTCTCAGATGAGGATATATCTATGTTTGTTGGGTGTACAGCTGAATACACAGGTGTACCAAGATGGCCGCCACGCCGGAAATACGTCACCGCGCTACGCCGACGCGTTACGTCACAATATCACGTGACTTCATCAGGGCTGTCAATCACAGTGACGATAGCTCTTTATATACCCGGCCAGGATAGAAGGAACCACCCACATAGAAGGTGTTATCTTCAACCTCATCGCATCGATACTTCCTGCGGCCATTAAACTGAAGACCACTGGGGACTATTATGCAGAGATGCATAAGCTAATATCTACAATGGGCACATTTACACAAAGAAAAACGAGGAATGTATAATGATGCACCAAAATGTAATAATTCCAGAGATGTATACACTAATATCAGCAGTGGGCACATTTACATAGAAAAAACCAAGAAATGAATAATGATGCACCAAACTGCAATATTAATTAAAAAACAGCAAAAAATATTAAGCGAAAAATCTAATACCCATTCCCATTTGTATAAAATATTTTATTTATTAATTAAAATAATATAAAATAATAATAAAATAAAAAATATATATAAAAATAGGCCATATCTCACCTAATTGAACGCCAAAACTCTAGTGATCTCTAATTATATATACCAATATAAAGCCCATATTCATTAATATATATATATATATACCATTAACCGGAAACATACATATACCTCTGCATATAAGGACGCATCCGTATATATATAATCCTAAATGGTAAATAAATATAAAAATAAATTAAATTAATTAAAACTATATAAAAAAATTAATATTTATTTAAATATTAATTTTTTAATATTAATGAATATGGGCTTTATATTGGTATATATAATTAGAGATCACTAGAGTTTTGGCGTTCAATTAGGTGAGATATGGCCTATTTTTATATATATTTTTTATTTTATTATTATTTTATATTATTTTAATTAATAAATAAAATATTTTATACAAATGGGAATGGGTATTAGATTTTTCGCTTAATATTTTTTGCTGTTTTTTAATTAATATTGCAGTTTGGTGCATCATTATTCATTTCTTGGTTTTTTCTATGTAAATGTGCCCACTGCTGATATTAGTGTATACATCTCTGGAATTATTACATTTTGGTGCATCATTATACATTCCTCGTTTTTCTTTGTGTAAATGTGCCCATTGTAGATATTAGCTTATGCATCTCTGCATAATAGTCCCCAGTGGTCTTCAGTTTAATGGCCGCAGGAAGTATCGATGCGATGAGGTTGAAGATAACACCTTCTATGTGGGTGGTTCCTTCTATCCTGGCCCGGTATATAAAGAGCTATCGTCACTGTGATTGACAGCCCTGATGAAGTCACGTGATATTGTGACGTAACGCGTCGGCGTAGCGCGGTGACGTATTTCCGGCGTGGCGGCCATCTTGGTACACCTGTGTATTCAGCTGTACACCCAACAAACATAGATATATCCTCATCTGAGAGCATGAGGGTCTAATGTGGACTGGCTGCTACGTAAGTGCAATTTTACCAAAGATTTTTATGTTCCTATGGTATAATAAACATACTACACTATGGGAGGATTCCTCTTTTGTGTTCTGAGAAATTGATATTTCACCTATACTTGGAGAAGAGCCTGAGTGGGAATACTAAATCCTGAAAAGTGGTTTTTGGAGTGCTGTGGTGCCTGGAGGATCTGTGAGAGGGATCCATTACTGCTCTTTGACCCGCAAGGGTCGAAGTGATGAGGTGAGAGGCTAATCCAGAAGGTGGTTGGATTCACAAGCTCTATCTACACCCAGATATCTGCACGATTTGTTTCACTTGTGGTCACCTTACAGTATTATTGAAAACACTGTTTACAGTTTTGTTCACCTTCAACATTTCATTATTGGACTTTGAGTTTGCGTTTATTATTTAGTCATTATTTCACTTCACATTGTGCACGTGTGATGTAATATATGTATGTGTATTTCTCATGCACATACGTATAGATTTAAGTTTGTGCTTTTTCATCAGTTTGGGTGGTTTATTTGGTAATTTTGTTATCATTAAGCACATATTATTCATTTTCATTATTATTGTCACTATTTTGATTTGAGTTATTGGATTCCACATTCACTTAAATTAGTTTGAATGTAGCGCAGCATTTATATGGTTTATATTTACTTGATCACTGGTATATGATTTAATGCTAGCAGCTGTTTGGGGTTCATATATTAATTTAGTTTGTTTTAAACACACATTTGGAGCGCAGGAGGGTCACACCACTATTGTTCTGTAACCTGATGGTGCCACCAACGATTTGGAAAATTAGTAGTTTTTCACGAATTTTCCAGCATGCCCAATAAGTGAAATGGGGAGGAAACACTAAAATCGGCCAGTGCCATTGCCCTACTAACAGAGCAAAAATCGGCCGATTATTCTTAGGTCCGATTTTTGAACGAAAATTGTTTGAAAATCAACCCATGTATGGCCGACCTTAGACCTCATGAACACTCGGAGTTTAGTACCCAGTGTAGGAGGCTTACATTTGCTCAGAAGGTACAGGTGCACCACCCAGCCCTGCTGTCAGCAGCCTGGAAAACTCTAGGAGAAGCTCAGAGCTGCTGTGGTTATGAGCTGCAACGAGTGGCTTTAAGAATTAAGGCAAAATGTACCAGGGATCAATGCCCTTCTTCTGTTTGGGGCATTCATCCCCGGGGCGAATACTGCCCTAAGCCCTGGTTCACACTGAATCTAACTTTGAAATCGTGCAGCTTCACTTCAAAGCTGCATGCCAGTGCGATTTCAGGTGCAACTTGGATGAAATCTGTGCAACTTCACGAGCAGGTGTCCAGGCAAGTGCAGGAACATTGTCTTTCAAATGAGCGCAGCACCACAAAGTAAGAGTTGCACTGATTTTAATGGTTCCATTGCCAACAATAGGGTGTGACTTGTCATGCGATTTGAAACTGTCAGATCGCATGCCAATACGCACCAGTGTGAAATGTTAACACCACCCAGTGCAGTGTCCAACTGCAGCAGCTTGGAGCCTCTCAGAGATTTAGGCTAAGTTCTCACATGTGTGTTTTTTAGTGCATTTGCTGAAGCATGATGAATTCTTATTATTACAGGTACTTATATAGCGAAGTCAATTTACGCAGCACTTTACATATATATTGTACACATCAGTCCCTAATTCTCAAGGGGCGTACAATCTAAGGTCCCTACCTCACATTCATACATATACATATTAGGGCCAATTTAGACAGGAGCCAATTAACCTACCAGCATGTCTTTGAAGTGTGGGAAGAAACCGGCAGTACCTGGAGGAAACCCACGCCGGCACAGGGAGAACATGCAAACTCCAGGCAGGTACTGGTGTGGTTGGGATTCAAACCAACAATCCTAGTACTGCCAGGCGGAAGTGCTAACCATTTAGCCACTGTGATGAATGTATGAAGATCTACTTAAAGCGGAGTTCCACCCAAACGTGGAAGCTCCGCTTTTCTGCCCCCCCTCCACCTTTTGGGGGGTAAGTGGGTACCTGGTTTTGACATGTTTCCGCTCCCACTTCCAGCTAAGATTGCCGCAGTGAATTGAGCCAGAAGCCCCCCCCCCCCCCCCCCCCCGCAGTCCTCTGGGGCACTTCCAACGTCCCAGAGGACTGCGGCCCATTCACAAAGCACAGTGCGCTTCGCGCATGCGCAGTAGAAGACAGGCAGTGGACCTGCAAGGCTTCACTGCCATTTTCCCTTAGTCAAGATGGTGGCGCCAGCCCCGGACAGCAGATTGAAGAATCGGCTCAGGTGAGGACACCACTGGATGCATGGACAGGTAAGTGCCCTAATATTAAAAGTCAGCAGCTACAGTATTTATAGCTGCTGATTTTTATTTTTTTTGGGAGGTGGCGGGGGCCCAGAACTCTGCTTTAATATTATTTTCCATGGGCCCTGTTCACATCTCTGCAGTGTCCTGGAAGAGGTGCGGGAACTTTTTTCATGCAGCTAGGAGAGATTTTGGCCCCATAGACTTCAATGGGAGTGCATGAAAAATGCATGTACGTGCGTTTTTAGTAGGATTTTGTGTTTAACCTCCCTGGAGGTATTCCCGAGTGTAGCTCGGGGTAAAGTTTCAGCACAAGTGGTAACCCGGAGCTACACTTGGGATCTCTTCTTCACTCACCTTGTCCTACACTCCCGCGATGTCCCTCCTGCAGTGTCCCCAGCAATGTCCTCCAGCCGATACCGGTATCTGTCCTCCGAGTTCCGGTCCCTGCGACGTCAGGACGTACAGGGGATGGAACGGCAGGAAATTTAAAGATGTGAAAAAGTGAAATTCACTAAAATCACATAGTAAAACATTACTGTATCAAACCATTTCACATACATTTTGTCCCTAGTGCTTTGTCCTGTGCCCTGCCTGCATTTTTACTGTTCTTTCTGCCTGGAAACTGAGAAACATCCATGGCGTCCAAAAAGCGTCCCTTTACGTCAAAAGCGGTTTTAGACCAGCTAGAGAACAGCGATAGTAAATCAGAACTACTTGCAGAATTGAGTGATAATGATTCGTGGGGAAATTCATCATCAGACAATGAAAACGATTTTGCTCGGTTATGTGCGAACTTGGCGCTATATTTCAAATTTTTTTTTTTGGTTTGATTATATTATTGAAATAAATTTATTATTATATTATTATTTATGATTATTTATTAAATTATAATTTATGATTTCGTGTTTCAATTTTAACATACCCGGGATGTTTACTAGACTCTTGTTCGGGCAGGTTTCAGTGAGTTATTCCTAAAAATTACAGGCCTACAATAAAAAAAATACATATTTCCATGCAAAAAAGGTACCGCTTTGAGCACAGAAATACTGACATAATCAGACCGCTAGGGAGGTTAATAGCCTCCTCCTCTACAAAAAAAAAATAGACCATGCAACTGCATCAAAAACACACTTAATAAAGCACTTAAACAATGTACCAAAAAACACACGAGAACACATAGACAGGTGTGAAGCCAACCTTATAGGCTGCTGGCAGTGGGGTTGGCTGGTACAGTTGTGCCTTCTGCCCACATGAAAATGCCAACATCTCATGTACAGAGGATAAAGAGGCTTAAACGCAGGAAAACTTGATCTGGAAAGCATAAAGTTTGGTTAACTTTCCCAGATAAGATCTCCGGTGTTTAAATTATCCAAAACGCAGAGTGCTAGCACAAATTTAGCCTAAAGCCCCGTATGTTGGCCGGTTCAACAGGAGCCATCTGACATTCGGCCAGTATACATCGGCCTGTCCAACAGAAGCCTAATCCAACAGCATGCTGGAAAACCAGCATCCAATCAGTGCTGGCAGCTAATGGCTGCCAGCACTGACAGGTGTGTTCTGGTGGCGGGATGGGGGCATGTGATAGTGCATACTTGGCAATAGACAGTGGTCACCAGAACAAGTGTCCCCATTGGAAGATTTTTTTCTCTATTCCTGGTCTGGTGACAACCCGAAATTCTTGATTTAGGCTAGATTCACACCTATGCAGGTTGCGTTGAGCCATTTCTGCATTGTGTTTTTGCTTTTTTTTTTCTTGTTGCTGGGCAAATTTAAAACTCAAAACGCATGAAAAACGCGGCAAAAACGCAATACATGCTTTTCTGAAGCGTTTCCATTGAAGTCTACAGAAACAAAAACACATCTTTTTGCATTAAAAAAAAACGCACAGGTGTGAACATATCCCATAGAAAATCATGTTAAATGGACTGTACTGCGTTTCTGCAAAAAGCCACAGAAAACACGTAGGTGTTAACCTAGGGTTACCCAGAGAGAGACAGAAATTTGATAAATGTTCTAACCCTGTCATGCTCTATACAAAGCTAAAAAAATACATTTTGGCTGTACGTGTAATTCTACATTAATTCGTTTTGTAATGAGAATGCAAACAACTGATGTATGGATTTGGGAAGTTGTTCTAACTGTATGAGCCCAAATGTAGTAATACTTTCCCTGACAACGGAAACATAACATTACTTCACACTGCCACACAACAGTAAGGCCCCTTCACATAGCAGGTCGGATCAGGTCTGCCTGTCCATTTCTCAGGGGGACCTAATCGGACCCTCCATTCACCCCTATGGGCTGGCGGGTGTGTCTGTTTACACCCGCCTACCTCCAACCCGGTCAGCTAAAACAAAAACAGAAAACAAACAAAAAAAAAAACAAAAACAGGAGATCTGTCTTCCTTCATATAGGCGGATTTGATTGGAGGGCAGTAGGGTGAAATGGCACAGCGGAGTCCCGGCCACCCATAGAGAAGAGTAGGCGGTGTCTGTATCCATTCTACATAAACTGAGCGGACATGGACCTGTCATCCACCCGCTCTGCTCCAATCAGTGGACAGATCCCCTACTGATCTCAACGGAGACCACCCCATGTGAAAGGGGCCTTATAAAAAGTGCACCAAAAACACACCTCCCATTGTAAGACAATGGAACACATTAACAGCACATCAATGTAAAAGGGCCCTAAAGCTAGCCCAAGATGGATTGAAATTGGGCTGGTTCAGCGGCGACTGGTCAAATTACGATCCGTTTGCGACAGCCCCCACTTGCCATGGAAAACAGTTGTTTTCTGTCTTAGTGGTGATGGACACTCATCCAGTGTGGAAAAACGCTGGTCACTGCAATATATGTGAACAGGCACAACCCTCAGTTCACACTACAAACCACATGTGAATCAAACAGGAACCGCACTGCATTTCACATGCAATTCAGTGTGGTGCAATTTGAGTCCATTTATTTTGAATGCTCATACCACACCACACGGCACCAAAGATGGGCATTCACCAATTTTGGAACTGCACCGCAACAGGATCGCAAGGTCATTGTGTACCATGGGATCCAGTGTGATCTGGTACAGGCACTGCGTTTGCAACCTGCGTTTCGGGTGTCATTAAGATGGTACTGACACTTGCAGCGGATCGCAAAGGCTGTGCGATTGGAATGCAGTGCGGCAAACAAGAATGTACAGATTGTACATACACATTGTATAGTGTATGGTCGGCTTATAGGAGATTGCACAATCAGATTGCAGTCTTGGATATGACAGTAGATCATCCATAGGGCTGTATATTGCAGAGCTGCATCCTGATCACTGTTATACCATGAAGTAACAGGACAGGTCAGTATACAGACAGGACAGGTCGGTATACAGACAGGACACGGACAGGACAGGTCTGTATACGGACAGGACAGGTCTGTATACGGACAGGACACGGACAGGACAGGTCGGTATACAGACAGGACAGGTCAGTATACAGACAGGTCCGTACATGGACTGGACAGGTCAGTATACAGACAGGACTGTACATGAACAGGACAGTATACAGACAGAACACGGACAGGACAATATACAGACAGGACACGGACAGGACAGGTCAATATACAGACAGGACAGTACATGTACAGGACAGGTCAGTATACAGACAGGACAGGACAATATACAAACAGGTCCGTACATGGACAGGACAGGTCGGTATACAGACAGGACAATATACAGACAGGACAGGTCAGTATACAGACAGTACATGGACAGGAGAGGTCAGTATAGGGACAGGACAGGTCGGTATACAGACAGGACAGGTCGGTATACAGACAGGACAGGTCGGTATACAGACAGGACAGGTCGGTATACAGACAGGACAGGCCGGTATACAGACAGGACAGGCCGGTATACAGACAGGACAGGACAGGTCAGTATACAGTCAGGACAGGTCAGTATACAGACGAAACAGGACAGGTCAGTATACAGTCAGGACAGAGACATGACAGTTCAGGACAGTACATAGACAGTTGAGGTGTCAGTATACAGTCAGGACAAGTCAGTAGGCGGTAAGTACTCACTCAGAGTGGTCCCGGTCCCGGACTCGAAGAGCAGACAGTCGTCCCTGTGTCGGGAGTCCAGGAGCACACTGTAGGGATCAGGTTTGAGGAGGATCCGGAGCCCTTTGCTCAGAGCCATAGCGGAGCTGTCAGTGATGTCAGTGATCGTCCCATGGATCCGATCCCCATTGTCCGTCCATAGAGGTCACATGATCCCTCCTAGCGATCACTTCGCTGGAATCCCTCCATCCACGTCGGTTTCGTACAGATCGCCGTCGGGTTGGTGTCGCTGCCAGCGGATCCCCGGCTTGTAGTCAGTGGTGGGTGTCACTCCTGGCACTCTCCGCTCCAGATGTGTCCATTCAGTAGAAGTCTCCTACTCCATGACACGCTCGGTGCCCCCGATCCCTCCACATTCCACTCTCACCCCTGGCTGGGAATTTACTTTTTTTTCCTCCCTTCTGCGCTGACTCCTCCTTACAGCCTGCCCAGGTCATACACTGCCTCCTACTGGACACGGGCCGGCATTACAAGAGGCGCAGGATAAGAGGCTACGACCTCCTGCAGCAGGATCGATCCAAGGTTGGGTTCCTGACGTCACACTGCACCTGAGAAGTGAGACCCCCTTGTGTGAGTGTGGGGATAGCCATACACCTTTGGATGTTTAGATTGTTTGTGACATTTATTTATACAGTGCACTGCATATTGTACATTCACATCAATCCCTGCCCTCAAGAGCTTACAATCTAATGTCCCTCACATTCATACATTAAAGTGGAAGGCCAGTCAAAACCTAACTAAGCTTAAAGCAGAACTCAGGACAAAACTTTTATGTTCCCATGCACGGGGGCTGTGCAGCATCCCCCCAATCCTTACCTGAGCCCCCTCCAGTCCAGCAATAGTCTGGACAGCCTCTGCTGTCTGGGGACTCTTCCTCCTCATTGGCTGAGACATCAGCGGGAGCCCATTGGCTCCCACTGCTGTCAATCACAGCCAGTGGGCCAATGAGGAGAAAGCAGGGGGATGGGGCCAAACTTCAGCTCTATGGGGTAAATTTATTAAAACTGGAGCACTCAGAATCTGGTGCAGCTGTGCATGGGTAGCCAATCAGCTTCTAACTTCAGCTTGTTCAATTAAGCTTTGACAATAAAATCTGGAAGCTGATTGGTTTCTATTCAGAGCTGCACCAGATTTTGCAGTCTTCAGTTTTTAGTAAATAACCCCCTATATGTCTTATAGACACATAGAGCAGTGGCTCAGGGACAAGCATGTAGAGGTGCCCCTAGGGTGAGTGGCTTTCCCTGGGGGCACTGCTTAAGGGGGAGGAGCACAAGTGGCACCCAAAAAGAAGAGGATCGGGACTGCTCTGTGTAAGTCCATTACACAGAGCAGGTAAGTATATGTCTGTTTTTTAAATTAAGCTTTAGGGTCATTTTAAGTGCAGTGTGGACAGCACAGTGGCTAAACGCAAGGGGTGTATTCACCACAAGGCATTTGTCTAGGGTGGCATTTTTCAGGGGGCAGCACCACTCCCCGGAAGAAGGGACAGAAGAAATGACACATGCGGCATGGGGATCAGGTGGGCTCCGAGAGAGGCTGCAGGCTGCTTGACGGTGTATGCAGAGCCTGACTTTCATTCCAGGGGATGTGTGGAGCTGTGAAGGTCTCTCTCTCGCTGGGGGGGGGGGTGGCCGATGTATGGAGGGAGGTGGTAGTGGAAGGTTCTCGGGTGGGGGGTCAGGCGGGTGGTGTTGGTTGGTGTCAGGTTCTCTCTGCAGGGGCAGCCAATTTTTGTGTTGCGTAGGGCAGCATAAAACCTAAATACACCACTGGCTAAACGGTTAGCACTTCCGCCTGGCGGTACTAGGGTCGTTGGTTTAAATCCCAACCATGGCACCACCTGCCTGGAGTTTGCATGTTCTCCCTGTGCCTACATGGGTTTCCTCCAGATACTCCGGTTTCCTCCCACATTCCAAATACATACTGGTAGGTTATTTGGATCCTAGTATGTGTATGTATGAATGTGAATTGGGGACCTTAGATTGTACACCACTTGAGGGTTAGGGACTGATGTGAATGTACTATATATGTATGTAAATTGACTGCGCTATATAAGTACCTGAAATAAATAAGTGCTCGTTGTGGGAAGGGTTCACGGAAAAGCTGTACTTACCTATTCCTCTGGAATTTCCTATTCCTCACGCGGTCGCATGATCTGGAAAGGTCCCGATTGAAAGAGGAGATCGAGACCTTTCCGTGAGTATCGGACATGTGTGCTGGGAGTGCGCAGGATACGTGCTCTCAGCACATATGTTCTTTTTTAATAGAGCGCAATTGCGCGGCCGCTCGGCATCTAGGCCCAGACGCCGGGAGGCCGCACATTTGCGGTCAGCCGGCGTGAAGAGCTTAAACCTACTCCCACCCGCATCCTAAGCCTTTTCCATCCACCCTGTGTAGGAAAGATGTCTATACTTGCCTATTCTGAAGTCACTCCAGTCTGGTCACATGAACTTTATCTATATTCCCCTCTCACACATACCCGGAAGTACGGCCTATCAATGGTGGGTGCTGAAGCGACTACCAGCTGGGACTGGAAACACCATAGGCAAACAGACATATTTGCCAGCACACCATGGATCTCCAATATGGTCCAAAAAAGGTTTTTAGTGCAAAAAAGGATTACATCACAAAAGAGAGTGCAACATTTCGGAGCCATGCAGGACCCCTTCGTCAGGCATGTGATAATCACATGCCTGACGAAGGGGTCCTGTGTGGCTCCGAAATGTTGCACTCTCTTTTGTGATGTAATCTTTTTTTGCACTAAAAACCTGTTTTGGACCATATTGGAGATCCATGGTGTGCTGGCGAATATGTGCATTGGTCACATGATTTCTCCAGTTCCGGCTTCAGTGTAGAGGAGGGACAGCCGACAATGGATGCCCCATAGTAAGCCTATGGGTGACGTCATTGCACAGGCTCTGCAGTTGTTGGGTGTCCCTCCTCTTCACTGCAGCCGGAACTGAAGAGATCATGTGACCAGACTGAAGTAACCAGAATAGGTAAGTATAGATATCTTTCCTATACAGGGTGGATAGAAAAGGTTTACAATGGGGGTGGGAGTAGATTGAAACCCAACTAGGTTTTGACTGAACATCCACTTGTCTTTTTGGGCAATTTTTGTTATTTTTTGCATACATGTTAAAATCTGCATATTTTGCTAAAAGTTAATACAACCCCCCCCCCCCAAGTATATATTCTCTGAAAGCAGAGACCCTAGAGAATAAAAGGCTGTTGTATTGTTTTTTGTGTCGCACAATATTTGCACTTTTATTTATCAAACACATTATCAGGGAACAATACACAAAAATGATACATTATATCTAGTGTTTGGGTAAAATCTAAAAGATGAAGTTGTGTCCAATAAATAGATGCAAAACATGTCCAGTCCTAAAATTGCACACATCCATGGAATTGTAAAAAAAAACCCCAAAAAAACTATAATTTCTAAAATTCTCCATAGACATTTTAAAAGCCTTTACAGGTCATCACTTTAGGTTTAACCATGAATTATGGCCATTGAATTATTACTCTCACTCCAACATTCATGACGAAGCCTCACCCGTGTGGCACAACTGATGTTTATATACACATGCTTGCCCTACACTACGCTTTTTACAAGGGATGTGTACATGGGTAAGGCAGTGCTTTATTTATTTATTTTTATTTCTTTTATGTAAAGGCAGTTCCCAGGTTACGAACAAGAGAGGGTCTGTAGGTTTGTTCTTAAAGTGGTAGTAAATGCTCATTTCTATTTTTACCTACAGGTAAGCTTGAAATAACGCTTACCTGTAGGTAAAATGAATATCTAAGGCCAGTTACAGACTGCGGCAGTGGCCATTTTTTGTACTGTTGAATTGTTGGTTGAGGGGGCGCACTGGACACCTTAGCTGTCATTGTGCTACATGCTGAGTGTCCAGTGCGCTCCTGTACCTTTAAGGAGGGGTGAGCTCCCACAGGTTCACCTGTCCTTGGTCTATCCATTAAATACATGTGCCTCTACTATGGGCAGTGGCGTATTTAGGTTTTGTGCTACCCTAGGCAACACAAAAATCGTCTGCCCCCATGGACACTGACCATTACAACCCCCCCCCCCCTCATGTGAAGAGAGCCTGTCATTGACCAACACCCCTACCCGCCCACCTGGGAGAGCCTTCCCCTACCCCCCCAGCAATAGAGAGACACTCCTCTTCACAGCTCCGGCCATCAGACTCTATATACACCATAAAGCAGCCTCTCTTGGATCTCACCTGGTTCAAATGGTGCGCATGTCCCTTCTGTCATCCCTTTTTCTGAGGGGAGGTGCTGCCTGTGATGATCGTGGCGTCAGACCCCAGCCCTTCTCACCAAACTTGTGACCGAAGGACTAGTCAATCTAAAGCCGCGCTGTCATGTGCGTAACAATGCCACGCCCAGCTGCACCCTGCACACAGATTTTCCAGCTAATGGACCACAGTCTGTGTACCGGCAGCCTGGGAGTGATTGTTACTGGGTCAGGTTAATTACGCAATTAACTCTTCACACTACCACCACCAAAGTGACCAATCTAAATATATGCCTGGTTTTTATGTAAGTCTCTCATATTCCAAGATATGAAATCATAGGGGAAAATGGATGTTGAATGTGGTGTCTAGTTTATGACTCCTCTGGAATGTCTTTGAACTCCGTGAAGGACTTGGTTTATGGTCTTGGATATCCCAGATTGCGAACTAATAGGTACCTAGGCACCAGTTCGGCTGGGGGGTTTTATAGGCCTGACGCCCTCCTGCTGTGCCTGGATTGCCTGTGACCTCTGTCATCCCCCAGACCACATGTCACTTCACAGTGAGGGAGGGGGGATGATTGGAGGAGGAATCCTGCTTTGGGACTGAGAGATGGTACAAAATGAAAGATTCTTAATAAAATGGAGGACCGCGTCCATCTCTGTGTGCACGATGGCTACACTGCCCCCTTGAAAAATGCCCTAGCCAAGTGCCTTGTTTGCCTTGTGGTAAATACACCCCTGACTATGGGGGCTCTTAAAATTTGTAGAGGTAGGAACTACAGAATACTGGGGTGCCGTGACGTGGCTCTGTAGCTTATGCATGTATTTGCAAATGTGTTCTAACTAAACCCCTGTTTTTAACGCATACTGTTAGGTTAATTCGCTTTGTTTGCAGGCTGGCTGGCAAGTCGAGATGGGAATCTTTCTGTTTTGTTGTTTGACATGCGTTGCCCTTCCATGTGCTCCTTGCTGTGAAGGCCAGTTATAGACTGGGGCAGTGGCCATTTTTTTTACTGTTAAAATGCATATCTCCTAAATGTTCACTGTTCAAGAGATATTCTACAGAGTAGCACCTGGTGACATAACTGGCACATGTGCTCTGAAGGAACAGCATACCCTAGCAGAGTCATTGAGATGCATAGGACACCGCAGAGACTGGATGTCTGATGACATTGAAGGGAATGGAATCAGTGTGCCTGCTCATTCTGTGAAAGCGATAGCCTTAGAGGGGCCAAGGTGCAGGATCTAAGTAGCTAATTGGTCTTCACCAGAGCTCCCTGGAAGGGGATGTTGCTGCTGCAACTCCTAGGTTGCAGATGTTGGTCTCACCAAAGCCTACAGCTACCAGAGATGGAGTATACATTAGATATGCAGGGAAGAGTCTCTTGCAGCATTGGGATGCTGGGCTCACTAGGAGTAACAGTAACAAGTTTCTTACAGCACTGGGACACTGGGCTCAGAGGGCAGGGTCTGGCAAATAATGTAGACCAGGGGTCTCCAAACTTTCTAAACGAAGAGCAAATTTACAGTTCTTCAGACTTTATGTGGCTGGACTATGGCCAGTGGGAGTAGAAATTTGTTCTGGCATTAGTGGGAGTAAATGGTGTTCTATTTTTAGTATTATGGGGAGGAATAGTGCCCCATCTTTGGCATCAGTTCAATGAATAGTGCATAAACAATGGTGTCAGTGGGAGGAATAGTGCCCCATCATTGGTATCAGTGGGAGGAATAGTGCCCCATTATTGGGGTCAGTGGGAGGAATAGTGCCCCACCATTGGTCAACCAGGACTTTTAATTTTACAAGTATAAAAAGGAATGCTGGCGTGGCAGTACTACATGCAGTGGTAAGTGGCAAGTGTATCCTATTACTGATAGGCGGCACACATGTTGCGGGCCAGTCCAGAAACCGTTAATCAAGATGGCAGACAACAGTGTTCATGCATGGAACAGCATTTGGTGATGATGTTTCTTGTGAACAAAGGAGTAAAACCGGCAGATATCTGCAGAAGACTTCAATCATAGTACGTTGATGAGACGCTCAGCCGCAGTAAGACATTTGAATTGTGTAAATGTTTTAAAGATGGTCGTACGTCCATCAGTGATGATCCCGGCCATGGAGGTTCCCAGCCCACAGCAATCATTCCTGTGAACATTTAATGCGTGAAACACCTGATCCTGGATAAGTGATGCATAACCTGTCGTGAAATTGCACAAGAGACAAATCTTTCTGTGGAAACAGGGAACACAATGACAATGAAGGGAAGAAGGGTGGTTCAGATGTACTGACAAATCTTACTATGCCGAAGCTTTCCAAGCATTAGTTAAACACTGGGATACGTGTGTAAATGTAGCAGGGGAGTATGTCAAAAAATAAATGAAATTTTTACTCCTTGAAATATGTTCTTTTATATAAACTAAAACGTCCCAGTTTGACTTGAATGTCCCTCATATTACTTTTCTGGCCAATGAAAGAAAGAAATGTCTGAGTGCTTGATGAGCGTAAACGTGTTTGCAAAAACTCATGTTAGGTGCAAAAAACCCAGACTGCTGTCTGTGTTCAGGGACGATCATTTATTACTGTATGCATGCAAATGTTTGGCTGTGCGGTGACATACAGTGCTCAGCAAAAATGAGTACATCCCCTTTGAAAAGTAAGATTTTAATCAATATCTCAATGAACACAAGAACAATTTCCATAATTTTGACAAAACCAAGTTTTATAGAACATTTGTCTGGCTCATTACATGAAAGTAAGGTTAATAATATAACTTAGATTACAAAATCTTCAGTTTTACTCAAATTAGTGGATGCAAAAATGAATACACCCCACAACAAAAACTATTCCATCTAGTATTTTGTATGACCTCCATGATTTGTAAGGACAGCACCAAGTCTTCCAGGCATGGAATGAAACAAGTTGGCACATATTGTAACATCTATCTTTTTCCATTCTTCAAGAACGACCTCATTTAGAGCCTGGATGCTGGATGGAGAGTGATGCTTAACTTGTTTCTTCAGAATTCCCCATAGGTGTTCAATTGGGTTCAGATCACGAGACATACTTGGCCACTGAATCACTTTTACCCTGTTCTTCTTCAGAAATGCAACAGTGGCCTTAGATGTGTGTTTTGCATCACTGTCATGTTGAGAAAGTGCACAACGACCAAGGGCACGGAGTGATGATAGCATCTTCTATTTCAACATAGAACAGTACATCTGTGAATTCATGATACCATCAATGAAATGCAGCTCACAGACACCAGCGGCACTCATGCAGCCCCACAGAAGGACACTGCCACCACCATGTTTCACTGTAGGCGCCATGCATTTTTATTTGTACTCCTCACCTTTGTGACACCATACAATTTTGAAGTCATCAGTTCGAAAAACATTTATCTTGGTCTGATCACTGTAGAGTAGAGAGTCCCAGTAGTCTTCTTTTTTCAGCATGGTACCTGGCAAATTCTAGGTGGGCTTTTTTTATGCATGGGCTTTAGGAGAGGCTTCTTTCGTGGACGACACCCATGCATGCCATTCCTCTGCAGTGTATGTCATATTGTGTCACAGGAAACAATCACCCCAGTTTTGCTTTCTACTTCTTTAGCTAACTGCAGTGAACTTGCATTGCGATTTTCTTCAAAACTTCTCATCAGAAGACGCTCCTGTTGAGGTGTTAACTTCCATGGATGGCCTGGACATCTCTGTGAGATGGTTGCAGTTCCATGCTTGTTCAATTTTTGTATCACTTTTGTTACAGTATTCTGACTGATAATTAAAGCTTTGCTGATCTTCTTGTAGCCTTCACCTTTCTTGTGTAAAGAATATATTTTCTTTCTCAGGCCTTGTGACATTTCTCTTCCATGTGGTGCCATTGATAGCATGAAATGGGAAGGGGATTTCTTTGTTAAGTAACGCCCAGGGGCGGACTGACCATTTGGAAACTCGGGCACTGCCCGAGGGCCCGGGGTCAGTAGGGGGCCCCATAAGATGCCCCTGGTACCTTTTTCATAGGCTTTTTTGAGTTTGGGCAAGGACACAGGGGCCCCATGATCCCCTATTGCCCGGCGGCCCCATGAGTTGTCAGTCCGCCCCTATTAACGCCCTTTTGTAATCAACTGTCTGCTGGACACCTGTTTAATGAATAATTAAACTCACCTGTAGTTGAATTCTTGTTACATAGTTATTCTGGCTGAAAAAAAGACAAAAGTCCATCCAGTTCAACCATTAAAAAAAAAAAGAAAAAAAGTTATAATCCTATACCCACAGTTGATCCAGAAGCTGTTAATTAGTTATTTAATTGTTAATTAGGATTTTGTTGTCTAAAATTTAGCTTTACTCCTAAGACTTTCCATTGGGGTGTATTCAGCTTTGCAACATGGTCTTGAATGAATTTGTTAGAAAAAATACTTCTTTGTGTGTGCAAATTAACAAATGTTGTTTGCAATCATTGGCCCGCATTTGTGGGAGTATTTTGTAGTATAGTAAGTGTACAATCCCAACGCACACGTTCCTGCATTAAAAATGGCTCTGTGTACAAGTGGGTGCTGCAGTGACCGTCGGCTGGAACCGAACAGAATCAGCAAGGGAGAATGTCACCAGCACACCGAGGATCATCAATATGGGTCCAAAAGTTTTAATGAATGATCGCATAGTTACAGCAAGGCAACGTTTCGGAGTCTCGCAGGGCTCCTTCATTAGGCATGTGATGATTTTATAGTATAGTGTCCCAAAGAAAATGTTGATTCTGAAAAGGAAAGTAAAGGTTTTCTGACAAATCTGTTGGGGTGTACACATTTATGCAGAGCACTGTAAGTATAGCCGCAGCTTGTCATCGGTTTGTACAGGCAGCTGTATGTAAACACCTGTTACTCCTGGGAAATTCCCAACCATCTAAACACATGGCACATTCATGGTCTATGGGCACTCTGAACCCAGGTGAATAGGTGAAAAATCTCAATTTCACTTATTGCTGCTAAAGACCTGTATATCTTTATTAGGGTAGAATATTGTAATCAATCAAGTAAAAACAAACACTATACAGCATGTCATGTGCTACAAAAAATGTTAATCCTTAACTAAGTTACGTAAGAATAAGTTACGTAAGAATCTAGTTAGTGCAGCTAAGGGCCTGATCCCTAAATTCTGGCTTGCCCCTGATCCTCCAAGTATGAAGGATTGGGTTAATACAGTGGATAATATTTATACAATAGAGGAGCTGTGTCATAATGAAGAGGATAAAACAGAAAAATTCAGGAAAACATGGAGTCAGTGGCTGGCCTTTAAGACAACTAAAAGATATGTGGATCTACTTGGAATTTGAGTAATTGAGTATTGAAGGGTGCCTGTAGGAGAGCCCATAGAAAAGTGGGATAGGGGTAAGGGAATACAGATTTAGACTGATAACGATGAACGTTAGAAACCAGGAAAGCGGTGTGGTTTTAGAACTTTAGGGTTTGTTGGGGGGGGGGGGGGGTAGGAGGGTGGGGAAGGGTAAATATGAACCAAGTTATTTGGGAGGAATGGGAGTTAGTTGTTATATGTGTTTTTTTTTCTGTTTTTTTTCTAACTTGTATGTATCTTTTTATATTTTAAGAAAAAAAACCTAATAGAAGATAATAAAAAAATAATAATAATAAAAAAAATGTGCTACAAAAAAAAAAAAATTACCAAGTGCAAAAGAACTATTGATAATTTATCACATAAATAAAAACACAGCATTTATAACATACCAATAACTATCAGGGTATTCATCAACACAATCGCTGAGATGTGACTCAATTCAGAGAAATGAGAAAGGGAAAAAAAACAGGAAAGAGGATGCTAAGTAAGTATACAAAAAAATCCAAATAAAAGCCCAAATATTGTAATAAAGTAGCAAACTGCTAACAAAGAAGTGAACATGAAAGACACAGAGTTTGTCAGCAGTGAGTCACTAAGCGAGGGGAACTTGGCAGCAACAAAATATCCAACGTGTTGCACAGTGGATGCTGCTATGTACAAATTCAGTTTCAATGGAAAATTAAACTATACCTTTCAGTTTGACGCTTTCTATTTTCAGGACTTTCTTTATATTATCTCTGGTTACTTAGTAGCAAATGTGTTTCCTTATCTTGGTGTTGATGTCATGTTAAAGTTTTTCCCCTTATTTGGAAGAGAATGTCAGTTAGCTGTCTGGATCATCAACATCAGTTATAGCAGCTGAGGCACCCTACAATACACAAGAACACAGTGGGGTTGATTTACTAAAGATTCATTCTGCAATGGAATTATCTCTATAGCTTCATGTGAAGAAATCATTTCTACAGCTTCATGTGGTGAAATTTCACTTGCAAAATATTCCCAATCACATGCAAAGACAATTTAGAAAGAAAAAAATTTTTTTGCTGACACGTGATTGGATGATGGAAGTCATGAGAGTAAAGATCTTACAGAAAGCATCTATAAGGCTTGGTTCACATATGTGCGGGTGGTGCAGCTGCGGATCCACACAAAAATATGTGCAGCAGCACCACCCGCACAGAGGAATGTGGACCCACGAGCGGGTGCCTTTAATTCTAATGGCACACTGCCCGCACTGGAAAACGTAACCGTACTGGGAACCAAGGTTCCCATGCAGGCTGCGTTTTCCAAAGAAGTGCAGGGATTTTTTTGCTGCATGTCCCGGGGCACATGAGTCCATTCAAATGAATGGGCTCTCGTACCCGCACAAAATGCGGCCTGCAGGAACTTGGAGATGTAAAACTAGCCTTAATACACCTTCTCAATTGCCATTAATTGGTTTTAAGAGTGAACCACCCCTACCAGTATCACCAGTATGCCTTCACCATAATCACCAAAAATAATGGTTGACTTTGCAACTTTGGGAGATTATCAACATGCTGCATATTTTCTGCTTTTGAAGAAAAAAAATTCAGAAAGAAATGGTTTAGGGTCCATTCACACCAGATGCAGTGGGACTGCATTGAGCAGCCATTCCATCGCAGTCCCCAAAATGTCTTGTCTGCTATGTGCCCGGTTCACACCACCATGTTGCTATGGTGTGCGGGCGGTGTGCACCCAAAATAAGTATGGCCGGCCATACATTTTGTCAGTGCAGCACAAGGTGAGGCAATCCATTGCCTCGCACCACGTGGCGGCCTATAGAATGAAATGTCGGTGTGCTGGTTAAAGCTGGTGCTTAAGATGCAACGGCATATACAAAGGAGATTATATCCTAATAAACAAGGAGGGTTTATTTTTTTCAAAAACTTATTTTGGGAAACTAAGTAATCTTTAAAAATACATCTTGGGAAACATCTAAAAGATACTGTAAAACAAATACATACAAGTGTATAAAAACAAATGCATTGGACTTTGGTCTGCAATGTATTGTAATATTTTTATATTCATTTATATTTTGCTAAGGTGAGAGGATTTCACAAATTACATATTCTATAAATAGTATGGGTAATATGATATGCTTCTTCAAAGAATACGTAACCTGAAGTGCTGTAGAACTTCTTTGTTTGTTGATGCTGTATTATCCTTCTTCAGTGTGGACAGGGCTATACTGAACATTCATTATTGCAGGCGTGCAGCAGCCATCTTTAAGGAGACCACTTTGCAAATCTTGTCAAAGGTGTATCTCCAGTACAGGGGGCATTCGTCTTGGCTGGGTCTGATTCAATGCTGGAGGTGATTGGCTGATTCAACAGAATAAGGAGAAAGTGTCAGCAGGCTGCTGAGAAAAGGGTAGAGGACTGTCTTGAAGCAATTTGGTGTGTGAGAAAATGACTGAGCTGCTGCTGCTGGCTGAAAGGATCCCTACCATAGATGACCACAACTGAGTGAGAACTCAGAGAAGCAAAGAGACAAAGATTCTTCTGCCTGGAAGGTGTGAAGTGTGATTTGATGCCTAGTGAGATCAGACTGTACCAGGGGCGGACTGACCATTTGGAAACTCGGGCACTGCCGAGGGCCCGGGGTCAGTAGGGGGCCCCATGAGAATCCCCTGGTACCTTTTTCATAGGCTTTTTTGAGTTTGGGCAAGGACACAGGGGCCCCATGATCCCCTATTGCCTGGGGGCCCCATGAGTTGTCAGTCTGCCCCTGGACTGTACTAGAGAGCAGGAAACTGGAAGGAAAGGAGGAACTGTCTCAGCAGGGTTGAAAGAAAGACATCACAGAGATCCTTGTGGCGAACGCTGTGCCTGAGCCCTGCCCTTCTCACCAACTCGTGACAAAGGACTGGCCAGTCTCACACCACACTGTCACTTACGTAACAATGCCACTCTCAGCTATGCCCTGCACAAAGATTTTCCAGCTCGTGGGACTACAATCTAGGTGCCAGCAGTCTGAGAGCGATTGTCACTGGGTTAAGTTAATTAAGCCATTAACTCTTTAAGCTGCCACTACCACCTTTTGACTGAGAAGGCAGAAACTCAAAATCTTAGCAAGAACAAATACGAAAAATATACACCTGTCCACACACTGTGACCACTGACAGGTATATTCAGAGATTTGTCATATACAGTAGTACTCTTCAAGAGATAGGGATTCTTTAGTTTGCATCAAAAACCTTAGGAACAATGCCAACATTATTCAAAATAGGGATACATAATGATGAGGACAAACTGGTGTAAATAGGATTTTTACAGAAAAGGTGATACAATGAAATAAAGAGACAATAAAGGAACAGAGAATGAAAAAGTAGTTGAAAATGAAGAATACTTGCAAAGTCCTTGGTTTTAGCAGAATCCAATTGATCAAGCAAAATGGTACAGTGGCTCAGTGGTTATTCTGGTAAGCTGTTCCTTGGTTGATGGTAAAACAAGAGCTCCCACTAGGTCCTGACATTTTCATTTTCTATCATATCAAAGGGGTGTTAACAGAGACCATCATCCAGTTTAGGGGTGGTGGCTGGGAAGCCACCACGTTTATGACTGTATCATGGCCATTTCTTACCCTAGGTTCACACCTAAGCGTTTTCTGCAGCGTTTTGCAGAAATGCAGTAAAGTCCATTTTTGGTTCTATAGACTTCAATGGGAATGCTGCAGAAAGGCATGTATTACGTTCTTGCTGCATTTTTGCCATGTTTTTGATGCGTTTTGTGTTAAAAATCTGCCTAGCAACAAGAATTTTTTAAAATGAAAAAAAAAACCCTGCAAAACACGGCAAAAACGCAAGTGTAAAAAGACAAGTAGTACCACAAAAACTGATCAAACACAACTTGCATAGGTGTGAACCTAGACTTACAGTTTTACACTGATATTATTATCTTCCACTATGTACAAGTTGCATACTGGAAACTGGTAGATTATTGTTCAGCATTATATTTTGTGTCCAGTGATACCAAACTCAAACTGTTTCAAATGGGCCTGTCCCCCAGGAGGTAGGAGACTGTTATCTCCCCTTTTGTATGTGCTATCTTAGTCATGTATGACCTTGAATTGCTCAGTATGATATTCCACATTCAAATATATACTTAATATTAATGTGTCTTGGCCCTGCTGGATTTTATGAATTGTGTGTGGATTTTGTTAAGTTGTGAATTGGTCTCAGAGAGGTCGCCCCATGCCTGGCTGCTTTCTGTGTAAACATTTCACCACATGCTGTGTGTTCCT
The DNA here is from genome assembly GCF_062004578.1 of Staurois parvus. NCBI lineage: Eukaryota > Metazoa > Chordata > Amphibia > Anura > Ranidae > Staurois > Staurois parvus. The sequence goes on from NW_028317877.1 coordinate 4,378,548, forward strand.
AGTGCTTTAATTGTCCTACAAACCATGCGTGACAGAACTGACAGCTTTTGTCATAGTTGTACAATAGGTCAGAGGGAAGTTTAAGTCTGTAGAGTTTTTTATGGTCTTTAGAAACTAACAGACATACTGCCAGGCAGTGGTGCCCCGAGGCAGGTGCAGGGAGTGCGGCCCGCACCGGGTGACACCGACCCCGCTCCACGAAAAGGTAAGTTGTACAGCAAGCCAAAGATCCCCGCAGGATAGATCCGATCCATCCTGTGGGGATCTTCGGCATGCAACCTATACGGGGTGACACCGGACCCGCTCCAAGAAAAGGGAAGTTGTAAAGAAAGCCGACGATCCCCGCAGGATGGATCGGATCTGTGGATTGAGCATAATGGACTGGAGTCCGATCCATTATGCTCAATCTGCAGATCTGGTCCATTCTGCGGGGATCGTCGAAGGGGGTGTCACCAAGTGTTACCGCACCGGGTGACACAAACCCTAGGGACGCCTCTGCTGTCAGGACTCAATTAGCTGTTTAGAGCACTGACGAAGGCTTGTGTGCTGGTGTCTGCTGTCCCTAAGTTGAGATAACACGCTCTTTTGAAGTGTGTTAAAAGTTAAGGCTATGAATTGCATAGATTGCCAGAAGAGGGAGAGGGCAAGATTACCGGGCTCCTGAAAAAAATGGCTGGGACCTGAACAAGATGGCTGTCGCCTACAGTTTCCATGTGCCTAATGCACACAACCATTACAATCCTAGCCCTGTCTGAGGACTTTAACTACATGTCCAGAGACCCAGAGGAGGGCACCCTGGGTCTGATAAGAGACTAACATTGCACAAGTTAATCTGTTGTCTGCTGGGAATTGTCATGCTTTCTTCAAGGGACCCAACTTTGCCTGACAACGGTTTCATTAATCAATGGCCAATGGGAAAAAACTGGGAATTTTATAACAAGTTATATAAGTACCTAAGTAAATGCAGTTCAGTTCTTTTAATTACTGTTAGAATCAGGGGCAGACTGACCATTTGGAAACTCGGGCACCAGACCCTTATCCAAGCATGCAGCCTGGCAGGCCAGGAGAGGAGGGGGACAAGCGAGCGCCCCCCGAGTCATACCAGGCCACATGCCCTCAATATAGGGGGGTGTTTTGGGGTGGGGGAGCACTGAAATAAGGTGGTTGTGGCAGAGCTCTTTTTTTTTTGTTCAGGTTGGCAGTGGCATTCACCGTGATTGATGCTCAATTTACATCAGGGGACATTATGTTTTTTTTTAAAAAAAGGACTAATCAAAAACTGTCTCTGTGTTTTTATTTTTGACACATTGGGGGGGGGGGCAGAATCTAGCAGCCACATTTTTAAAGGGGGCTTCTAGATTTCAATAATGCCCCCTCCCACAAATCCCCACAACCACCGCCCAGTGTTGTAAGGAAAAGGCAGTTGTCCCCTCCACCCCAAAGCACCCCTATATGTTGAGGGCATGTGGCCTGGTATGGTTCAGGAGGGGGGAGGTACTCGCTTGTGATTTAGTTGTTAAAGTTCAGGTCCACAGGTATAAAGCCAATGGAACAAACCATCCAATAATTCCATACTCTACTAGTCCCATTTACTAGGTTTACTTCTGTTGTGAACCTAAACAAAAGACAGTACAAACCTCGACGGAGACACTCTAGTCCCCAAACTGTGGCCCCTTGTTTCCTTTATCTGGCCCTTGGGGCACTATTCTTCCCACAGATACGAGACGTTTTTCCATCCACAGATATCAACAGTGGGGCATAATTCCTGCCACTGACAGAGCTCTATTGCTCCCACTGACACCAATGATGGGGCACCATTTCTCCCACTGACACCAATGATGGGGCACGATTTCTCCCACTGACACCAATGATGGGGCATCATTTCTCCCACTGATACCAATGATGGGGCACGATTTCTCCCACTGACACCAATGATGGGGCACCATTTCTCCCACTGACACCAATGATGAGGCGCTATTCCTTCCCCTGATACCAACAATGAGGCACTATTCCTCCCACGAATATCAACAATGAAGCATTATTCCACTCACTGATACCACTGATGGAGCATTGTTTACTCCCATTGACGTTTGGGCATTTTCTACTCACACTGGCCAAAGCCCAGCCCTCTCAAAGTCTGATGGTTAGTAAATTGGTCCTTTGTTTAGAAAGTTTGGAGACCCCTGCTCTAGGAGCTTGATGGGCATGCATACAGGCACATATACACAAGCTATTTAGATGACACAATCTGCACACAGTTATGTTCCTGTCTACAGTCTCACATTCATTCACATTTCAAAACAAAATAGCTGTTTTTCTTTTAAAGAGCTAAAACAATATTGTATATTTTATAATGAAAAATATTTTCATTATTCATATTGGAGGAAAATTAGCATTAGCAAAATTGAAAAAATAGCAAAGCCTGTGCTACTGGTTCATATATAAAGGCACATACACATGCACAAACATTCGAGAAATTAAATATTCGACATTAAAAGCTTTTCGAGGTAAAGTTCTATTACAAAAAATAGTTTAGTGTCACATGCACCACCACCCAGGGGCGTATTCATCACAAGGCAAACAAGGCATTTGCCTAGGGCAGCATTCATTTTTAGGGGGGCAGCACTGCCCGCCCCAGAAGAAGGGACATGGGGACCAGGTGGGATCCAAAAGAGGCTGTGGGCTGTTTGATGGTGTATGCAGAGCCCAACTGTCGTTCCTGGGGATGGCCAGATGTGAAGAAAAGCTCTCTTGGGTGAGGGCATGGGGCAGGGGTGTTGTTAATCAATGTCAGGCTTTCGCCATGGGTGGGGGGGATGGGGCAGGAGTGTTGGTTGCTGTCAGACTCTCTCCACGAGGGGGGTGGGTCTGGTGTTGGTCTGTGGCAGACTCTCTCCGCTGAAAAGGGGGAGGGGGTCCAATTTTTGTGTTGCCTAGGGCAGCACAAATGCACCACTGCAACCACCACCAGCTGTGTGAACCTTAAACAATAGCAGTGAACAGAGAAACCAAAGTGTGGATCATTTTCCTTTTTTTAAAGTGTTGAGTTCACAGAAGTGTGTTTCTTTTGCCAGTTCTCTGTTGTGACCCCACACCAGAGTCTGCTGCTGGAGCGACTAGTTTATATTTTATGTATTGTTACTCAAATATGGAGCGCTATGCTAAGCTGCTGTATGTTTTAAATAATATTTCCTGTTATACATACACAGAAATACCCAGCAGTGAGAAAAGAATACTATAAACTGCCTAAAAAGAGGCAACATGAATATATTTTTTTTATAACAGTTTTGCAGTGTTGCGGAATAAAACAAATTGACTGGTTCTTCTTTTATCAGCAGACAATCACTAGAGAAATTAAATCAGTTGGGTTTGTTCTCTAGGTTAAACATGTTATTTTTATTATTTATTCTGGGTATAAAAATAGAACAAAGTAGAAGAGAGCAATTTATTATTATTTGTAATTCTATTAAAATATCCTGCTAGTTAGATTGTATTACTTGAAATAATTGTAGGTTATTTTTAAAATTACTGTTTGCAGTTCAAACAATTAAACAACAGCTTACACAATGAAAACTGAGCAGCTCATTCTCCTTCAGGATGGACCTTGCCCACTTGACTATTGTGTGGTCCCAGTTCCTGAAGACCTGAATGTGTACTGAGTATACAGTTACCACTCAATGTACAGAGATGCAACATCACATCTTATATTATATTATATTATATGAAGTCTCTATTGATCTTTCATCAATCCTCAAAGTTTGACCTTGTGATATATTTTGTGAAAGTATTGTGAAATACAAGTTGCATGGTCAGATTATTTAATTTATTACAGGTACTTCTATAGGGCCATTGATTTATGCAGCGCATTACATACAGTTTGGTCCATATATATTTGGACACAGGAACAATTTTAGTTTTTTTCAGGTATTTACCAAAACATATTCAAGCAATAGTTATATAATGGAAATGGGCTAAAAGTGCACACTCTCAGGTTTAATTTGAGGGTATGTACATCCAAATTGGAGGAAGGGTTTAGGAATAGTAACCAGCCCCCTTTTTCAAAAGTAATTGGACAATTGAATGAAAAGCTGTTTCATGGCCAGGTGTGGGCTACTCTGTTATTTCTTCATCAATTAAGCAGGTAAAAAGTCTGGAGTGGATTCTAGGTGTGGTATTTGCATTTGAAATCTATTGCTGTGAACCTACATCATGCGTTCAAAGGAGCAGTCCATGCAAGTGAAACAGGTCATTGTAAGGCTTCAAAAATGATACAAATCCATCAGAGAGATAGCAGCAATATTAGGAGCGGCCAAATCAACAGTTTGGTACATTTTGAGGAAAGAAAAACACACTGGTGAGCTCAGCAACATAAAAAGGCATGGACGTCCATGGAAGACAACAGTGATAGATGATCACAGGATGCTCTCGATGGTAAAGAAAAACCCATTCAAAACATCCAGACAAGTGAAGGACACTCCAGGAGGTGGGCGTATCATTGTCAAAGTCTACAATCAAGAGAATACTTCATGAGAGCAAATACAGAGGATTTACCACAAGGTGCAAACCATTCATAAACCGGAAGAACAGAAAAGCCAGATTAGACATTGCCAAAAAAACATCTAAAAAAGCCGGAGCAGTTCTGGAAAAACATTCTTTGGAAGGATGAAACTAAGATTAATCTGTACCAGAATGACGGGAAGAAAAAAGTGTGGAGAAGGCTTGGAACAGCTCATGATCCAAAGCACACAACGTCATCTGTAAAACATGGTGGAGGCAGTGTGATGGCATGGGCATGCCTGGCTTCCAGTGGCACTGGGTCATTGGTGTTTATTGATGATGTGACAGAATCAGCTGGATGAATTCTGCAGTGTGTAGAGATACCGTCAGCCCAGATTCAGCCAAATGCAGCAAAGTTGATTGGACGACGCTTCACAGTACAGTCAGACAATGTCCAAAACACACAGCAAAAGCAACAGAAGAGCTTTTGAAGGAAAAAAAGAATATTCTCCAATGGCCGAGTCAATCACCTGATCTCAACCCAATTGAGCATGCATTTCACTTGCTGAAGGCAAAACTAAAGGCAGAGAGACCCACAAACAAAGAACTGAAGACAGCTGCAGTTAAAGCCTGGCAAAACATCAGAAAGGAGGAAACCCAGTCTTTGGTAATGTCCATGGGTTCCTGACTTCAGGCAGACATTGCCAGTAAAGGATTCTCAACAAAATATTAAAAATGAACATTTATTTATGATTATATTAATTTGTCCAATTACATTTGAGCCCCTGAAAATGGAGGGACTGTGTATAAAAATGGTTGCAGTTCCTAAAATTTGTACTTGATGTTTACGTTCAACCCCTTGAATTCAAGCTAAAAGTCTGCACTTCAAATTCATTTGGATAGTTTCATTTTAATTTATTCTGGTGGCATACAGAGCCAAAAGCATGAAAATTGTGCCCGTGTCCAAATATATATGGACCTGTGTATTCACATTAGTCCCTAACTCTCAAGAAGCACACAATCTAAGGTCCCTAACTCAGATTCATACATATACATACTAGGGCCAATTTAGATAGGAGCCAACTAACCTACCAGCATGTCTTTTGGAGTGTGGGAGGAAACCTACACAGCCATAGGGAGAACATGCAAACTCCAGGCAGGTGGTGCCATGGTTGGGATTTGAACCGATGACCCTAGTACTGCCAGGTGGCAGTCACTGTGCTGCCCCATTATGGTGTGGATGTGGACCAGATGTGATCTCTTTCTTTAATGCAATCTTTCTCAACCTTTTTACCCCAGTGGAACCCTTGAAATAATTTTCAGGTCTCAGGTAACCCCTGGTATGATAAGTCCATTGCGGATCATTGAGAAAATGCCCCTTACCCGGATGGTAGTATGTAAGAAGAGTGTCCCTTTTACAGAGGGACTAGAATGACACCCTTGCAATCATGCTGCTGGCTCTGCCAAGTGGCATTGGACCTGGAACTATACAGGCGGCATTGGACCTGGAACTATACAGGCACCATCAGACTGGAGGTCAGTTAGGCACAGTTCTAGGAAACCCTAGCTACTCCTGGAGGAGCCCTAGGGTTCCACGGAACCCTGGTTGAGAATAGCTGTTGCTAAAGACTAGTCCCTACTCTTTATGTCTTTCATGACCAAAGGTCATTGAAACCTAGAATGCCTTAAAAAAGTATTCATACCCCTTGAAATTTTCCACATTTTGTCATGTTACACCCAAAATTGTAAATGTATTTTATTGGAATTTTATGTGATAGACCAACCCAAAGTGGCACATAATTGTGAAGTGGAAGGAAAATGATAAATGGTTTTCAAAATTTTTTACAAGTAAATATCTGAAAGGTGTGGTGTGCATTTGTATTTAGCCCCCCCGAGTCAATACTTTGTAGAACTATCTTTCGCTGCAATCACAACTGCAAGTCTTTTTGGTATGTCTCTACCAGCTTTGCACATCTAGAGAGGAAAATTTTTATAAGCTGGCAAATGGACAGAAATTAAAAACAAATATAACATTTTCCCCATAAACCTGCAAAGGTACCTAAATTACTTCGATGAAGCCCTTTGCAGCGAAAAATAATGTAGCTTTTCATAAACCTGACATCAAGGTTTGTGAGATAGAAAGGATTTATGTAAGCCCACAGCAGTAAAATCAGTCTGTATATGCAGTAAAGCATGCTTGTTATACTCACTGTGGAACCTAAGGGGTTAATCCTCTGCATTGTGTAAAAAGGCTGTTTTATCCTTTCTGCTCTGTTCCTCCCCTTTTTCAAGCGACCGCCTGTTATCACCTGATAAGACAGACTGAACCGTAGGCATTTTGCACATACTCAGTTTGCTGTATATTATTAGAAAGGTTTTTTTTTCTTACAAGAGTGCATGTGATCAGCACAGGGCCAATGAGCACTGGTCAAACAGAGTTCAGGGGTTTTGCATCCTCCTAGAGCAGAATGAAAACTCCTCCTTCAAGCTTTGGCTAAGTGCTCTGCTGGACACTGATATAAGTCACAAGACTGCTCTAACTGCTGATGAGAAAAGGTATTTAGAAGTTTATATTTACTAAAATAATTGCATTTCCATGTTCTGTGTAGTGTGGGAGATCAGATATAGTGAATGCAGGGTCCTAGGCTTAGCAACACTTTAATTGACCTGTTCTAGTCCCCAATCAAGTGTGCGCTTTCTGGGATATCACATGATTAAAATGATGATGTTCAAAAGATGTCAATGATCTGAGCACATTACAGTAAAAGGTTGCATTAAAAATGCATAACAGCCCCAGGAAATGCCAATGCTCAGTTTAGATGTAGCAATATACATCAGATCTACTCTGACCTGACCAGAAATAGCCAAAAATCCTGCAAGGCATCAAGGGAGGTGGGTTTGTTGAAAAGAGTTGCAAGGATTCTAAAATGTTGTTCTAATACTGAAAGGGCCCATTCCTCCTATATGCATTTTATTGCAACAGATGGCAACAAACAAAACCCAATCAGGGGAATATATAGAGGGTGTCTACGACACTCTTTCGAATTCCAACATGCCTCCAAGCAACAAATGTTGGTACAGATGACAGAATCTTGTACCTTTGTAGATAAGTACATGAATCTTGGGCATGCACCAGGTGTGGAGGTGCACTGTGACCATACTGGTACTCCGCCCTCAGTGTAACTGCACTTCCTCTTCCCCGCCGCTGCAGTTGTCAGACGGTACAGTGGCAGGGAGTTTTGTACTGTAACGGGGGGGAGGCCTTATGGGGATTTTACAGACACTAGTTCCCCATCAGGTCCACTCTCTTTGTGATGGACAGCAGGCAGTGGGCGGATCCTTAACCAACTGACAGCCCGCTATTGCCAATAGAATCCATCTGTTGTCCATTACATGGTAGGAGTGGACCTGATGGGGAACTAGTGCCCCAGTTTCCCCATCAGGCTCCACACACTGCAGCATCACTGGTTGCTAAGAGGCTGTCGGCTCACAGCCAGTGACAAGGAGAGGGTAGCTGCGGCAAAATACAGTGGGGATCGAAAGTTTGGGCACCCCAGCTAAAAATTTGTATTAATGTGCATAAAGAAGCCAAGGAAAGATAGAAAAATCTCCAAAAGGCATCAAATTACAGATTAAACATTCTTATAATATGTCAACAAAAGTTAGATTTTATTTCCATCATTTACACTTTCAAAATAACAGAAAACAAAAAAATGGCGTCTGCAAAAGTTTGGGCACCCTGCAGAGTTAATATCTTGTACTGCCCCCTTTGGCAAGTATCACAGCTTGTAAACGCTTTTTGTAGCCAGCCAAGAGTCTTTCAATTCTTGTTTGAGGTATCTTTGCCCATTCTTCCTTACAAAAGTCTTCCAGTTCTTTGAGATTTCTGGGCTGTCTGTCACGCACTGCTCTTTTAAGGTCTATCTATAGATTTTCAATTATGTTGAGGTCAGGAGATTGTGAAGGCCATGGCAAAACCTTCAGTTTACGCCTCTTGATGTAATCCCCCGTGGATTTCGAGGTGTGTTTAGGATCATTATCCATTTGTAGAAGCCATCCTCTCTTTAACTTCAGCTTTTTCACAGATGACATCAAGTTACCATCCAAAATTTGCTGAAATTTTATTGAATCAATTTTTCCTTTTACTCGTGAGATGTTCCCTGTGTCACTGGCTGCAACACAACCCTAAAGCATGATTGATCCAACCCCATGCTTAACAGTTGGACAGAGGTTCTTTTCATTAAATTCTGTGCCCCTTCTTCTCCAAACGTACCTTTGCTCATTCCGGCCAAAAAGTTCAATTTTAACCTCATCGGTCCACAGAACTTGTTTCCAAAATGCATCAGGCTTGTCTATATGTTCATTTGCAAAGTTCAAACGATGATTTTTGTGGTGAGGACGTAGAAGAGGTTTTCTTCTGATGACTCTTCCATGAAGACCATATTTGTACAAGTATCTCTTTATAGTGGAATAGTGTACCACAACTCCAGTGTCTGCCAGATCTTTCTGGAGGGATCGTGCAGTCAAACGTGGGTTTTGAATTGTTTTTCTCACAATCCTGCGAGCTGTTCTGTCTGATATTTTTCTTGGTCTTCCAGATCTTGCTTTAACTTCCACTGTTCCTGATGACTGCCATTTCCTAATGACATTCCGAACAGAGGATATTGACATCTGAAAACGCTTTGCTATCTTCTTATAGCCTTCTCCAGCTTTGTGAGCGTCAACTATTTTCAGTTTCAGTTTTCTAGACAACTGCTTAGAAGAACCCATGGTGCTGATTGTTGGGGCAAGGTCAGATGAGTCTGGGCATTTAAAACCTTTGAGATTGACATCACCTGGTCTTCCCAGACGATGATTGAGAACAATCCATGACACTGGCAGGTCTCAGCTTTGCAAAGGGGGCAGTGCATGCTATAAATTCTGCAGGGTGCCCAAACTTTTGCAGACGCCATTTTTTTGTTTTCTGTTATTTTGAAAGTGTAAATGATGGAAATAAAATCTAACATTTGTTGACATATTATAAGAATGTCTAATCTGTAATTTGATGCCTTTTGGAGATTTTTCCATCTTTCCTTAGCTTATCACATCCTTAGCACATTAATACAAATTTTTAGCTGGGGTGCCCAAACTTTCGATCCCCACTGTATATGTTGCTCTTTTACACTGCCTCTCAGTCTCTTTACACTTAAAGTAGGTTTCATTATCTACAAACTGGAGGTAATTTTTTTTCGAATTGGGTGCATCTATTGCGCCACTTTCTTAAACTAGAACTATAGGCAAACTTTTTTTTTCATTTTGGATAGAGAATGGGAGGGTTATAACCCGTTAGATTTTTTTCCGCCATCTGTGTCCCATTGGGGAGATTTCCCTTCACTTTCTGTCCCATAGCCAAACAGGAAGTGAGTGGAAATACCTTCAAATTTAGGGAATTCTTTGGAGACCTGCAGGTCACCAGAACTAGTGTCCCCATTGGAAGATTCCCCCTCTATTACTTTTCTGGGGACAACCCAAAATATGGGATTTTCTTTTACTTTCCATGAGACCAGTAAACAGGACAAATAGAGAGGGTGGATCTCCTTAACCACTTGCCCTCCAGAGTATTTTCCCCCCTTCCTGACCAGGTCATTTCTTGTGATACGGCACTGTGTTACTTGAACTAACAATTAAGCAGTCATGAAACACTGCACTCAAATGAAATTTATTAACCAACAATTTAGAAAAAAAAAAATATATATTTTTGACTTTTTGCTATTAAACATATCCAGTAAAAATTTTTTAAAAAAATCAAATTTCGGCATCAATTTAGGCCAAAATGTATTCTGCTACATGTCTTTGCTAAAAAAAAAATCCCAATACGTGTAAATTAATTTGTTTACGTGAAAGTTATAGCATTTACAAATGGGTGTATATATACTGGATTTTTATTTTGACTAGTAATAGCGGTGATCAGCAACTTATAGCGGGACTGCGGCATTCTGGCACTGGGGGGAACTGACTTTGTGTCACTGACATCCTCAGTGACACCAATACAGTGGTCAGTGCTGATAAAAAAGCACAAACACTGTACTATTGAGACTGGGCAGGAAGGAGTTAACATCTGGGGTGATCAAAGGGTTAACTCTGTGCTGTATTACAAACTGTGCTGTGTGTTTTACTGTGTAAGCATGCTGCTTTGGATTGCTCTGCTATGCAGAGCAATCCAAAAACAGCATGCTGGTGGTGACAGCAAACCGCATCACGTGCCACCCAAAACAGAGCAGGATCTTCTTTTGAGGAACAAGCTTCACGCAATTTGGCATCTGAAATTCGCGTTGTGTGATTTGGCATTTTAGCAGAACGTTTTGAAATCGCAGACAGAATTGCGGCGATTTTTCTTGAAATTCAAAAGGCCCAGGTGTGAGTTGAGCCTTATTTGGACATTCTCCCCTGACTTTTGTTGTCATGTATTTTTTTTGCTCTATTCTCCTTAAATTATAATGACTGTATAGAGCATTCAAATCCCACAAAGTAAGCAGCTTCTGAGATACTGAAATTGGTACAATGAATCATTCCACGGTCACAGTCACTTAGGTCTTATATTTTGCTCACTTTGGCTTAACAACAAAGGAATATTGATGTACTGTATTTTATTGCAGTCATGTGATTTGCCTATTTCCATAGCAGAGCAGATGTATCTAATTAAAGTAACTAAATGTAATACATTCTAGGGAATCAACTAATCTTCCTGTGTCATTATAATATTGAAGTCTGTGGCAGATTCTATATCAGAGTAATAAAGAAACTAGCACAGGTCTGCACCTGATGAACAGAGGGAATATGGCAGTTTTCCATGTAAAAAACTGCCGCAGATTCCCAACCAAGTGTGATCTTGTTGTTCAGGATGTGAGCTGTCAGTAGACAGATTCACATCTCTCTCTCTCTGCCAGTGCAGTGATTATGCAGCATGAGCAGAAACTGCAAAGGGTTAAAGGAAAACTCCATGTTTAATGTCCCTTTAAACAGTTTGGGCCAAGCTGACCCAAACAAACAATATACACTGCTCAAAAAATTGAGCCCGGGTTCACACTGATGTGGTGCGGCACCACATTCCTGTTCAAATCAAATTCAATTTGTGTGCGGTGCAATTTTAGCCATACATTATGTATGGCTCATCAGCACCAAAAAAAGCATAGGATCCTTTTTTAGTCCACACCAGAATTGAATTGCATGGGTGTTCACACCCATGCGATCCTATTCTGCACATCAAACCACGTTTTGCAAACTGATTTTAGGATGTCAACTTAGAATACACTCCCGCAGTGGTTCGTATGAACTGGGTGCGGAATCGCACAGAAACCAGTGCAAATTCCACACCGCATCAGTGTGAACACAGGTTCAATGAACACTTTTTAATCATAGTATAGCATCGAGTCAATTAAACTCCTGAGATATCGATCTGGTCAGTTAACCACTTCCAGTCCAGACACTTTTACCCCCTTCCTGACCAGGGCAATTTTCAGCTTTCAGCGCTATCACACTTTGAATGACAATTGCGCAGTCATGCAACACTGTACCCATATGAATTTTTTACCATTTTTTGAGACAGATAAAACTTTATTTTGGTGGTATTTATTCACCTCTGGGATTTTTATTTTTTTTGCTATGTAAATGAAAATGTCCAAAAATTTTGAAAAAAGTGTTTTTCTTATAACATTTTGCAAATAAATTATAATTCATCATAAATCTTGGCCACTATTTATTCTGTTATCTGTTTAGTAAAAACAAAATAAGCTAAATTAGTTTATAACCAAAAATAATATTAAAAAAAAAAAAATGTTTAAAAATTATAATTTATTTTATTATTTTTTTTTTTACATACTGTCACCCTAGCAGTACTACTTTTGGGGGGTGATGAAGATTTTTTATTTTTTTTTACACCGATTGCTTTTACACCCATATAGGATGTAAAAGCAATCATTTCTCTTTGTCTGCATTCTTGCAGCCATTGAGAACTATTGAGTGAGCTGTGATTGGTCACAGCTTGTCACATGGTACAAGGCTGTTGTGAATAGCTTTGTACCATGTGACCTCTGTGATCATTCACAGATTTCACACGTAGTAAGCAATGATGTCAGAAGTGACATCTTGCTTACTACTTTGCATGTGATCACTGATTGGCCAATCAGTGATCACATGATCGGGACCTCGTACAGAGGTCCCGTCCGACGATCGGTGTTTCACTGTGCCGGGGGACACAGCGGGAACCGGATCGTGGCCACCTGACCCTGCAGTGCCACTGTCCGGCCGTTTATATACAACGGCCGGTCAGGAAGTGGTTAAGCAGCAGAGGGGGTTATTAATCAGTTTCAGCTGCTTTGGTGTTAATGAAATTAACAACAGGTGCACTAGATGGGCAACAATGAGACAACCTATAAAATAGAAATGGTTTTACAGGTGGAGGCCACTGACATTTTTTTCCCTACTCATCTTTTCTGACTATATTTTTCACTAGTTTTGCATTTGGCTAGGGTCAGTGTTACTACTGGTAGCATGACTCTACAGAGGTTGCACAAGCAGTCCAACTCCTTCAGGATGTCACATCAATACGTGCCATTGCCAAAAGGTTTGTTTGTCTCCTGGAATCTCTTCCATGCTCTGTGCTGGGAGACATGGCAGTTACTCTAGGAGAGCTGGACAGGGCCGTAGAAGGTCCTTAACTTATCAGTAGGACCAGTATCTGCTCCTTGGCCACTGGTGTTAATGCCTCTGACCAATCAAAAACAGACTTCATGAGGGTGGCCTGAGGGCCCGATGTCCCCTAGTGGGCCCTCTGCTTACTGACCGGCACCATAGAGCTCGATTAGCATTTGCCATTGAACACCAGAATTGGCAGGTTCACAACTGGCGCCCTTTGCTCTTCACAGATGAGAGCAGGTTCACCCTGAGCACGTGACAAATGTGAAAGGGTCTGGAGATGTCTTGGAGAACGTTATGTTACCTGTAACATCATTCAGCATGACCGTTTTGGTGGTGGGTCAGTGATGGTCCAGGGAGGCATATCCATGGAGGGATGCACAGACCTCTCCAGGCTAGACAATGGCACCCTGACTGCCATTAGGTATCAGGATGAAATCCTAGGACCCATTGTTAGACCCTACACTGGTGCAGTGGTTCCTTGGTTTCTCCTGGTGTACAACAATGCCCGGCCTCATGTGGCGAGTATAAGCAGGCAGTTACTGGAGGATGAAGGAATTGATACCATTGAATGGCCCCCATGCTCGCCTGACCTAAATGCAATAGAACATCTCTGGGATATCCTTTTTCAGTCCATCCGACACCACCAAGTTGCACCTCAGACTGTCCAGGCGTTCAGTGATGCCCTGGTCGAGATCTGGGAGGAAATACCTCAGAACACCATCCGTTGTCTCATTAGGAGCATGCCCCAATGTTGTCAGGCATGCATACAAGCACGTGGGGGCCATACAAACTACTGAGTACCATTTTGAGTTGCTTCAATTAAATTTCAGCAAAATTGACTAGCCTGCTGCATCATTTTTTCACTTTGATTTTTGGGGTGTCTTTGAATTCTGTCCTCTGTAGGTTGATAATTTTCATTTCCATCAAACGATGGGGCATCCTTATGTTCCTAACACATTACCCAGTCCATATCAGTATAGATATCCAGCATAAGATTTTTCCCCATTGAGATCTGATGTGTTTTCAAAGTGTTCCTTTAATTTTTTTGAGCAGTGTACTACACTAATAGGTGCTCTTGCTGGGCATGCTGTTTTGCCTGTATGTAGCCTCAGCTACATACAGTATAGTGCTATGATCCGGTATAAAATAGAGTCGAGCTGAGCACTGATTAGCCATTCACAGGAAGCTTTGTATTCTATAAATGAATACAATGCTTCTGGGACTCGATTTTGTTCCAAGAGTGGGACACGAAGCTCCTGTCCCACTGACAATAATGCTCAGTGCCTCTGCTCCTACCTGGCACTATCAGCATTGTTAGTTGGCTCGATGATTTTGCCCGCACACAGAAGCAAATGGTGTTACCACACGGCTGCTCTGTACAAACAGGAAGTGACTGGAGTTGCTCTGTCTTAGTTCTTTATGATTTTCCCATTGCATTCTGGGATACAGGAACCTCCACTGTCTCTCCCTCAGCACCCAGTTGACATTTTATAAATGCCTCACTAACACACCATAAATGCTATAGGTGTGGTTACGGTGCGTTACCATTGAAATTAATAGAGGCAGCTGATAATCATTGATGCCTCATGAAAGCAACATGCTGCTCAACACAACACAATGCTACCAAACCTGTGTGTACTGCACTGTGTGGCGCCCATTGTAATATTCAAGGCTTAAATGCAGCATAAATACAAGGTATGAATGCACATGAGAAGGAGCCCTTACTGTATCAGATCCATTTACACAGACCATGGGCTTTGTGGATAATGCATTCTTTTAGAGATTGAAAATCTATTGCAATTGCTGTATCCTACTGTACACTTCAATTCTCGGTTTTGTACCGAAAACACTTAAATCTTTCCTATGTAAAAAGTATCTATACATGAAAAGTATATTTCTTTTTAGATTTTTAGAGAATAGGGAAAGGTCAAAATTCCACTATCAGGGTTGACTGCTATTCAGGCCTCCATTAGTTTTGGGAATGTTTTACCAGACAAGAAACTGATGGAAAATTTACAACAGGGAAAAAAAAAAAACCAATAAAAAAGCTGACAGAGCTAGCAGCCTTCCACATAAAGTGGAAGTAAACTCCCATAATACATTATAATAAAGCTTACCTGTAGGTACAAGGAATATCTCCTAAACATGCTCCATTTAGGAGATATTCAGTGTCCCTGCAGGCGATGACGTCACCGGTGCATGTGATCTGAAGGATTGGCATACCCGTGCCGATACTTAAGAGCTCTGTGCCACGGCCGAGACTCCCACACTGACGCCATCGTGGTTCAGCCAATCAAGCGGCCAGAGCCCGCAGACTCAGAAGGATGATCTGGTGAAGATGGAAGCCTTCTGCAGCGGTGACAGCTGATAGGGGTTTTTACCATTTCCTTTTCTATCCAAAACTGACAAAATGTTTGTACATATACATTACAGTCCATTGAAGACAGAAACCAGACAGGCAGCCCTGAAATCTTATTTCAAGGGCAAAAAGCTTAAAAAAACAACTGATTAATATAGTAGAACAGGCTGCAAGCTGTCTTATATCAAATGTAAAAACAAATTCAACTTGTTCTGTACAGGCAAATAAAATTTACATTAATATTTGTAATTGGTCATTTGGTTTACATTTTCTGTTCTTCAACCACTTGCCATCTGCCCTATAGCAGACGTACTGATACAGGGTGGCAGGGCTGCGCAAAATCAAATATATATACATGATTTGCATTTCCGAGTAGGGGCTGCTATTGGCAGCTGGGGATGTCAAGCACCAGGTCTCGGCTGTTGATTCCCGGCTGGCATTCTGTGATCATCTGCAAAGCTGACAGGTAAGAGACCTGTGTGTAAACAATAGTGTTGCACCGAAATTAAAATTCTGGTGCCGAAAACAAAAATTAAAAATGTACTTGGCCGAAAACCGAAACCAAAATGCACAGTTTTTAAAAATGAATATATATTCTTTGGAAATAATACATTTTGATTAAAAAAACAAAAAAAAAACAAATAATATATATACCCCAATGTTTTTGTAAAATATAAAAGAGGATGTTATGGCGAGTAAATAGATACCCAACATGTCACGCTTTAAAATTGTGCACGTTCGTAGAATCGCATCAAAATGTGGGAATTAAAAATCTCCATGGGTGACGCTGTCAAAATTTCTACAGGTTTGCAGTGTAACATTACAGAGGAGATCTAGTGTGAGAATTATTGCTCTTGCTCCAACGTTCATGGCGATACCTCATGTGTGATTTGAACACTGTTTACATATGTGGTCTACGTATGCGTTCACCACTACGTGCGAGCACGGGGGGACGGGGGCACTTTAAACTTTTTTTTAAATGTATTTAATTTTTTTTTTTTTTTGCACTGTCCCTTTAAATAAAATTTGATCACTTTTATTCCTATCACAAGGAATGCACGCATCCCTTGTGATAGAAATAAATAGTGACAGGTCCTCTTTATGGAGAGATATGGGGTCAATAAGACCCCACATCTCTCCTCTGCAATGTAAATCATTAGATCAAAAAAATAATTGATCTAGTGCTTTAAAAAAAACAAAAAATTGCCTTGGTTACAAGACGCCGGAACCGGAAGTGTCATTGCTCTGGTCCTCCAAAGGCATAGAGATGAGGGGAGGCCATCTTTCCTTCACTGATCTCTATGCCCAGCGCTGAAATCATTTGATGGTTTCTCAGGTAAGACTGAGAACTACCGTTTGGCGGCTTGTGGCATCAGCGGCGGTGGCGAGGGGGCGAGGTTTTTTTGGCATCTGTATCAGTGCTTTTTTTCATATCGGCCGATAGGGGTGTTTTCAGCCAAAATGTCGGTTCACCTCTAGTAAACTACACAGGTCTCTCCCCTGTCAGCATGGACATGCTGCTTTCTATATCTCTGCACAGCAGAGAGATACAAAGCAGCACGCCTCTCAAGTAAAACAGCACACAATGGAAAACACACAGTTAACCCTTTGATCAGCCCAGATGTTAACCCCTTTCTGCCCAGTGTCATTAGTACAGTGTCAGTGCTTTTTATTAGCACTGATCATTGTATTAGTGTCACTGAGGATGTCAGTGGCAGTTAGTTCCCACCCAGTTTCAGAATGCCTGCTGCGGTCCTGCAGTCCTGCTACAAGTCACTGATTGCTGCCAATACTAGTATAAAAATAAAATTTCCAGCATATATACCGCCATTCGTAGACGCATTAACTTTCACGTAAACCAATTAATATACAATTATTGAGATTTTTTTTTTTAGCAAAGAATATATTTTGCCCTAAATTTGTGAAGAAATTTAATTTTTTTATTGGATGTTTTATAGCAAAAATTCAAAAATATTGTTTTGTTTTTTTTTCAAAAGTATTGGTCTTTTTTTGTTTATAGCGCAAAAAAAAAAAAATAACCGCACAGGTGATCAAATACCACTGGGAGAAAGCTCTATTTGTGGGGAAAAAAAATTACAAATGTCATTTATGTACAGTGTTGCATGACCGTGTAATTGTCAGTTAAAGTAACAGTGCAAAAAATGGCCTTGTCAGGAAGGGGGGTAAATCCTCTGGAGGGCAAGTGGTTAAAAAGGACTTTCATAGGTGAATAATAGCAGCTACCACTAATGAATTACCCTTTAACCACTTCCAGACCGGACACTTTTACCCCCTTGCTGACCAGGGCAATTTTCAGCTTTAAGCGCTATCACACTTTGAATGACAATTGCGCGGTCATGCAACACTGTACCCAAATGAATTTTTTACCATTTTTTTGAGACAGATAAAGCTTTATTTTGGTGGTATTTATTCACCGCTGGGATTTTTATTTTTTTTGCTATGTAAATGAAAAAGTCCCAAAATTTTGAAAAAAAGGTGTTTTTTTTATAAAATTTTGCAAATAAATAATATTCCATCATAAATCTTTGCCAAAATATATTCCGTTATCTTTTTAGTAAAAAAAAAAATCCAAATTAGTTTATAACCAAAAATTATAATTTTTAAACATTTATTTTACATTTTTATTTTTTTATATTATTTTTTATTTATTTTTTTTTTACATACTGTCACCCTAGCAGTACAGTGTCACCATGGTGACACTGTACTACTTGTGGGGGGTGATGAAGATTTTTTTTTTTTTTTTTTACACATTGCTTTTACACCCATATAGGATGTAAAAGCAATCATTTCTCTTTCTCTGTCTGCATTCTTGCACTCATTGAGAAATACTGAGTGAGCTGTGATTGGTCACAGCTTGTCACATGGTACAAGCTTGTTGTGAATAGGCTTGAACCATGTGACCTCTGTGTTCATTCACAGATTTCACACGTAGTAAGCAATGATGTCACAAGTGACATCTTGCTTACTACTTTGCATGTGATCATTGATTGACCAATCAGTGATCACATGATCGGGACCTCGTACAGAGGTCCCGTCCGATGATCGGTGTTTCACTGTGTCCAGAGGACACAGCGGGCACCGGATCGCGGTGCTGCGCGCTCCCAGGGAGCGCGCACAAGCAGGGTGCGGGGAGGCCGTTTATAAACGGCCACCCGACCCTGCACTGCCACCGTCCGGCCGTTTATATGCAACAGCCGGTCGGGAAGTGGTTAAGAATGCTAGTTACCTGTCAGCTGATGCTTCAGCAGAATCCCTGATCTGGAACAGGCATGGCAATAAAGAATGCTAGCACTCATTTACAGTATACATGTTCCAGGTCTGAAACTCAGAAATACTAAAGTCAGACACAGGCAGTCAACCAGCACTTTCAAGCGTAGGCCACCAATGAAAGCCCCCATACTTTCTTATGACACTCTGAGGGTCTATTTACATCAGCAGCTTTGCTGCAATGCAGAGGCTGGGGTGTGGGCAGATGAAATCATTGAACTTCCAATGTGTACTGCGCTGAAAAAAAGTATGGCCTGCCATAGTTTAGTTCCATGTACGTAACACAGGCACATAGGAGACAGGGAATTTTACCTTGTCTTGCGGTGAAGTCTGCGCTGGAATAGCTGCTCAACACAGTCCCACCACACCTGGGGTAATTACACTCTAAGGGTTGTACACACCACAGTTTCAGCATTCTAGATGCGTTTTTGTATATGCATTTACATGTGTTTACTCATTTTCAGTGTGTTTTTTTCCTCTTTTTATTTTCATCTTGACACTTGCGTAATCTTTATTTTCATTAGGACAATATGCATTTTGGTGCGATTCCACGCATTTTGATGTTTTCTGGAAAAAAAAAAAATGTATCAGGTTGTATGTTTGTTGAAAGCACTGGAACTGACCGGACGGGTGTGACCTAGGGCGTTTGAAATACATGGCAAGCACAGTCTCCAACGCACTGGAAGGCATCTGATGTGAACCAGCCCTAAAAGAATATTTATTTAGAAATATCCTAACCTTAAATCAATGAGCCTACGTCAGTTTCTCTTTTTTTATTAATAAAAGGAAACCTAACTTTATGATACATTTTTTTCCTGAGTTGCACAACAAAAGTTTAATCAAATTTAACATAAGAAAAAAATGCAGGTGTAACAAGGCCGGGTAATAACAATATTGCGGTGTATGTATATTGCACAGTGAATAGATCAGTGTGCCTTAAGAAATTTCTCTTCATAAATCGCACTTAGTGTTAATGGACAGAGCATAATAGTCCATGAATTAAGGTTCAGTTCAAAGATTACTTTGAAAGATACAATGTGCGTCCAATCAAATAGCGGTGTTGGTTATAGGCAAGACAGGTACCATAGGGAATCCAAGGCATTCCACAGAAGGGGTTATAGCACCTTTGCTCTTTGCAATGAACAGGCTGAGAAGTAAAAAGAGGCTGATGCTATAGATGACGTTTTGATTTTATCTGAAAATGAACATGCATGTCATAAGCTGTGGTATTTTAGTGCACTGGAAAAGCAGTCTGTCTGGGAAAGATAATCAACTCTAACTTGGTGTAGCACGTTGCAGCTGTGCAGTTCCAAGTTTATCCTCCGGGGTGCAGTGTCCAAAGGGCTGTTTTGTCCAATTAAATTCATAGGAAGGCACTTCCAATTATCCTTCAGATCCAGGCTTTGGATTTCTTACATGACGGGGAAACGGCTTAGTGCCTGCTTCAGTTTTTCAGCAATCTAAAGAAAGCAAAAGAAATATTAAAATAGGCTACAGCATTAGTTGAATATTTTGTGAAGCAGAAACAGCAGACCACAAGGCATTTTTCCAAGCAAACCTTATGCAAAATCTGGGATTTTCAAACTGAGCATATGGTGAAAAAATTAGTAACAGAACATACCTGCAATGAAAAAAACTAATATTAGTTCCAGACAGCTAAGCAGCTGGAAATTTTGGAAATGTTAACTTTTCCTGCAAAAGTTTTGTTTCTCCCACAGCTCTCCCTGCCTTCCTATTAGTAATAGAGGCTGCTCATTCCATAAAGGACCAGAAGGGAGAGGTTGAGAAAGCAGGCGCACTACCTTTGTACATAAAGCCAAAATCTGAGTAAAAATTCAGCTTACCGTATTTTCCGGCGTGTAAGACGACTTTTTATACTTAAAGACATACCCCAAAAATCGGGGGTCATTTTATACGCGGGGTATACAATTGTGAACCTTTAGTTCATTTGGGCCAAGCTGGCTCAAAACGAACGTCCCTAATCTGTCAGCCTGCTGGATGTGCGGTAATACTGTATGTACGGTAGCTTCGGCTACATACAGTATACCACGCTGAGCCAATATCGGCGAGCGATGTATTCTGTTAATGTATACAAAGCCTGCTCGGATTGGCTGAGGTTGTGACATCATCAGCCCGCCTCTCTGACTCAGCCAATCCGAGCAGGCTTTGTATTAATTAATTGAATACATCACTCGCCATGATTGGCTCAGTGTGGTATACTGTATGTAGCCGAAACTACCGTACATACAGTATTACCGCACATCCAGCGGGCTGACAGATTACCGTAGGGATGTTCGTTTTGAGCCAACTTGGCTCAGCGCGGTATACTGTATAGTGTATGTAGCCGAAGCTACCGTACATACAGTATTACTGCACATCCAGCAGGCTGACAGATTAGTGGGTGTATATTTAATCAAATCTGATGTTTTTAAATGGTGTTGCCTTGGAAGGGGGGTAGTCTTTTACGACGAATATAGCCCAAAACCTGTTTTCACTAGAAAATTAGGGGGTTGTTTTATACACCCAGTCGCCTTATACGCCGGCAAATACGGTATATCGCCGGATCCACTGGCTGCTTTTACATGACATTTTCATGGAGGGTAACTTATGTTTTTTTTTGTCATATGCTCAGTTTAAATTTTCCAGGTCTGCAATGGGCTGATTTTAAAGTGAGATAATGTAACCACTTGAGCTCCAGCAACGTACCTGTACATTACTGGAGTTTGAGTAGTTATGCTGGGATGATGCCTGCAGCTGCAGGCATCACCTCGGTACCATTTTTTAGAGCTGACAATCAGCTCACTTGTAATAGCATTCGGAACAGCTAACTAGACGCTCGATTGCTATTACAAGCAGCGGGAGGGGATGTCCACCCCTTTCCATGGCTTTACCGGGATCTCTCATCCCACCAGGAGTCCCAATCGACCAGCCGGCAAAGTGAGATGATATAGTAAGCTGGAAGGGATGGCCTTACATTACTTCCGGTTTATTTGGATATAAACAGCACCAAAAGAAAGAAAAGCATCTGATTACACCAATCTTGTCTTACTGACCCCATTTCTTTCCATAAAGAGTACCTTTCACATTCCTATGTTCTTTACATTCCTTGTGACAGCAATAAAAGTGCACAAACCAATTAATTTACATGTATTGGGATTTTTTTTTTTAGCAAAGACATGTAGCAGAATACATTTTGGCCTAAATTTATGGTGAAATTTGATTTTTACATTTTTTTTTACTGGACATGATTCATAGCAAAAAAGTAAAAAATAATGTTTTTTTCTCAAAATTGTTGGTCTTTTTTTTTTTATAGCGCAAAAAAACCTAAAAAACGCACAGGCGATCAATTACCACCGAAAGAAAGCTCAATTAGTGATAAAAAAACGGAAGTAAATTTCATTTGGGAGCAGCGTTGCATGACCGCGCAATTGTCAGTTAAAGTAACGCAGTGCCGTAATGCAAAAAATGGCCTGGTCAGGAAGGGGGGTAAATCCTCAGGAGGGTAACTGGTTAAAGAGTGACATGTTAGGCATTTATTAACTCGTCTGTAACATTATCTTTTATATTTTACCAAACAAAACACTGTATTGTGTTTTTGTGCATTAAAATTCATTAAAGTGTATTTTTTCCCAAACAAAATTGCGTTTTTAAAACCTGCTGCACAAATACCATGTGACATAAGATTGAAACACCCACCATTATATTTTATAGGGAGTCTCCGTAGAAAAATATAATATGTTTGGGGGTTCTAAATAATTTTCTAGCAAAACAATGCAAATTTTTACATGTATGTGAAAAGAGTCAGAATTGACATGGGGGTCAAGTGGGTAAATATACTGCAATGCTCTTTATGCAGTGATCAGTGACACAAAAGCATGGTTTTCAGCAGTGTAGGGCCAGTGGATGTACCATTTACTAATGTTAGCACACCCTACCTCCAGCTTATTGCCTCATTTCAGCTGCTCCATTTGTGATCACACCTGCTGCAAATATTGTATAGTGCTTTGCCATGGCACCTTGTAAGACTGCACACATTGACAGTCTATGATGTGATGTTTGTACAGAGCTCATGATAGGCAACTGACAAAGTTTATCCCCCCATAAAAAAACAGCCTTAAAGGTCTAATAAATTCTCTTTGAAGAAGCAATAGTAAAGCAATTGCATGTCTTACGGTTTCATAAAACTGTACTTGCTGCTCCAGGTACAGGCGAACGACACTGTTGTAATCGTAAATTCGATTGGAGTGGAAATGATTCATTTCAGCTGAGTAAGAAATAAAATAAAAAAAAGTCCATTAACAAAAATATACTTTGTTAACAGTTCAATGACCATATTTTATTTGATGCATAACGCATTCATGGTTTCCATATCAATGCATTACCTTGAAGTGCATACGACATTGTGCTTACTCGCTTCACCATGTTTGTCTTGTCCTGTTGTGTTATTTTACTAGTAGCCACCAATTTATCACTTTCCTTTATCTTGTCAATGGCTGCCTACAATAACAAAACAAAAATGCAGAACATTAAATTGAAATCTTTCCAATGAACCACACACATTGCAAGAATGAAACAATATTGAAATTTTCAAACTGAAGTTTTTATAGTTCTAAACAATCTTTTCATTTAGGCCTCTTGCACACTGCAGCTTTAAAAAGTGCAGTACAGCGTTTTTTTGCTGATCTAAAATGCAGCCCATTGTTTACAATGTTCCTGTACATACAGGAGCGTAAACAAGCGCTGTATATTCCTGAGTAGAAAAAAAAAGGAAAGATCTGCATTCCTAGTTGGTACTTTGTGCCGATAAGTGCATTTGAATATAAGTATTAGAGGATTTTGCATAGGTGTATTGTGCGTGTAAATGCGCATATGCTCAGAAATGGGCAAATGTGTGCATAAATACACAAAACAACAATCAAAATGAAAGCAAGTAAAATACACACACAAAAAGAACAAAAAAGCCCAAAACAAACATCTGAAATTATGTCAAAAAATGCTGATGCTTAAACATCAGTACCGTGTTCAAGAGGCCTTAGGATGCTGTATGTGCAATGAAAGTTGTGATTTAACCACAAGCCTACAGGGCACTTATACCCCCTTCCTGCCCAGGCCAATTTCCAGCTTTCAGCGCTGTTGCACTTTGAATGACAATTGCGCGGTCATGCAACACTGTACCCATATGAAATTTTTATCATTTTTTTGTGACAGATAGAGCTTTTTTTTAGTGGTATTTAATCACTTCTGGGTTTTTTATTTTTTCTTAAACAAACCAAAAACCACTGAAAATTTTGAAAAAAAACAAACTGTTTTTCTTAGTTTTTGTTATAAAATTTAGTAAATAAGTGATTTTTCTCCTTCGCTGATGTGTGCTAATGAGGCTGCAGTGATGGGCACTGATAGGCTGCACTGATGGACACTGATAGGTGGCACTGATGGGCATTGACAGCATCACTGATGGGCACTGAAAGGCAGCACTGATATATGGCACTGATAGGCGGCACTGACTGGCACTGATAGGTGGCACTGACTGGCAGAACTGATAGGTGGCACTGATGGGTGACACTGAAAGGCAGATCAGATGGGCACTGATGTGCACTGGTAGGCACTGATATGTGGCACTGATGAGTACTGACAGGTGGCACTGCTGGGGCTACACTGATCATCAGGGCACACTGATCATCAGTGTACATGTCCCCTCCACGGAATGTCGATTACCGGCTCTCCTCTCCTCATGAGCTGTCAGCGTGACAGCTCGTGGGGAGAGAAGTTCCGATAACCAACATTTCTCTGTTTACATGTGATCAGCTGTGATTGGACACAGCTGATCCCATAACCGAGCCAGCATCTTCGGCTCTCTCCGTAGATCGGTGATCCGCTGTGTCCAAGGGACACAGCGCACCGCCGATTGCCGTGTTGCGCGCTCCGGGAGCCGCGCATGCGCGGTTAGAATGGGAGGACGTCATATGACATCCTCCCAGAACAAGAGATCCACCTTGCGGCCGTCATATTACTATATGGCGGACGGGAGGTGGTTAAAGAATTTGGCAAAAATCACATCTGTTGCTCAGTGTGTACATTAACCTCCCTGGCGGTATGATTATTTCAGATTTTTGGAGCTGAAAGCGGTACCATTATTTTGCATGGAAATATGTAGTTTTTTTATTGTAGGCCTGTCATTTTTAGGAATAAATGACTGAAATTTGTCCGAGTCTAGTAAACATTCCGGATGTGATAAAACTTGAAACATGAAATCATAAATTATAATTTAATAATCATAAAAAATAATAATATAATAATAATAAATTTAATTCAATAATATAATCAAACCAAAAACACTGAAATTTGAAATATAGCGCCAAGTTCGCACATCACTGAGCAAAGTCGCAGAATCGTTTTCAGTGTCTGATGACGAATTTCCCCACGAATCATTATCACTCAATTCTGCAAGTGGTTCTGATTTACCATCGCTGTTCTCTAGCTGATCTAACACCGCTTTTGACCTAAAGGGACGCTTTTTGGACGCCATGGACTTTTCCCAGTTTCCAGGCAGAAAGAACAGTCAAAATGCAGGCAGGGCACAGGACAAAGCATTAGGGACAAAATGTATGTGAAATGGTTTGAAACAGCGATGTTTTGCTATGTAATAATTGTTTAAAAAAAAAAAAGACATTTTTAAAACTTTCAAATTTCCCGCCGGTTCCGGCACCCGTACGTCCCGACGTCACTGGGACAGGAACATGGAAGCTGGATACCGGCATCGGCTGGAGGAGGTGGCCGGGGACGCTGCAGGGGACACATCGTGGGAGCGAAGGACAAGGTAAGCGCTGCAGGGAATCCATGAGCAACGCCGCATGGTAAGCCCGAGTGTAGCTCGAGGTTACCGCTTGTTGTACTGAAATTTTACCCCGAGCTACACTCGGGAATACCACCAGGGAGGTTAAGGCAAAATAAGACTCCTAAAATAGAGACAAATAGCTGTTGCTCTACACAAATGCACTCAGTTCCCAAGTCCTGTTGTTAACTGACAACACTCATCATTTGTGTGGATTGAGTGGTGTCAGCCCTGCTCAGTGTCTTTTGCTAAACTACTCAAATTTTCCCACTCTCAGAGCTCTTCTACATAGGGACTAACTATTCTGTAGTCCAAGACATTCTAAAAGGGTTAAAGTGTTACTAAACCCAGGACCCACTATAGAATGCCCTATATCTGGTCTCCCACACTACACAGAAGATGGAAGTGCAATTATTTTAGTAAATATAAACTGCTACGTATTTTTTCTCATCAGCAGTTAGAGCAGTCTTGTGACTTCTATCAGTGTCCAGCCCACCACTAGTTAAAGCTTGTAGGAGGAGTTTTCTTTCTGCTCTAGGAGGATGGAAATCCCCTGACCTCTGTCTTGAAAGTGCTGATTGGCCCTGTGCTGATCACATGCACTCTCCCAATAAAAAAAAAACCCCTCTCTAGCAATACACACCAAACTGAGCATGTGCATGCCTAAGGTTCAGTCTGGAGATAAGAGGTGGTCAATTGAAAAGGGGAGGAACAGAGAAAAAAAGATCAAACAGCCTTTTTTACACAATGCAGAGAATGAATGCCTTAGGTTCCACAGTGAGTATAACAAGCATGCTTTACTGCATAATATAGACTGATTTTACTGTTGTGGGTTTAGTAACACTTTAATTAGGCTCCTCGTGATATACACTGCTCAAAAAAAAAAAATGAAAGGAACACTTTGAAAGTACATCAGATTTCAATGAGGAAAAATATGCTGGATATCTATACTGATATGGACTGGGTAATGTGTTAGGAACATAAGGATGCCCCATCGTTTCATGGAAATGAAAATGATCAACCTACAGAGGGCTGAATTCAAAGACACCCCGAAAATCAAAGTGAAAAATGATGCAGCAGGCTAGTCCATTTTGCTGAAATTTCATTTCAGCAACTTAAAATGGTACTCAGTAGTTTGTATGGCCCCCACATGCTTGTATGCATGCCTGACAACGTCGGGGCAAGCTCCTGAGATGATGGATGGTGTCCTGGGGTATTCCCTCTCAGATCTGGACCAGGGCATCACTGAGCTCCTGGACTGTCTGACGTGCAACCTGGCGGCATCAGATGGACCGAAACATGGTATCCTAGAGGTGTTCTATTGGATTTAGGTCAGTTGAGATTGAGGGCCATTAAACGGTATCAATTGTTTCATCCTCCAGGAACTACCTGCATACTCTCTCCACATGAGACCAGGCATTGTCATGCACCAGGAGGAACCCAGGACCCACTGCACCAGAGTAGGGTCTGACAATGGGTCCAAGGATTTCATCCCGATACCTAATGGCCATAGATATGCCTCCTCAGACCATCACTGACCCACCACCAAAACGGTCATGCTGAACGATGTTACAGGCGGCATAATGTTCTCCACGGTTTCTCCAGACCCTTTCACGTTTGTCACATGTGCTCAGGGTGAACCTGCTCTCATCTGTGAACAGCATAGGGCGCCAGTGGCAGACCTGACAATTCTGGTGTTCAATGGCAAATGCCAATCGAGCTCTATGATGCCGGGCAGTGAGCACAGGGCCCAGTAGAGGACGTCGGACCCTCAGGCCACCATCATGAAGTCTGTTTCTGATTGTTTGGTCAGAGATAGAGATGAGCTAATTATTCAAAAATTCGGTTCGGCCGATTCGCCGAATAAATTCGCTTCGAGCCGAATATATTCGCTGCGAATTTAACTTATAAAAAGGGTGTTTCTAGGCTTCAGAGAGCCTTTATATTAGTGCAGAACACTGTACCTTTAATTTAAATGCCCTTGGAGTCTGCTGGGGAAGAGAAATAATACTGTCAGTCAGTATGACATGCAGATGAGTGCCGTCGATCTTAGAATCACCGCACACTTCACTCATTTGGGCAGTCAGGGGCCAAAACCAGAGTGTGGAGCCACAGTGTGGCGGTGGAGGCAGCAGCAATGGGAGGCCATACAGCACCCTATGACAAAATGGAACCCACCAGCAGTGTGAGGAGACCTGAAAGTGGCACATGGCAGAGTGTGGCGATGGAGACAGCAGCAATGGGAGGCCGTACAGGGACCCATGACACACTCTGGACCTGGCAGCAGCATGAGGAGGCGGTACAGGGGCCCATGACAGATTACGGGCCTGGCAGCAGCATGAGGAGTCGGTACGGGGGCCCATGGCAGATTACGGGCCTGGCAGCAGCATGAGGAGGCGGTACAGGGGCCCATGGCAGAGTGGCGGAGCGTAAGCAGCTAAAATTGAAGGCCATACAGAGGCCTATGTTAAAAAGTCCCCCCAGCAGCAGCGTGGGGAGACGACTATCAAGAGTCCAATGGCAGAGCAGCTTCAATTGAGCAGAAGCAGCTTCAATTGAAGGCCATACACAGGCCTAGGTTTAAAAGTCCCTCACAGTTAATTCCAATAACGAACTCTACTCCTCCGTGCAATCTACTTACGAGACCCTGGGCAGGTCTGGGTCCAATTTGTGGTAGAGACTGGTTTTGTTCAGCCATGCTTGAGCGAGTAATAACAGGTCTGTGCTGCCCTTTGGTGTCTGGCTTAATGCGCACAACACTGAACGTCCCAGCGTTTGTCAACGATTTGCCGTTAAGTGATGCAAACCCGCTGAACTACGTTCATGAGGAGCCGGTACAGGGGGCCATGAATCAGTATGGACCTGGCAGCAGCGTGAGCAGACGACAGAGGCACATGGCGCAGGGTGGCGGTGTAGGCAGCATTATTCTGAAGCCATACACAGGCCTAGGTTAAAAAGCGGAAGCCGTCAGCAGCGTGAGCAGACGACAGAGACACATGGCGCAGGGTGGCGGTGGATGCAGCAGTATTCGGAAGCCAAACACAGGCCTCGGTTAAAAAGCGGAAGCCGTCAGCAGCGTGAGCAGACGACAGAGGCACATGGCGCAGGGTGGCGGTGGAGGCAGCAGCAATGGAAGGCCATACAGCACCCCATCACAAAATGGAACCCACCAACAGTGTAAGGAGACCTGAAAGTGGCACATGGCAGAGTCTGGCGATGAAGTCAGCAGCAATGGGAGGCCGTACAGGGACCCATGACACACTCTGGCAGCAGCAAGAGGAGGCGGTACAGGGGCCCATGGCAGAGTGGCGAAGCGTAAGCAGCTTAAATTGAAGGCCATACACAGGCCTAGGTTAAAAAGTCCCCCCAGCAGCAGTGTGGGGAGACGACTATCAAGAGACCAATGGCTGAGTGGCGATCCGGGAAGTCAGCGTTGTGATTGCAGATGCAATGCAGAAATTCTACGAAGTAATGCCGTGGGTGCGAAGAAGATCATATACCGTCGTACTTCCATCCATAAGACGGAACAACCTGCGAACCGGGAGCTTTATTGCCCTGACCCTCTGAGCAGCTTCTGGGATACCCAAGAGGCCCATGGCAGAGTGGCGGAGCGTAAGCAGCTTCAATTAAAGGCCATACAGAGGCCTATGTTAAAAAGTCCCCCCAGCAGCAGCGTGGGGAGACGACTATCAAGAGTCCAATGGCAGAGTGGCGGAGCGGAAGCAGCTTCAATTGAAGGCCATACACAGGCCTAGGTTAAAAAGTCCCCCCAGCAGCAGTGTGGGGAGACGACTATCAAGAGTCCAATGGCTGAGTGGCGATCCGGGAAGTCAGCGTTGTGATTGCAGATGCAATGCAGAGATTCTATGAGGTGATGCCGTGGGTGCGAAGAAGATCATATACCGTCGTACTTCCATCCATAAGGCGGAACAACCTGCGAACCGGGAGCTTTATTGCCCTGACCCGCTGAGCAGCTTCTGGGATACCCAAGAGGCCCATGGCAGAGTGGCGGAGCGTAAGCAGCTTCAATTAAAGGCCATACAGAGGCCTATGTTAAAAAGTCCCCCCAGCAGAATCGTGGGGAGACGACTATCAAGAGTCCAATGGCAGAGTGGCGGAGCACTTTGGCAGAGACCGACATGCTCAAAGACTGGCCCACCATCTCTTCTACATGTGAATGCAGGGCTGGCACTGCCTTTTTGGCGAAGAAATGCCGGCTTGGCACTCTCCACCGCGGCTCGGCACAAGCCATCATTTCTCGGAAAGGTGCTGAGTCCACCACTTGGAAAGGGAGGGACTGCAGCACCAGCAACTTGGACAGGAGGACGTTCAGCTTCTGCACCGTCGGGTGCGTGCTCGCAAACTGTTGTCTCTTGGAAACGGATTCCAAGAAAGACTGCTGACGGAATCCGTGAAGAGGAGAAGGAGCATCTGAACGAGCGGAAGATGCCAACGTGCGACAACTCCCCTCAGCAGAGGTGTTGGAGCCTTGACTGGCTGATAGAGGGCGATTGACGTCGGGTGACGGAGCAAGTAACGGAGCGGGTGATGGAGCGGGGGCTGGGGCAGGCAGAACCGCCGTATCTTTATCACGGTTTTCCCAGGCCACCGAATGGCGACGCTGCATATGCTGACGCAACGCTGTAGTCCCAACATTGGCCCCCTGGCCACGCTTGACTTTCTGGCCACATAGTCGACATACGGCTACGTTTACTTCCTCGGGCGGCTTGACGAAAAATTGCCACACCGCCGAGTAGGAAACTTTGCCCCCGCTACTCCTTACTGGCTGACTGCTACTTCCTCCGTGCACACCGGCACCACTACTGGCCGTGGTGGTAGGCTGCAGTGGAGCTGGTGCTCTACTCCGTGGCCGTTTGGCTCCACTGACACTGCTGCGACCCTGCTGCCTCCTGGGCAACCCACCGACTGTTTTGCTCGCTGGCAAGCTGGCACCCTCTTCTCCTGATGATGCGGAAGCAATAGCCTGATGACGACAAGGCTGCCAAGTGCGATCAGCCTCATCATCATCAATTAGGGTCTCCGCGTCACTACTAGCCCCCTCGGCTGCGTGTGGGTCAGGAGACAGACCTGTCTCTAGACCGGCTACCGAGCCACTCTCCTCGCCAGTACTTCTGCGCCTGGCTGCTGAAGAGGCGGATGTCTCCCCCCGTTCCTGACCGCCCTCTGTTAGCTCTTCCTCACTGTACAGTGGGGCTGAGCCCACAGCATGCGATACTTCGCTTGGTGAGGGAACACCAAAGGACAGGGGCAGGTCGAGGACACGTGATTTCAGTGGGCTTGCTCCCGGGCCATGCCAACTAATGGTTGTGTCTGACGTACCCACCGACCGTTGGCTGTAGGTGTCAGAGGTGACCTGGGAAGAGGAAGATGACCGAGTCAACCAATCGATGACGGCAGGGTTGTCGGTGGAGACACGACCGCTGGATGACAACGGGAGCACTGGCCTCTGGCTGCGACTAGTGCTGCCTCGACCCCTTCCTCTGCTGCCACGTCTGCTCGCTCCTGAAACATTGCCTCCTCTGCCACTCCTCTGCGTGTTGTCTGACATACTCTTTAATTCAATAAGCACCCCAAAAATAAAACCGGATTTAACTCTTTGAACGTACAATAGTGGTTGTGAAGCAGAAAGTCAGTTTATTTAGCACAATCGGTCAATTGCAGCTTGCCGTTGGCTGTAAACTGTACGTTTATGTCACTGGAATGCACTAATCACCCAAAAAATATTACCGCCACCCGGCATGTAAATGGATTTAACTCTTTGAACGTACAATAGTGGTTGTGAAGCAGAAAATCAGTTTATTTTGCACAATCGGTCAATTGCAGCTTGCCGTTGGCTGTAAACTGTACGTTTGTGTCACTGGAATGCACTAATCACCCAAAAAATATTACCGCCAGCCGGCGTGTAAATGGATTTAACTCTTTGAACGTACAATAGTGGTTGTGAAGCAGAAAGTCAGTTTATTTTGCACAATCGGCAAACTGCAGCACCAACTGTGCACGACAGCCACCAAAAAAAAAAAAGGGTGTATGTCACTTTAAATTTTCGATTCTTTGATAGCTGTGGCCCTAAGTAACGATTCTGTGTCCCTGAGTAACGATTCTGTGTCCCTGAGTAACGATTCTGTGGCCCTGAGTAACGATTCTGTGGCCCTAACTCTGTCCCTTAATACACACAGGTCTGTCTCTCTTGAATGACCGGAGGCTAACGGAGAATTCTAAGATGGCCGCGATTTATAGCTCCACCATTACACAGTGCTGGCTGGCTGCTGATTAGCTAATGCGATCACATGGCATGAATGCATTATGGGTCAGCGCGCCTTGTCTGCGCGCCTTCCCAGAGATCCCCGCCCCATCTTCTCTGTCCATTTTCTCCGTCGCCACACATGTCGCCGCCATTTTTGGGAAAATTCGATTCGTGCATCCGAAGTTTGCTAATCTTCGGATTCGTCGCGAATAGAATTTTTCCAAATCTTCGGAACGAATTCCACTTCGTCATGTTCGATTCGCTCATCTCTAGTCAGAGACATTCACAACCGTGGCCTGCTGGAGGTCATTTTGTAGGGCTCTGGCAGTGCTCATCCTGTTTCTCCTTGCACAAAGGATCAGATACTGGACCTGCTGATGGGTTAAGGACCTTCTACGACCCTGTCCAGCTCTCCTAGAGCAAATACCTGTTGCCTCAAATCTCCTCCATGTTCTTGAGACTGTGTTGGGAGACAGAGCAAACCTTCTGGCAATGGTACATATTGATGTGCCATTCTGGAGGAGTTGGACTGCCTGTGCAACCTCTGTAGGGTCCATGTATAGCCTCATGCTACCAGTAGTGACACTGACCCTAGCCAAATGCAAAACTAGTGAAAAAAAGTCAGAAAAGATGAGTAGGGAAAAAATGTCAGTGGCCTCCACCTGTAAAACCAGTCCTGTTTTGCTGTTGTTGCCCATCTGGTGCACCTCTTGTTAATTTCATTAACACCAAAGCAGCTGAAACTGATTAACAACCCCCTCTGCTACTTAACTGACCAGTTCAATATCCCAGGAGTTTAATTGACTTGATGCTAAACTCTGATTAAAAAGTGTTACTTTAATTTTTGAGTAGTGTGATAAAACACTTTACTGGAAACCACGCCAAAGGTGCAGCAAGTAGAATTTCTTTTTATTACAATGCACAGTACTGAAACTCTTACAAAAATATTTCTTTCAAAGAAAAACTTTAGGGACACTAAAATCATGAAAACTCTTGCCATAATAGATGCTAACACTTTATCTCTCATCTTACTTTAACAGACCTCATTAAAAGAATGACCTGATGAAGGGGTCCCCTTTAATTTAGCAGCTATGTAATCATTAAATAAACATTAAACTTATTTTTTAAATACAAGCGGTGAAGGAACCTAAATTTGGCCTGGTATCACTCTTTTCCAGTCCCTGTACAGCATGGCTGGAGCAGAAAAGAAAGAAGCAGAACAAGCCAATCAGTTTATGTGCTAACAAGAATCAAGCTCATCACTGTGCTTCTTCTCCATTCACTGTCTTATCACTGCTGGGGGTGGGTCCAGGATGACATGGGCTCAGAGGAAGTGGGTTAAATGATGCTAGCCTTCAGACTGAGGAATTCTAGAGGCATAAAAAAGTACTGCGAAGAAATCTCGGTATTAAAAGTGGATATTGCAGCAAAATCTGGCTTGGTTACTTTATCTTTTAATAGGCTATTCATTTTATCTTTTTCTTTTTAGCTAGAGTTTTGGCTTTAACCACTTGCCTACCAGGCACTTTTACCGTCTTCCTGGCCAAACCAATTTTCAGCTTTCAGAGCTCTCATAATTTGAATGATAATTGCGCGATCATGCAACACTGTACCCAAACTAAATTTATATCATTTTTTTAAAAAAAATAGAGATTTTTTTGGTGGTATTTAATCACCACTGGGGTTTTTATTTTTTGCTAAACAAACTAAAAAAATAAACATTTTCTTAGTTTCTATTATAAAGTTTTGTAAATAAGTAATTTTTATCCTTTAATGATGTGACTGAACACAGCTGGTCACATGGTAAAAGCGGCTGTAATTGGCCCGTTCCTTAGTCATGTGATCAGTCCCAGGTGGCGTGCGAGGGGTGTGGTTCTGGGAGGACGTTCATGGAACTAGCCGACCGCGCTGTAGCCGTCTTTTGGTTATAGCGTGGTCAGGAACTGGTTAAACCTTTACAATTAATGTACTTATTTAAGTTGACTTATTGTACTATGATTAAAGTCAGATTATCTCAACACAGCATGTGACACCATGTGTTGAGAATTTCTTAACATTTGCATTTCAGCAAGTTTAGTGTTCAATAAAATCGTGATTGGTATTTGGACTGCTTTGCTGGAACAACCTGTGGTTAGGCAATAGGTGTTACTGAACTGCTCTCCCGATATCCACAGTTTATCTTCTTTATTCAACCAGCTAAATGTTAATATTTTTTAAGTGCTCAACGGCACAAACCAACCTATGATGATGGTTCATGTTGTGAATCAGACCTTTATATTCTATTTTCTGCTGCCTACCATCCCAGATTCATTTAAAGGATGTTACTCTATTTATAGAGATAGCTTGGAAAATGCACAATAATGTGGAGGAGTACTTTAGGACTTATTTCACCAAACCATTATAAAAGAATGCCTTTCTAATGACAGAGGAAATTTTATATTTTATTTAATAAATGGATATAATTTACAGGCTATATAGTTGTGAAACATTGGTTAGTATTATTGTTTGCAACACTTTTTATTGTTAGAGGCCGCAACCTAAAGAGAAATCTGGATTGAAAAAAATGTTTCTTATGGTTGAAAGTAGACTGAAAACTTTTGTAAATATATTTACTTTATGTTTTTTTAAACTTATTAAAAGCGTCAAAATTAGGAGCTGAAAGCAGGAACCTACAGGTGCCTGTATGTATCCCTATAAAGTGGTTTCTGTATCCCGGAGTTCTTACTCATGCATGTCTCAACTTTAAAGGAGAAAGTCAAGCTCCAGTCCATGCTCTCCCATATAGTCAATACTGGTCCTTTAGAGTGAAAGGCCATCAGTGCATTCATTAATTAGAGGCCTTAGGCAAAAATTTGTCAGGACGGCTGTCCACCTTTCAGAATTGAGATAACCTGTTTTGCAGGGTTGAGGGTTGAGGTCAGTAGTAAAATGCAGGGGATTGACATTGCTCATCTCATTTTGCCAACTTCACTTGATACATACTTGTCCTAGGTCTATGACTTAGAGACTGTCAGGCAACCAGCAGTTGAAGAAGGAGGTCAATAAAGATCACGCAAATCTTTTGGGATAGGTATAGTTTAAAATCCATTTCTATCTTTTTATAATTAAGGACAGTCTTACTGCAGAACTAGGCCATTTTCAGCAGCCTGTGGATCCATGTTTGCACTTGCTGTTATAGAAGCCAAAAGATGCTCCATCTCAGTAATAGTCCATGGTCACAATAAAGTGTCCAAATAGAACATTATCCTATATAGAGTGTATTTTTTTTTTTTTTTTACATACAGTCGCTGGTTTCCTAAAGGCAAACAGACTCTTCACTTTGCAAGAATAGTTTCACTTTGCAAAGGAATTTTCGCTTAGCTTCATCTTGCAAAGAATACCCAATCATGTGTATAAAAAAAATAAACCGTATTCTTGCTTGTAGATGACTTGATGGAAATCAGCAGAGCTTCATCTCATTCACTAAGCCAATTGAGAACTCCCTTGCAAACTGAACAGCCTATTTGCCTTTAGTAAATAAAAAACTTTTGTGTTTTGTTTTCCCAGTCTTTAAAGCGGCAGTAAAGTCTGTTTTTTAACTTGTACCTACAGGTAAGCATATAATAAGGCTTACCTGTAGGTACTGTAAATATCTCCTAAACGGCACCGATAATGTAAGTGAAAAAAAGTGTCGCGCTACATATACAAAAATGCACAATTCCTATAAAATATAACTAAAAACAAAAAACTCAGGACAGTAAACTCAAAAGAACAGAGATAATGTGACTAAAAAAAAACATACTACTTAAAGAAAAATTTATATGAACCAACGTTCAATCAATTAAGCATTCTTCTGTGAGCCCTTCTTGAGATAACGACCACCGTGTGCAACTGTCACAGGATTATACAGCAAACTATCCTCCACCATAAATCTGCTCACCTCCAGCAGTGTGACCTCACATTGTACAATGTTTTGGTCTAACTGCACTTTTGGTCCCAAACGTATGGACTCTGAAGGTCAACTTGCTGAATAATATCTCCAGTGATGTCCCCTCCAGATGCCCGCCTAAGGGTCAGCTGTATTCCTCAAACAAAAGCTCAACATTGTGCTTTATCCTTTAAAAACTTTTATTGCACAATAAACCATAAGAAATACACTCACATTCAGCAGGTGCATAACCGCACCAGGTATGATGACCATCCAGTAATGGACTTCTTTAGGCACATGGCAATATCATCCCCAGCAGCATAGACCAGTCCAGGCTCCAAAACGTCACCACGCAGTGTATAATGCAAGGCAAAGCACAGGCCCTGTGTGTAAATGCAATTGCCTTACAATAAGGATGATCCTGGAGCGGTGTGTAGATTACTATACTGCCGTTTCAATGAATGGTAACGTCGTGACGTCATCCGCACGTTCCTCCCCATTTTATGTTATACCTATTTTATTAATTTAAATTTTGTATTCACTATGGTAAGCGCTTGAGTTATATTTATAATTTTCACTGTTTAGGAGATATCTACCCGTGTAGAGCACCGGCACATGTGCTCTGAAGGTATGGCATGCCTGTGCCTTCAGAGCTGTGTGTTGTAAAAAGTGACTACTGCGCACATGCGTGAAAGTGACATCATCACAGCTCAGCCATTCAAGCCGCTGGAGCCCACAAATCCAGAAGAAGGACCAAGTGAAGATGGAAGCCCTGTCAGCGGTAACAGCACACCAGAGGGCTTTCTTTTAAGGTGTGTTTCACATAATGTGCTAGTATGTGATGCTTACTAGCACATTATGCCTTTGTCAAGCAGGGAAAAACTTTTTTTCTTTTTTTTTTTTACTAGAGTTCACTACCACTTTAATGAAAAGAGTAGCTCATCCAGAACATATGGATTTATCTCAGCCTTAAATAGACATAACACATAAAGCTCAGTATGTTTCACATTTCCAAAAACACAGAAAGACTTCAAAAGGCACCTTGTGAGCAGAAATAATGTCTGGAAAGCAGCTCAGAAAGCCTTTGTACTCGTGATTGGTTTCCATCAGGTAATGGAGATCTTTCTTTGGCTGAAAAACAAAAAAAAAACAAAAAACTGCAATTTAGAAAATGGAACTTATCAGCTATATTATGATTATAAAATGATTATCATGTACACTGTCTGTACATCCATACAAACTATACACAACGCTAAGCACTTTTTAGGTTAAAAACACCAACCACTTCAAGAGAATATACATTACTTTCTTCTAAAGGAAAAGCTACTGTTGCAGATTTATACACAAACAGATGGACTTTCAATATAATAATTACCTCTTCAAAAACCTTTGCTCATATCTTAAAGAAAAACTATTACTTTTATCTGCAAATGTACAATGGCAGTAGCCACTTTCAAAGACCTCAGGCTCAATAAAGTGCATGTTATTACATATATGACTGTTATTTTCCATTTTAACAATTTCACTGCTGAAAATAAAAGTCACAACGTCGAATAATGATTATTCTAAGGACTCTTTCATATAGACGGCAGTTCTTACCACCCTTTGAAAAGCAATTCATGCTGGATCGCGTTTAGCAGCAGCTGGCAGGCGTTCAGGAGGCGATCCTGTGGCCTCCTGAACATCGTTTTTTTTTTTTTTAATGGCAAGTGGAATTTGTACTACAATACTGCTCAGCAACTACAAACCAAACAAATGCTCTCATTAACCTCAATGGCCAAGTGGTGCCACCTGTAAAACTCTGCAGGCTGAGTAAAAAATACTGTAGCCACGAAGCAAAGCATCGCAGCTGCAGCATGAGTACAGCCCTGTCTGGCTGTAATGTTAGAATTGAGGTTGGCCGCTGGGAGAGGGACAGTTAAACTGTTGTTTAGCCACCTGTTTTTACCACCCACCCCAGCCACCTGTGTGAAAGAGCCCTAATTCAATGAATTAATCACTCTCTCTAAGGCTTTTCTCGACCAGCTGTGTCTTTTTTCTCGACCAGCTGGTTGAATGAAAAAAACTAACTTGTTTCCCCCATCGACACACTCGATGTGGATAGGGGAATCCTCCCAGCTGAGCTATCGTATTCTGACACCAGAGAGACTTTGAGCAGGGAAATTCCAACAGAGTGGTCGTACATATGTTGGTCAACTTCTGTACAACCTCAGTACCCATACATGGATGGAAATTCGGCAAGTCCCTGCTGAACTTGCCGAATTTCGATCCATGTATGGCTGGCTTAACAATGTGATTTCAGTTTTGGTGTGGAAGCCTATGTACTGAAATCTGCAGCCTTCCCCTTTTCTCCTACAACAGCATTACAAAAGACGATAAAAAAAAGCCTCACTCCTCCTGTAACAAAATTAAAGCAAAATCCAGCATCAAAACTTGACAATAGATCATAACGGCTGTTTGGATGTCAAATGTAGAAAACGGTCTGCTAAAGTTCCTGACTCAACCTGCCACCATCCACATATATCAGTCTTGGGTGGACTTACCATTTTATATCAGGTATGATATCAAAACGCTATAATGTTTCTTACCTCTTATTTGTATGAAGTGCCAGTGGCAAAACAGAAAGAAGACAAATAAAACATAGCTATAAAGTGACTACGAATCTGCTAAGGCATAGAAAATATGACTGTAGTACGAATGACACATAAGACACCAATTTAAACTTTCAGTGTATTATTATTAATTTATATTTCTATAGCATTTTTCTCTTTGAGGACTCAAAGCACTTCATCTGTTGTTGGGGCAAATAGTGAGGCAGCCATCTTTGGCATGCTCAGTAGAATATCATAATAGGCCTCAATTTTAGACAAGAGCCAATTAATCTACCAGCATGTCTTTCGAGTGTGCAAGTAAACTGATGCAACTATATGGAGAACGTGCAAAGTAGCATCCTGACTAGGACTTGAACCGAGGACCCCAGTGTGGCAAGGCAGAAGTACTAACTGCTGTATGCTCAATTACATCTTTCAGTATGCAGCAACGGCAAGGAGAAGGAGCTGAAATATAGCATGCAGGTTTTGATGGTGTCATCTTTTACAAGGCAGAACCCCAATGTGGTTAGTCTTTGATGGATGTATCCATGTATCTCATGTAGATTTCCTCAACAGTGACTAACATTGCAGATTTAGCTTTTTCGTGATCTAGTACAGTGGTCTCCAAACTGCGGCCTGGAGACCAGATGTGGCCCTTTGCTTACTTTTATCTGGCCCTTCAGGCACCAATGATATGAGTCACTATTCCTTCCACTGACACCAATAATGGGGCACTATTCCTACCACTGACACCAAAATGGGGCACTATTCCTCCCACTGACACCAATAACGGGGCACTATTCCTCCCACTGACACCGATAACGGGGCACTATTCCTCCCACTGACACCAATAACGGGGCACTATTCCTCCCACTGACACCAATAATGGGGCACTATTCCTCCCACTGAAACCAATAATGGGGCACTATTCCTCCCACTGAAACCAATAATGGGGCACTATTCCTCCCACTAACACCAATAATGGGGCACTATTCCCTCCACTGATACCAATGATGGTGCACTATTCCTTCCACTGATAACAACGATGGGGCACTATTTCTCCCACTGACACCAAATAAGGTGCACTATTCCTCCCACTGACACCAATGATGGGGCACTATTCCTCCCACTGATACCAAAGATGGTGCACTATCCTCCCACTGATACCAATGATGGGCCACTAGACCTCCCATTGACACCATTGATTGTGCACTATTCATTGAACTGATGCCAAAGATGGGGCACTACTACTCCCCCCTACAACTAAAAATGGAACATAATTTACTCTCACTAATGCCAGGACAAATTTCTACTCCCTCTGGCCATAGTCCGGCCCCCCTAAAGTTTGAACAACTGTAAATTGGCCCTTCATTTAAAAAGTTTGGAGACCCCTGATCTAGTATATGGTACATGAGTCAGGCATTTTCTGCTTTGAGCATGTGTTTTGTTTGGTACAAGAGTCTATATAATGTAATCCACTAGCTATGATCTTTCCAGGATTGGGTGTATGCTATGACTTTGTGATGAGAAGAATTATGGTTAGATGGTTTTAATTGGTTTTACCACAATTACTACACAGGGATGCAGAATGCGTTATGGGTAATCACTATTCTGTGTTCATGGTAAAGCAGGGTTTAAGTGCCTAGCCTAAGCAAGCAGTTACTAACTGGGAAACAATTTACAAGTCCAGGCACCTCTTCATATTCTAAGTAATGGCACATAAATGTACATATCCCTATACTGGAGCATGTGCATGCACAATAAAGCCCATGATATTACCAGAATAATCCTACATTCTGACATAAAAAGAAAAAAAAAATTCAGGAAACAGACCTATCTGGAATTTCCACTGCTGTTATAAAGTGATTGAATCTGTTTGCTTATGACTCAAAAAAGACCCAAGTTAGGGTGAAATGTGTAGTCATGTGGATGATGATGCACCTGGCAAATGTATGCTGGCAAAAGTTACTCTGGATATGTATGAGATCCTATCCAGATATGTACAGTATATTTGTGTTCTGCAATCTAAGTGAAAAAAATAAATATGCTTCTTCTCTGGTAAAGAGTCTATATTATGTTCTATTGTTTTATACCATTCATGATTTTCAATTGAATGAACTGTTTTTTTTTTATGAAGTTTTGCAATACCCCAGTTATCAACTTGCTGCTTGAAGACTATGGCTATGATCAGTTATAGAATACACTATATTATGGACTTTTTATGGTCTATAGACGTACTAATAATATTTGTTTGCTGGACATAAAGAATATCTTGATCACACGCAGATTAATAGTTGCAGGTAGAGATGCATGCTTGTGGTCTGCCTATCAGTAGACTTTATGAGTAAATGTCTTTACAAGGAAAACTGTAATGATTTTGAGTTAATTTTACTTTCTTAGTTTTTTTATAAGTTTTTAAGTTCTTTAACTAATTTTCCCCCCATTTTTTCTATAATATATTGTACATATAGCATTTAATACCAGACAAAGTATCTCAAAGTATTGTTTTCTTCAATAAAGAGTACAACAGCAGTTGGCACATTTCAGACAGGTTGCCTCTCATGGGAACCTTGGACAGGGACTAATTCATGCGTGTGTAAAAATCTCAGCTTGAGCTACTGAACTTTGTAAACAAATGGGCTTTTTACAACAGTCACTAAAGCGATAGAGAAAACATATGAAAACGAACCTCATGCTCTAGCTGCTACGTTAAAAGGATCATGCAAAATGTTCACTTTCAATACTTTATATCTACCTGACAAAAATAATTTTGGTCCTGACCAGGGGCGGACTGACCATTTGGAAACTCGGGCACTGCCCGAGGGCCCGGGGTCAGTAGGGGGCCCCACAAGATGTCCCTGGTACCTTTTTCATAGGCTTTTTTGAGTTTGGGCAAGGACACAGGGGCCCCATGATCCCCTATTGCCCGGGGGCCCCATGGGTTGTTTATCCGCCCCTGGTCCTGACCATAATAAATGAAGAAAATTTGTACACTCATGCACTGTGCAGTTCATTTAACCAGATGTACATCCCAGGACACATCCAAAAAACCTAATCAAAGTATGCAGGACTTCTGTAGTGTATCCTGTCCTTCTGCCCCTCTGCACTTGTCAGTGATTCCCAAATGACAGCCAGAGTTTGTTGTGCAAATACAGTAGCTCTAGAAGCCATTTCTGACAAACTAATGGATTAGCTAACACATGGTTTATATGCACTGTTCACACACAAATTAGAGACATACAAAGTAACATTGTTATTTTTGTACCTACTCTTTAACACTTCCTAAACCCTTAATTGTTATTTTTCTAATTATTATTTTTTGTTTATATTTTTCCAACCAATAGTCACTTCAATACTGGATACATTCACCCCCTTCATGTCCAGACCAATATTCAGCTTTGAGTACTTTGAATGACAATTCGTGCATGCAGCACTGGACCCAAATTAAATTTGTACCATTTTTATAATTTTTTTGGTGGACAGATGGGGCTTTTATTTGGTGGTATTTAATCACCACTGGGTTTTTTATTTTTGCTATATTAATGAAAAATACTGAACATTTTTAAATAAAGCAAATTTTTCTTAGTTTCTGTTATAAAATAATATAAAAAAATTGTTCTTCATAAATTTAGGCCAAATTGTATTCTGCTACATTCTTTTGGTAAAAATAACCCACATCAGTGTATAATATTTAGTTTGTGTAAAAGTTATAAAGCCTAAAAACTATGGTATATAGATTTTAAAATGGATCAATCCCAATGCACTGACTGCCTGTCTCATTTCTTGAGGCCCTAAATGCAAGACAGTATGAACACCCTCAAATAACCCCTCCTTGGAAAGTAGACAGTCCAAGGTGTTTAGTAAGATGCATGGTGAGTTTTTTGAAATTTTAATTTTTTTGGAGATTTAGAAATTAAATAAAAGTTTTTTTTTCAAAAATTTGTCATTTTAACAAGTTTTGCCTCACAAATAGTGTAGGCATACTTGCAATTACACCACAAAGCACCATCTGCTATGCCTCCTGAGTATGGGGATACCACATGCGTGGGACTTTTTTTTACAGCCTAGATGCAGAGAGGGGAAATCTAAGGAGCACCTTTGGACTTTCAAGGAGCATAAATTGTGCAGAAATTAAACGTCTAATTCCCTGACTACCTTTCACATTTTGGTGGCCCTGGAGTACCAAGAAAGTGGAAACAATCACAAAATGACCCCATTTTAGAAAAAAACAATCCAAGGTATTTTCTAAGAGGCATAATGAGTCTTTTGAAAATGCCATTTTGCCACAAGTTTTTGGAAAATGCAGGAAATAAAAGGAAAATGATAACACACCATAACACATTTTGTTACTCCTCCAGAGTATGGGGAGACCAAAATATGACTTTTTTCACAGCCTAGCAACACAGAGCAGACCAAAATCCAAGGAGCACCTTCAGGCTTTCTAGGGGCATAAATTAGCATCAAATTTCTTGACTACCTATCACAATTTTGGAGGCCCTGGAGCACCAAGAGAAAGGAAACACCCACAAAATGAGCACATTTTGGAAAGCAAACACCCTAAAGTATTTTCTAATATTCTTTTGAAGACTTCATTTTTTTGCCACAATTTTTTGGAAAATATGGAATGAAAATGAAATTTCAAATGTAATAATTTAATATTTCTCACACACAGCATAGGCATACCTAGAATTACAAATCAAAATACATTCTTCTACTGCTTCTGAGTGTGGAAATACCACCTGTGTGAAGCTTTTTTAATATTTGGACTGATTATATACCAAACATTGTATCGTATGTATCACACAAATCAATCAATTGTATCAAAACCATTGTACTGTAATGATCGTCTCTATAGGAGTGGTCAGAAAATATAGCTTAGTGTAGCATCACCTATAGCAGTCCTTGTTCCTATAAGCCAAGCAAACCTTGCCTACTGGTATGAGGCTGCCCCCTAGGAATGTTATGTTCACTGGTCAGGAAGTACAGGAGGCTATAAAAAGGAAGAACAAAAGAGTTCCAGGAAGTGCAGTTATCTGCAGGGGATGGCTGGGACTGGTGTCTTGCAGGAACGTAGTCAGTGGGATGTGCAGATGGGACGGTTCAGGTGCAGACACAGACATAATCAGCAAACAGGCAAAGGATTGGTCCAGGCAACAGGTGGAAATTTGGTCAAAAAACAGGCCAAGGTTAATAAAGGCAAAAGGCAGAAGGAACACTGCACTGGTGTGGTGGTTATAAGGAACAAAGGACACCATATTGACACTGTACTACTCTGGGGAAGTGATCTGGGTTTTTTTTTTAATTTATTACAGTGTGATTGCTTGCTTCAGTGATGATCACTGTAACAGCAGTCCTTTAATTGTCATGAATGGCTTTCCTTGTTTACGATTGTGATGCTATGTTTGACCACAGTTATCGCATGGTAAAGGGGTGTTGTGATTGGCCCTGTACACAATGACATCCCTGTGACCAATCACAGCATCACAATAATAAATAATGAATCATGAACGAAAGTTAAAATTAGAAAAAAAAATTTCATTTGTAAATAACTTTTCAATGCTTTGTACTAGAATTGTAATTTCAGTGTCTTTATATGGGACAGTTGATAGGATAACATTTATACATTTTATCTACAGTAACACTGATCTACATAGAAAAAAGAGGATTATTAAATGTGTTTTTTTTTTTATGGACTGCGTATGGATTTGCAAGTTAATATCACCCAAAGAAAGTTTTGTTTGTTTTTAAAAAAAAAAAAAAAAAAAGAAAAGAAAAATAATATATATATATATATATATATATATATATATATATATATATTACTTTGTTAGTTGTATCTCCAGTAATAACAGAGTCATTGCCGAATTAATAGGCAGAAATGTAAAAATTGCTCTAGCCAGTGTAAAGGTATGAGATTAAATTATTTTTTTCTCAAAA
The DNA here is from genome assembly GCF_062004578.1 of Staurois parvus. Lineage (NCBI taxonomy): Eukaryota > Metazoa > Chordata > Amphibia > Anura > Ranidae > Staurois > Staurois parvus. The sequence goes on from NW_028317877.1 coordinate 4,422,900, forward strand.
GGTACAATCAAATTCTATTAAAGCTGGCAGATGGTAAAATCTTCTGTAGTCCAGTCAAAACTGGTGATCCACGTTAGTTGACCGTGGATTTGTGAATTTCATAATGCAAAACAGATATAAATGCATGGTAGATATGGGATAGGGGGACAGAGTGCACACCTGAGGTTTACAGCAAAGATAGGAATGACAGATATATTAGTCAGTGTGTGAGGAGAAGAGTTACCTCTTTATAGAATCATGCATATTTTATTCTGTGTTTGATGTTTGACTAGTGCTGATAAGGGAATGAAAAGCATAGAAAAACTCAAATGAAATAAAAGGCTTACATTCCAGATTCCAATCCAGATAACATTTCAAATAAAAATTATTTCTATTCCATAAACTGCTGATTCTGCATTATGTACCCTGCAGATAAATACTGTAGAAGGTCTGGTTTTACCTGCTCTTCCACCAAGGTGGCTATTGCTTCATATGTTTTCCCTGCTTCTGTGATAGCACTGTTTAAATCCGTTTCACCTATAAAACAAAAAATATCTGTAAAAAGATTGCTTATGTTTATGGAAAAATGTTCTAGATATGCAAACCAGTTCCCACCAACGTAGCTGACAACATTCCAAATACAAGAAAAGTGCAGTCCAACTAAACCCAAGTATGAAAAGCATTCACATACACTCACCGGCCACTTTATTAGGTACACCTTGCTAGTACCAGGTTGGATCCCCATTTGGCTTCAGAACTGCCTTAATTCGTCATGGCATAGATTCAACAAGGTGTTGGAAACATTCCTCAGGGATTTTGCTCCATATTAACTTGAGTTTTTATTGCCTTTCTATCATCTTGAACCTGTCTGCCCATTCTCCTCTGACCTCTGACATCAACAAGGTATTTTAGTCCACACAACTGCAGCTCACTGGATATTTTCTCTTTTTCAGACCAATCTCTGTATGAGATGGTTGTGTGTAAAAATTCCAGTAGATCAGCAATTTCTGAAATACTCAGACCAGCCTGTCTGGCACCAACAACCATGCCACATGCAGAGTCACTTAAATCCCCTTTCTTCCCTATTCTGATGCTCGGTCTGAACTTCAGCAAGTTGTCTTCACCACATCTAGATGCCTAAATGCATTAAATTGCTGCCACGCGATTGGCTGATTAGCAATTTGTGTTACCAAACAATTGAACAGGTACCTAATAAAGAAGCCAGTGAGTGTATACTGTACAACAAACACTAAAGACATGCATTACTAGAAAAAGGGGTACCTTGATAGCCACTGGAACTGAAAACCATTGACAAATTCTGCAAAGCTTTTCCTATCTTCTGATATTCCTTTGGTAGTGCTATTTAGAAAAAAATAACCAAAATTAAACTTTATTTTATTATTGATTATTCATCTCCATTAAAAAACCCTATATCACAACACAAAGCTAACTAGAGCAAAGTGCTATTGTGAATCAAAAGATGGCATCAGTTACATACAGTATATACTGCTGTGTTCCGGTAGCAGGATGGGGACTGCCCAACCAGTTGTGCACCCCTCTGTGCACTAAACACAAAAAGTTGCTCGCTTCCGCAATTTCACCACTCAGGAGAAGACTTCTACTTTATTCACTGAATACGCCTCTAAATGGCCGAAGCAGAGATAATTATGTTATCTGTTCCTCTTCTCCACTTCGGCTAATCAGAGAATGCCTTGTATTCATTTAAAAAAATACAAGGGTCCTTATAATTGGTGGAGGAGCAGGAGCGAGCACTTCTGTATTTAGCACACAAAAGGGGAAATCCCTGGAGCACACCCCAGAAGAAGACACCGATTACTGTAGCATAGGCTAAAAATTGAATTTACAGATTCACCTCCTACCACATGGAAGTGGCATCTTGATAATTATCTTGAGCCAAGCTGGCCCAAAAGTGAGTATTTATCCTAATCTCATTCCTGGAGTTCGTCTTTAAATATTGCCATTGTTGTAACTAATGGTTGTAGGTTCATGAAGGAGCCTAGAAAATGGAAATAGTCAGGGTAATCTTTTTTGTAGAAACAAGAGTTGGTTAGGATGACAAATGTATGGACCTGCACATGATGCTTCTAGATTATAATAAGAACTGTTAACTTGTTTTTTGCTGGACAAGAAAATCCGATGAGAGCAGTGATAGATCAACTCCAGTCAAAATAATTTTATTTTTTTTTTTTTTTTTTTTTTTAGCCTTGAATGTAGTAGATCAGGGTTTAACTTTTGTCAGAATTTTATTGCAGTTGGTGACCCCATTGTGAAGATTTCCACCTCACTTCTGTCCCTTTAAAACCAAGACAAGAAATCAAGTCAGAGAGCAATATAAATCTGTTCTAACCCTTCTCTGCTGTACTAGGACCTACTGTCACATTCCCTTTTGGAGAGATTTCCCAACACATCCTGTCTTTCTGACACCTTTATCTTATCCATACTCTATCCAAATCCCCTCAAAACAGTTTTTGTGAGAGCTGGGCTTTAAAAATACAGAAACTAGTGGTAGCCATCCCCTCAATCGTATAAGTAATATAAGATAGTGTACCGTGGGTATTGAAAAGAATCACCCCTCTTTAAAATCATCACATTCTGTTGCTTTGCAAGCTGAAATGAAGACAGACACAGTTTTTGTTTTATCTAGCTGTATTTACTCAGTGCAACTTATAACATCCAAGTGAATGATATAACATCAACATGTCAGAAAAAAATTATAAAAATTGAAAAACTTAATCACTGAGTTGGACAAAGGATCACCCCCTCCTAAAAATAAAGAAAAAAAACAACAAAAAAAAGACCCTTCTCAATGGCACACAAAGCCATTTGACTTTCATCTCTAATCAGCCGTGGTCATTTTGATTAGCTCAACATGAAAAGAGCTTTCCTGGAGCTTTTCAGTCCTTAGTAGTGCAACTGAAGCAAACAATCAACTATGGGTGGCAAGGCACTGTCAAAAAGACCTTCGGGATAAAGTTGCTGAGAGGCACAAGTCAGGAGATGGATAAAAAAAAAATCAAAGGCTTTATTAATGCCTCGGAACACAGGGAAGTCTATTATTAAGAAGTAGAAGGTATCTGGTACAACACTGACCCTCCCTGGATCAGGACGTCACTCCAAACTGGAGGAAAGAGCCAAGAGGAAACTGGTCAGAGAGGCTACCAAGAGACTACAGTGCTTCGGAAGCCGTTGAAGGAATTTATGACAAACAGTGGTCCTTGTGTACATGTGACAACAATATCACAAATTCTCCACAAATGTGGCTTGTTTGGGAGGGTTGCAAGAAAGAAGCCACTTCTCAAGAAAGGTCATATGCAGTCACAACTGAGCTTTGCACCTTGAAGAAGAAGGCCACATAGGAAAAAGTGTAATGGTCAGATGAGACTAAAATTGAATTATTTGGCCTTTTATCACTAAATGATATGTCTAGGAGAAATCCAACAACAGCTCACCATCCAAATAATATCATTCCTACAGTAAAACATGGAGGTGGTAACATCCTGTTATGGGGGTGTTTCTCTGCAGCAGGGACGGGAGCACTTGTCAGGATAGAAGGAAAAATGGATGGGGCAAAATACCATCAAATTCTTGAGGAAAAACTGCTGCCCTCTGCCAGAAAGTTGTCAGTGGGAAGAAGGTTTACCTTCCAATATGACAATGACCCAAAGCACACAGCAAAAATGACCACACAGTGGTTGAAGGAGGAAAAAGGTGAATGTCCTTGCATGGCCTAGTCAGAGCACAGTCTTAAACCCCATTGAAAATCTGTGGAATGACTAAGACTACAGTCCACAAATGGTCACCATCAAGATTAACTGAACTTGAGCAGTTCTGAAAAGAAGAGTGGACAAATACTGCAAAGTCTAGATGTGCAAAGTTAGTAGAGACATATCCCAGCAGACTAAAGGCTGTAATTAACCACTTGCCTACCGGGCACTTATACCCCCTTCCTGCCCAGGCCAATTTTCAGCTTTCAGTGCTGTCGCACTTTGAATGACAATTGCGCGGTCATGCAACATTGTACCCAAATGAAATTTGTATAATTCTTTTCACACAAATAGAGCTTTCTTTCAGTGGAATTTAATTGCCACTGTTTGTTTTATTTTTTGCGTTATAAACAAAAAAAGAGCAAAAAATTTGAAAAAAAGTTTTTCTTTGTATCTATGATAACATTTTGCAAACAGTTAATTTTTCTACTTCACGGATGTGCGTTGATGAGGCTGCACTGATAGGCAGCAGTGATGGGCACTGATGAGGTGGCACAGATAGGCAGCACTGATGGGCACTGATGATGCTTCACTGATAGGCAGCACTGATAGGCACAGGTGGGTGGCACTGCTGAGTGGCACTGATGGGCACAGGTGGGTGGCACTGATGGGCACACATGGGCAGCACTGCTAAGGACTGATCAACAGGGCACTGATCATCACTGTCCTGATGATCAGTGACAATCCCTTTGCTGACAATTGCCGCTTCTCGGCAATACTTTCACAGCGTGAGCAAAGTGCAGCCAATAACCGGCAACTGCATTTACCCGGTGATTGCTGTGTCATTGGACACAGCTGATCACGTGGTAAAAGGCCGCCGTGATTGGCCGATTACCGTACCCCGTGATCAACTGTGTCCGTAGGACACAGCGATCACTGGCAGGGCTGGGTGCGTGCCGCTGGGGACATGTCCTGGAATGACGTCCATGGACGTCATCCCAAGATTACACAACCGCGCTGTAGCCGTCCTTCGGCCATAGCACAGTTGGGAACCAGTTAAAGTAAAAGGTGGTTCAACAAAATACTGACACAAGGGAGTGATCCTTTTTTCAACTCAGTGATTGTTTTTTTTTTTCTTTTACTTTTTTTCTGACATGTTGGTGTTATATCTTTCATTTTGATGTCTAAGTTTCACTGAGTAAATACAGCTAGATAAAACAAAAAGTGTGTCTGTCTTCATTTCTGACTGCACAGCAACAAAATGTGATTCTTTTAAAGGGGGGTTGATTCTTTTCTAAACCCACTGTACATGGGCACATTGTGAGTAACATCATCCTGCTGTATGAGCTAGTCCTTTGGTGATAAGTGATTGCAAAATAAAAGTTTTATGAATCATAAGGGTTAATTTAGAGCTTAGTAATTGAGGTAAAGCTTCACTTTGCAAAGAATACCCACTTACATGCAAGGAAATGGGAAAAAAAAAACTTTGCAAAGTGCACAGTCTATTTGCCTTTAGTAAATCAACAGAGAAGTGTTCATAGTCTATACACTTATGCTACAATTAGGAAAAGCATCATCACTGGAGAAAACAAATTGCCAAGTTGTATGCAGCAACTGCCCAAGTGCCACCAATCGGTTTTCTAGTTCTAGTATAGGTATGCACACTTAAAGGCCAGTCTATCAAAAATGTTTTACTTAGAGGTAGAGCCTGAGGCAGACTCTCAATTTTTTATGTCTTCCATTCTCTGACAGAAAGATCTCCCTGTCGAAATTCCTAACTGTACACCTGGAAGATTTTGGTGGTTCTGTCCACCTTTGCTTGTTTCAGCTCCTCTTGTTGCATTCACAGTAATAGAAATTTAATTTAAAAAATCCTACTGGTAGAGTAGGAACCCCTCATAATGGTCGCAGGAGGTGTGCAGACCCAAGAACTCAAGCATAAAGGTAGATATTTCAGGTAAATTACTGTATTTATTCACCATCTACTAAACACTGAAATAACAACTAAGTAGATTAACCGTTTATGCCAACACCGTACTATTTGTTCTAAATACTTCTATTTTTTCCTACAGGGCCACACAGGAGAGAGATTTGTCCAGCATAAAATTACAAATATTAAATTCTTGCATAACTGTTATCAATTAAGAGTAACATACGTCCTGTGCATCGTTTCCAGTGCTCCTGGCCCACGTTGAGCAAATCCTTCACACCATCATCCATGGCTCTGGTGAACCTGCTGACTGCTTCACACTTCTGTTCTCTGTATGGTGTAAAAACAATAGTTACATCATCATTTTAGCAAAGAAATGTTCAGCCTTTTCCCAATAAAGAGGTATCAATGCACAATAATTGCCCTTCTTCATCATTACCACACCAGTAAAGCATACGTAATAAGATGGGCTAATTAGTATGAGGAAACATGGCATGGAGAAACAGTGCGTCATTTAAACCGTCCTACAGCTGTCAGATGCAGTTAGCTACCAACATAAAAGCTTCAGTTTGGAAACCTTTTAAAATAGCAAAAAAGAGGCCTTGTTTAGGTTTTATATTTGTAAATTTTCTGTGGTTTAAATGTCAGCCTTTCAACTGGGCCTCTTGTTACTGAGAAAATAATAAAAGAACAAACACTGCAAAAAGTATCTTAAGATGCAGAAAGGCTAGGATAAGCAAGAGAGCAGATCATGTACAAGGCGTAAAATGATGTACAAGCAGCAGATCATGTACAAGGAGTAAAATGATGTACAAGGAGCAGATCATGTACAAAGAGCAGATAATGTACAAGGCGTAAAATCATGTACAAGGAGCAGATCATGTACAAGTCGTAAAATCATGTACAAGGAGCAGATCATGTACAAGGAGTAAAATCATGTACAAGGAGTAAAATCATGTACAAGGAGCAGATCATGTACAAGGAGTAAAATCATGTACAAGCAGCAGATCATGTACAAGGCGTAAAATCATGTACAAGGAGCAGAATCATGTACAAGGCGTAAAATCATGTACAAGCAGCAGATCATGTACAAGGATTAAAATCATGTACAAGGAGCAGATCATGTACAAAGAGCAGATCATGTACAAGGAGTAAAATTATGTACAAGCAGCAGATCATGTACAAGGAGTAAAATCATGTACAAGCAGCAGATCATGTACAAGGAGTAAAATCATGTACAAGCAGCAGATCATGTACAAGGAGTAAAATGATGTACAAGGAGCAGATCATGTACAAAGAGCAGATCATGTACAAGGTGTAAAATCATGTACAAGGAGCAGATCATGTACAAGGAGTAAAATCATGTACAAGGAGCAGATCATGTACAAGGAGTAAAATCATGTACAAGCAGCAGATCATGTACAAGGCGTAAAATCATGTACAAGGAGCAGATCATGTACAAGGAGTAAAATCATGTACAAGGAGTAAAATCATGTACAAGCAGCAGATCATGTACAAGGCGTAAAATCATGTACAAGGAGCAGATCATGTACAAGGCGTAAAATCATGTACAAGGCGTAAAATCACGTACAAGGAGCAGATCATGTACAAGGACTAAAATCATGTACAAGGACTAAAATTATGTACAAGCAGCAGATCATGTACAAGGCGTAAAATCATGTACAAGGAGCAGATCATGTACAAGGAGTAAAATCATGTACAAGCAGCAGATCATGTACAAGGAGTAAAATCATGTACAAGCAGCAGATCATGTACAAGGAGTAAAATCATGTACAAGCAGCAGATCATGTACAAGGAGTAAAATCATGTACAAGGAGCAGATCATGTACAAGGCGTAAAATCATGTACAAGGAGCAGATCATGTACAAGAAGTAAAATCATGTACAAGGAGTAAAATCATGTACAAGGAGCAGATCATGTACAAGGAGTAAAATCATGTACAAGGAGTAAAATCATGTACAAGCAGCAAATCATGTACAAGGCGTAAAATCATGTACAAGGAGCAGATCATGTACAAGGCGTAAAATCATGTACAAGGAGCAGATCATGTACAAGGCGTAAAATCATGTACAAGCAGCAGATCATGTACAAGGCGTAAAATCATGTACAAGGAGCAGATCATGTACAAGGCGTAAAATCATGTACAAGGAGCAGATCATGTACAAGGCGTAAAATCATGTACAAGGCGTAAAATCATGTACAAGGACTAAAATTATGTACAAGGACTAAAATTATGTACAAGCAGCAGATCATGTACAAGGCGTAAAATCATGTACAAGGAGCAGATCATGTACAAGGAGTAAAATCATGTACAAGCAGCAGATCATGTGCAAGGAGTAAAATCATGTACAAGCAGCAGATCATGTACAAGGAGTAAAATCATGTACAAGCAGCAGATCATGTACAAGGAGTAAAATCATGTACAAGCAGCAGATCATGTACAAGGAGTAAAATCATGTACAAGGAGCAGATCATGTACAAGGAGTAAAATGATGTACAAGGAGCAGATCATATACAAAGCGTAAAATCATGTACAAGGAGCAGATCATGTACAAGAAGTAAAATCATGTACAAGGAGTAAAATCATGTACAAGGAGCAGATCATGTACAAGGAGTAAAATCATGTACAAGGAGTAAAATCATGTACAAGGAGCAGATCATGTACAAGGCGTAAAATCATGTACAAGGAGCAGATCATGTACAAGGAGTAAAATCATGTAGAAGGAGCAGATCATGTACAAGGCCTAAAATCATGTACAAGCAGCAGATCATGTACAAGGCGTAAAATCATGTACAAGGAGCAGATCATGTACAAGGCGTAAAATCATGTACAAGGAGCAGATCATGTACAAGCAGCAGATCATGTACAAAGAGCAGATCATGTACAAGGTGTAAAATCATGTACAAGGAGCAGATCATGTACAAGGAGTAAAATCATGTACAAGGAGCAGATCATGTACAAGGAGTAAAATCATGTACAAGCAGCAGATCATGTACAAGGAGCAGATCATGTACAAGGAGCAGATCATGTACAAGGAGTAAAATCATGTACAAGGAGTAAAATCATGTACAAGCAGCAGATCATGTACAAGGCGTAAAATCATGTACAAGCAGCAGATCATGTACAAAGAGCAGATCATGTACAAGGTGTAAAATCATGTACAAGGAGCAGATCATGTACAAGGAGTAAAATCATGTACAAGGCGTAAAATGATGTACAAGGAGCAGATCATGTACAAGGCGTAAAATCATGTACAAGCAGCAGATCATGTACAAAGAGCAGATCATGTACAAGGTGTAAAATCATGTACAAGGAGCAGATCATGTACAAGGAGTAAAATCATGTACAAGGAGCAGATCATGTACAAGGAGTAAAATCATGTACAAGCAGCAGATCATGTACAAGGAGCAGATCATGTACAAGGAGTAAAATCATGTACAAGGAGTAAAATCATGTACAAGCAGCAGATCATGTACAAGGCGTAAAATCATGTACAAGGAGCAGATCATGTACAAGGAGTAAAATCAAGTACAAGGAGTAAAATCATGTACAAGGAGCAGATCATGTACAAGGAGTAAAATCATGTACAAGGAGCAGATCATGTACAAGGAGTAAAATCATGTACAAGCAGCAGATCATGTACAAGGCGTAAAATCATGTACAAGGAGCAGATCATGTACAAGGAGTAAAATCATGTACAAGGAGTAAAATCATGTACAAGCAGCAGATCATGTACAAGGCGTAAAATCATGTACAAGGAGCAGATCATGTACAAGGAGTAAAATCAAGTACAAGGAGTAAAATCATGTACAAGGAGCAGATCATGTACAGGGAGTCAAATCATGTACAAGCAGCAGATCATGTACAAGGAGTAATATCATGTACAAAGAGCAGATCATGTACAAGGAGTAAAAATTCATAGCAACCAGTGGTCAGTTTACTGTACTGTGTAGCCAAACCTTTAGTTTTTTAGTGTTGGGTAAAGAAGGAAAATGTTCAAATCACTGTCAGTTTTATTTTTGCTGTCTGTGTCACATGAAGGAAAATTCCTTCATTTCCTGTAACAGAGACAAAAAAGGAAGAGGGAATCTCTACAAAAATAGGGAAATTCCTCTAGACATTAGTTACCGGAAGAGATGGAGACCTCATTAGAAATGTTCCCCTCACCCCTTGTTCTGGTGACAGTCATGGCCAGATCTAGGGGGGTGCTGGGGGGGGGGGCTACGCCCCCCAGATTCCAGTTGTGCCCGCCCCCCAAAGCCAAGAGTCCTCTCCCGTCTCCAACCCCGGATACTCTGCCCCACCACTTGACACACAGAGCTCCAGCAGCTCCCTTCTCCCTCTTCTGAAGACAAACGCACATAATAAAGTGCTGAATTAAAGTTAATCTTCTGATCACAGACATTTCATTACATGCAGCTTTATTTACTGTTGGGCAGACTGTATCTTGATCTTTATGCAGCACGATCACTGCACACTGACAGTCAGTCGGGCAATAAATAAAGCTGAGCTGGAGTGTGCAATGAAAATTCTCTTAATCAGATGGGAAGCTTCACTTTGATTTAACCCTTTATTTCTGTGCGTTTGCTTGGCCACTCACAGGATTAGGCTGGCCATACATTAAGCAATTTTCTTTCCTTCAAGCAGGAGTTGAAGCAAAGAAAATAGCTTGATTTTCCTATCAACACATTCAGTGTTGTTGGGGGAATCTGTTTTGCTGCGCTACTGACAGCAGGAGGTTTCCCCGCTCTCAGAATACGACTACGGCTTCCAGCTATAGCTGGTGGCAGTAATCGTACGAACAAAACCCCACAGAATTGATTGATGGATCAACTTCAGTACAACCAGCCTGCCCAAAGATAAATTGACATTCGGCTGATTCATCTTTGGACAGCTTTAGAAGCATCCCCTTCATTTTATCTTTCATTCTTGTTGCCTATAATTCAAGAGGGGCTCATGGTACCATGATGTAAATAGCAAAACTCTGGGGACTCTCCTTTAAGGGAGTGACTCTAGGGACCCTGATGTAAGGAGGGGGGCTCTGGGGACCCTGGTGTAAGAGAGGTTGTCTCTAGGAACCTTGACATAGGGGGGTGGCTCTGGGGATCCTGATGTTAGGGTTGTGACTCTGGGGATCCTGATGTAAGTTGGGTGGTTCTGAGGACCCTGATGTTGGGGGGGGGGGGTGATTCTGGGGACCCTGATGTTAGGGGGGGGGGTGATTCTGGGGACCCTGATGTTGGGGGAGGGGGGGTGACTCTGGGGACCCTGATGTTGGGGGAGGGGGGGTGACTCTGGGGACCCTGATGTTGGGGGAGGGGGGGTGACTCTGGGGACCCTGATGTTGGGGGAGGGGGGGTGACTCTGGGGACCCTGATGTTGGGGGAGGGGGGGTGACTCTGGGGACCCTGATGTTGGGGGAGGGGGGTGACTCTGGGGACCCTGATGTTGGGGGAGGGGGTGACTCTGGGGACCCTGATGTTGGGGGAGGGGGTGACTCTGGGGACCCTGATGTTGGGGGAGGGGGGTGAGTCTGATGTTAGGGGGGGGTTACTCTGGGGACCCTGATGTTAGGGGGAGGGGTGACTCTGGGGACCCTAATGTAAGGGGGAGGGGTGACTCTGGGGACCCTGATGTAAGGGGGAGGGGGGGTGGACTCTGAGAGGGATTCTTGGTGTAAGGGGGGAATCTGATGTAAATATGTGGGCTTGTCCTGACACTGCATTCTACATGTTTTTATGTTACTTACTCCTGACCCATGCACTATATACACTGTGATGTACATTACATATTCCTAATTATAATGTTCATTGTCCCAACAATTGCTTGTTTTAATGAAATTCTTCCTTAAGGTCCGTTCAGGCAGACAAAGTGATCACTTTTAGTGTGTAGTGTGCATATGTGATGGAAACATTTACATTTTTAAAAATGATCCACTGTAAGGCAAAATCTGTCCTCTGCACCACTTACTACTGACCCCTTTCCTCCACCCTGCTGACCTCCTGTACGCTGCCCTGCTGACCTTCCATCCTCTGCTCCCCTGACATTTTTTAATGAACCCTCACATTAGACAGGCTAGATCCGGCCCTGGTCACAACTGTAAAATGTTGGCTTTCCAACTACTTTACTTTGAAAATTAAAAAATAAATAAGGTTGTGCCCAGCAGTGCACCCACCTGTGCCACTCTGCAGTGTCACACACCTGTGCCCAGAAGTGCCACCTACCTGTGTCCAGCAGTGCCACCCACCTGTGCCCACCCACCTGTGCCCACCAGTGCCACCCACCTGTGCCCACCCACCAGTGCTGCCCACCAGTGCCACCCACCAGTGCAGCCCAGCAGTGCTGCCAGTCAGTGCCACCAGTCCGTGCCCAGGGATTGTGCCAGTCAGTGCCGCCAGTCAGTGCCCAGCAGTGATGCCAGTCAGTGCCGTCTATCAGTACCACCTATCAGTGCCGCCTATCAGTGCTGCCTATCCGTGACACCTCATTAGTGCTGTCTATCAGTGCCGCCTATCCATGCCACCTCATTAGTACTGCCTATCAGTGCCCTTTAGTGCTGCCTATCAGTGCCGCCTATCAGTGCCCATCAGTGCCGCCTCATCAACGTACATCAGTGAAGGAGAAAAAATACCTGTTTGAAAAATTTTATAATAGAAACAAAGAAACTTTTTTTTTTTCAAATTTTTTGCAATTTTTTTATTTATAGCGCAAAAAGTAAAGCGCCCAGTGGTGATTAAATACCACCAAAAGAAAGCTCTATTTGTGAGAAAAAAATTATCAAAATTTCATATGGGTACAATGTTGCATGACCGCACAATTGTCAATCAAAGTGCGGCAGCGCTGAAAGCTGAAAATTGGCCTGGTAAATAAGGGGGTATAAGTGCCTGGTAGGCAAGTGGTTAAACAAAAACATGAAAGACAATCATACTAAAATTCAGTCACCTAAGGGTCTGTTCCTATTGTGGATTTTCAGGCGCTTAGCAGATGGCTCAGACTCCAATCTCTCTACAAAGGCTTTAAAAGTTGGTCCTGAACTGAATTAAATTCACATTTTGTGGAGAGGGATGGGGGAGTGAGTATCCTAAATGCTTTCTGCAGGGTTCAGTCCATGACTATTTATTGTTTTGTCCGGTTTCTGGAAGAGTGCTCCAGCTGTAGGCAGTATCTGCACATACATGTGCCCTACTGCATCCAGTGCAGTATGAAATACTTTTAACACAGCAATCCTTCCATGTTTTTGGCACCAATAGCACAGCTACATCCTATAATAAGCTAGAGCATAATAATACTGACTGTAGGGCACAATTCAAGGAGTATTCCAAATACTAGACTAAATTAACCCAAATTATATTTTAAAAACTGTGGAGAAGTAAATAAAAGTGTGACTCCAGCCATTTTAACTTTTTTTAAATTTTAGACAGAGTTAGGCTGCCCAGAGATGAGTCCTTTTCTTATTTCAACCAGCGGGACGAATGAAAAAAAAAAAAAAAAAAAAAAAATGACCTGAATCCCCCATCTACACATTCAATGTGGATGGGGGAATCCTCCTGCTGTGCCATTGTATTTTGAGAGCAGGGAGGCTTCCCCGCCATCAGAATATAGCTATAGCCAGAGGTACAGATAAAGCAGCAAAAATCCAACAGGGCAATTGTACAGAAATTGATCGGTAGATGGACTTCTGTACAACCACCCTGTCCGTACAAGGATTTCATTTCAGCTGGTCCCAACCAGACAAATTTCGATCCATGTATGGCTGGATTAATGAAGGGTTTAGGTGTTAATGTGTTATGTTCACCATTTGTAACATGTTACACCCATATTTAGGGTTTAGCATATAACATATTACTATACAGCAGCTGACCTCTCCCTCTGAGCTTTCCCCATGACAGTGAGAGGGGGATCCTGTCCCCGCACTCACTGTCACATTTTAAAAAAAACCCCACAGATCTGTGACTGAATGAACTATAAGTCCCATCTCCCACCGCAGCAGATGCCTTGTAGTTTTCAACGCACTACAAGCGCATTGATAAGCATCCTCGTAGATCGCTTACTCTTCTTGCATCCCGTATGGAGGTACGGGCAGACAGCTGTACTGAGTTGCCTGCAGGAGCCTGGCATTACAACCACGATCCGCTGACTGTGGGTGCAATGCTTTGCAGGCTGCAGTGTACAAAAATAATAAATGCACATTTTTTACTTGCAAAATCATGTATATTTTTTTTTTTTTTTTTTTTTTTTTTAAAGGTGAACGTAGCCTTAAATGCTGTGTCCCCATCAAGATTTCACAGCACTTCCAACCCTCAAAACTACAATAGAAAATGTTCTCGGAATGAGTGCAAATCCTCTTTGTTGCCACTGGAACACGTATCCCCACTGGATGATGTCCCCTCTGCCTCTGTTCTGAAGACATTTATAACATTTTGGATATCCCATCACTTTCTCTTCCAGAGACATGATCACCAAGACAGATAGTAAGGCTTGTTCTTCCCAATGGAGACAGACTGCAATAAAAACCTTTGTTTTAAATCTATCCAGCATGAGACCCATGTTTTTTTCGTTCGGCAGAATAGCACGGCCCTTGGTAAGAACTCCCACTAAGCCAAATACATTTTGAAAAGGGGTCCTTTGTGGCCCCGAAACATTGTTGGTATTTGTTGATTCTGCATTTTGTATATGGCACCTGCACAGGGGTGGACTGACAACTCATGGGGCCCCTGGGCAATAGGGGATCATGGGGCCCCTGTGTCCTTGCCCAAACTCAAAAAGGTCTATGAAAAAGGTACCAGGGGCATCTCATGGGCCCACTACTGACCCCGGGCAGTGCCCGAGTTTCCAAATGGTCAGTCCGCCCCTGCAATCTGACCTCATTAAAATTGTGAGGCGTATTGTCGTATTGTGCTGGCAGCTTTATCGAACACAATAAAATCCTGACGTAGGTTATAATCCCTCTATACTATATTCAAAACTAGAAAAAAAATGGCTGGAGTTATACTTCAAACATGGTAAAACAAACCAGGCTGAAGGTTTTTCCCTGTATTGGAGATTGGGTAACTGCTTTATTTTTATATACTTTGAATATCTGAGCTTTGGTCCTGTTTCACAAGTCTCAAGAACAGTAAAGAAAACATTAATACAGGAACTCAGTGTAAGTGGTGTAGGAGATGCGAAAAGCACCAAATGAAAAAATAAACAGGAAATTCTGAAATTTCCTAAAATAGTGCTATGTCCTGTGATAAATGTAGAACTATTTCCTGTCACCAAGGTCATTGAAACAAATATTTGAACAATAGTTTTGAACACTATGGTAAAGGTTCCAATTAGTTATGTAGTTTATAAAAAGTTATACTTTAATTACACTATTATAAAAGCTTTTCACCTTATATTATGCCCCTACTTCACCACACAGTAATGAAAATGATTAAAGTATTGACTAACATACTTCTATCATATTGCCTTTCCTCTGCCACCCATCACATCTAGAAAACACAGCTCTGCAGTTGCTCAATAAATGAATTGAATTTCCAGTTTAAATCAGCTCAATGAATTCAATATACATCAATGTATGCACTGATCACATGTAAACACACGTATATTGACATGCTGCTTTGCATTTTAACATGTGCTGCATTGTGCCGTAAAAGTTTGTTTTTTGTTTTTCTAACTTCACTAATCTTTATTTGTAAAGGAAACTTCACCAGACTGTTTGGATGCTTGTGTTTATGTGTGATGCAGCATGCTTGGAATCACTTACAAGTGTTGCGCTAAAAAAAAGAAGTAGGGCCTGTTCTAGCAACACAACAGTGTGAACTGTTCCTGCTGAAATACATTACTTTTACAATGTACAGTCATGGTCAAAAATATTGGCACCCCTGCATTTCTGTCAGATGATGCATCACTTCACTAAGAAAATTGTTGCAATTACAAATGTTGCGGCATTCTCATGTTTATTTCTTTTGTTTGTATTGGTATGACACAAAAAAGTGGAGGAGCAAAAAGCCAAATCTGACACATTCCACGCAAAAACCCCAATAATGGACTGGACAAAATTATTGGCAGCTTCCCAAAGTTGTAAGAAATAATTGCATTCCAATTTTGTGATGCTCCTATAATTTTAATTAAACTCACCTGTATCAATTAACAGGTGCTGGCAATATAGAAATCACTTGTATGTGAACTGGTAGTGAATAGATAGGCGCTGGCTGTACTTAATTGTAGATAGGTGCTTGTACTTAATAAAATATAAATTCTCCCTATAGACCCAATAGGATAACTAAATAGCGGTTATTTGTGAATGAATACCAATAAATGGATATTAAGAAATTCACAGACCAAGCAATCCACAAAACAATAGGAACAATAACTAGCCCTCCTAGATTGTAAGCTCCAAGGAGCAGGGCCCTCCTATCCCTCTTGTATTGAACTTTATTGCTGCTGTATTGTATCCCGTTATATTGTTAAGCGCTGAGCAAACTGTTGGCGCTATATAAATCCTGTATAATAATAATAATAATAATATACTCCTATTTCCATAGAAAGTCCTTGTGCTTCCACCATGTGCTGAGTAAACTCTAAGTGTAACAGTCCTTCTTAAAACTCAATATTGGTGACATAAAAATCTATTTATCCACACCTCGGTGCAAATGTAAACGAATGGCCCCACTGTAATGGGGTCATATAGGTCTGGTGAGTGAACCATTCGTTTGCCTTTGCACCAAGGTGTGGACACATGGATTTTTATGTCACCAATATTTTAATGTCACAGCTGGGTGCCCACTGTGCATGCGCGAAAAGCGCTGCGCTTTGTGAATGGCCCCGTAGTCTTCTGGGACCTGTCACATGTCCCAGAAGACTACAGGGAGGGCAACTTCTGCTATTGATCGCCGTACCTGTCAAATTCGGGTACCCCCCCCCCCGCTCCCCAAAGGTACCAATCCATAATGGGGAGTGGGGGACAAAGGCTTAAAGCGGACTTTCCTTTTTGGGTAAACTCTGCTTTAAGCTTTGCTGTAAAATAGCTGAATTCATAATTGCATGTTTTCATGTTACAAGGGTATATATAGAAATTTAACAGGTAAAGTTAGGACAGCGGTACCTTTATATATTATCAAAATACACCTTATGCTAATCTGCTGCTGCTTAACCTCCAACGGAGAACCACAAACTCCTCTGGTGATTTCATCCTGTCTCCACAACTTTGTACACATAGGCTTGAATGGACCCTATACTGAGACTTGGTAAATGGCTCCATTATAGCTTATAAGGGTGTGCAGGCATGGCCAGTGCCAAACAGATTTCCACTGGAAGCTATTTAACTGCCTCCCGCCTATAGACAAACGATGGCCAAGCGGGAGTGCTACTGTCCTGGGTGGACGTCATACGACGTCCTCTCAGGATCACGCTTCGAGTGTGCCCTCTGTGTCCACTGGAAGAAGCCACGAAGGTGGACCAAAGGTAAATAAGCGGCTGTAGGAGGGGTGGGGAGGTGATCACTGGAGTGTAGGGGGCAGGCATACAGGTAGATTTAGATAGTATTAAAAAGCTGCCCTTTAACGCAAAACTAAACTTTTATTTTTCTTCATGCAACCCCTGTAATATAGCTAGGAAAAAACGTGCATATGTAAACAAAGTAGCAAAATATTCTTCCCTGAGGAGTACATTATACATATAGGATACATTATATTGTGTATTAAATCTAAAAAATAGCAATTACACTTCTATCATGTCCAGTTCAGGAGCTTCTGGTTCCATTGTGGAAAATATCATACTGCCAACCAGTTCATCCTTTTCTGCTTTCCTCTTGCCAGTCTTCCATTCCTATCAAAAGAAGGAAATACACAAATAATAGGTTAAACACAGGCCAAATACTTGAATGACATTTTCATGGGTGCATCAGAGCTTTAAGTGCATGCAAGCTAAGTAATGTGCAAACGTAACATTTACAGCTATTTATCATCTCTCAAAGAAATCACGATACTCCCTGCAATGGCTTAATCTGCTTTTTTCTTTATTAGAACAAAGCTGTCTTTGTGCTCGAGTACTATTCAGATTTGTATGTACATACTGGACTAAGACAAAAGCTTATAGAAAAATATATAAATCTTTGAGCAGTTCTTGGCTATAGTCACAAATGTGTGACACAGATCAGCCTCCTGCTGCCTTTCACTGTGTCTTGCTAACAAAGTAAAAATGATGCAGACTGATCACTACGGGAGAATAGACTGAACCAATGCTTCTTCCCGCCTACAGCAGAATAAAGCAGAACTTCACCAAAGAGGGGAAGTTCTGCGCTTCCTCCTCCTACCCCCTTTTCTCTGCCATAGCTGGAACATATTTTTTTTTGGGAGGGAGCGGATACCTGTCAAAGCCAGTTTCGCTTGGATCACTGAGGCCTACATTCTCCTCTCCCTCTCCTTGCCCACAACCTTCTGGGAACATCACAGGCCCCAAGGTGCTGCAGGTCCAATCACAAAGAGCAGCACATCTCACACATGCACAACCAACTGTGAAGCCAGAAGAAGTCACAGCCAGCTGCCCACAGTTAACATGCTGGCGCCAGGGAACAGGGAAACAGGTGAGTGCCTGCTTATTAAAAGTTGGCAGCTACAGTTTATGTAGCTACCGACTTTTAGTTTTTGCAGAATTAATAGTAGAACCGCTTTAACCACTTCAAGTCCAGACACTTGCACCCCCTTCCAGTCCAGGCCAATTTTTAGCATGGTTACAAGTTGAATGACAATCGCGCAATCATGCAACACTGTACCCAAATGAAATTTTTTGCATTTTTTTGAGACAGATAAAACTTTCTTTCGGTGGCATTTATTCACCACTGAGATTATTTTTTTTTGCTATATAAATGAAAAAAGATCAAACATTTTGAAAAAAAAAAAAGTGTTTTTTCTTGTACAATTGCAAATAAATAATCTATCTTCATAAATCTTGGCCAAAATGTATTCAGCTACCTTTTTGGTAAAAAAAATAACCCTAATCAGTTTATAGAAAAATAATTATAATTTTCCAAAATCTCTTTTACTTTTTGTTTTGATATTATTTATGATTTTGCTGTGTTTTTTTTTTTTTTTTTTTTAACATAGAGTCACCCTAGCAGTAGTGTCACCATAGTAGTGACACTGTACTACTTGTGGGAGGTGCTGAAGACTTTCTTTTTTTTTTTTTACACGGATTGCTTTTACACCCATAAAGGCTGTAAAAACAATACTGTGAGACCTGTGATTGGTCACAGCTTATCACATGGTACAAGGCTATTGTGAATGGCCTTCTACCATGTGACCTCTGTAATCATTCACATAATTCACAAGTAGTAAACAAAGATGTCAGGAAGTGACATCTTGTTTACTACTGTTCATGTGATCACTGATTGGCCAATCACTTATCACATGAATCGGGACCTCACACAGTGGTCCTGTACAGCGATCTGTGTTCCATCGGACACAGCGGTCACAAATTGCAGCGCTGTGCACTCCCAGATAGCGCGCACAGGCAATAGATGTGGGGGGACATTTAGAAACGTCCCCCCACATCGGCAATGCTCCCATCTGGCCATTTATCGGCGTGGGCCAGACGGGAAGAGGTTAATGACGTCATTTCAGCCTAGGCAAAACTCAAAAATACTTATTAATGATAAAAAGTAAAGCTTTTTTATTCATGCAGATTTAGGCTGGTCATACATTATACAATTTTCCTTTAGATTTACCAACACAATATAATGTGTGGTCCAATCTAAACACTTCCCATTTGTATGCAATCAGACAGGCCCTTACACTACACAGTTGAAGGTAAATCTAAAGGAAATTGAATAAGAAAATTGTGTAATGTATAAGCCATAATACTGTCACAATACGGTCACTTTTTCTGAACTTAGAACCAGTATTAAGCTGGTCATAGATGGGTCGAATCCCTGCTGAATTGGCTGAGTTTTGAACCATGTTTGGGCAGGTTGAATGTACCCAAGTTGTTCGATCGATCAACTTGGGTAAAACCAGCCTGTTGGCTATTATAGTCGCTAGCAGTAATCACTATTCTCCTGACGGGGACGACCCTCATTGGGAGAGCACAATGGCTCCATAGGAGCCATCAGTGTCCATGGGGGCAGTCGAGCGATTTTCTTTCCTGCAACCATGAAAATCATTTCATCTATGGCCTGCTTTACTTTGTTCTCATTATACACGCTACTGGAAAAAAAAAAAGCTTATAATACACAAACAACATGAAATATACAAATGAAAGTAACCTCCTCTAAAGAAGCCTTTTTCAACCAGGGTACCTTAAAGGTTTCTTCAGGGGTGCCTTGGCAAAATGCCTAAAAATTGCATACAAGTCAGCAGTGGATCAAGCCTGCCTTTCCTGCCTTTTAGTTACACAAAGCCACAGATTTTCATTATGCACCAATACAACATTGTAGCGGCCAGCGTCCCAACAACCAATGACATAATCGCTGATAAAGAGACTGTGTGGTGCCTGTACAGCATCCTTGTTTGCCCTTCCCCTCTCCACCAGCACTGGGGTCACAGTAGCTGAGTGAGGGAGAGAAACTGATGTAGAAGAGAAAACAACAGAATACTAGTCAGTACCAGTGTGCAAAGGTGTGTTTGCTTTGAAGAATAAATCACCTTCAGTGTTAGGTGTCCTGTGTGTGTGGATGTTGCTGCAATATGTACAACTATTAGTTACATTTTAGAATTAGGGTGCCTTGAGGCACTTTAGAATTGGGGTGCATTTTAGAATGGGGATTTTTCAGTCAAAGCACCCTTTAAAATTCTGCACAAAGGTTGAGAAACACTGCTTTAGAGAATTGGCAAGATGTATTTGCAAAGACTGCTTTTGTATTCCAGCTCCCTCTTCTCCCAACCCAGTGCATGCAGCCACACAATTATGTTCAGCAATCTTTGATACATGTGACTGTTAGTCATGTTGTTCCCACTCAACACTCTCTAGGCAACAGTAGAGTGGCTCCGGCTTTGTATGCATTCCTAAAAAAAACCATGTGCACTGTGCAAGCATGGGATCTCATATAAAAAAGAGCAGATGTGATGTTGTCTTCTCACACCACAAATTTAGGATTACTCAGCAAAATTGGTAATCTGCCAGCATAACAGTTAAAACTTAGAAGTGTACCTATGTTAATAATAAAATAACTAGTAATATCTCTCTCTCTCTCTCTCTCTATATATATATATATATATATATATATATATATATACATACACATATGCATACACACACGCACAGTATATATGTACTGCATGTGCGTGTATGTAACATACAGTATCTCACAGATGTGAGCATTTTATTATATCTTTTCATGTGACAAAACTGAAGAAATAAAATTTTGCTACAATGTAAAGTAGTGAGTGTACAGCTTGTATAACAGTGTAAATTTGCTGCCCCCTCAAAATAACTCAACACACAGCCATTAATGTCTAAACCGCTGGCAACAAAAGTGAGTACACCCATAAGAGGCAATGTCCAAATTGGGCCCAATTAGCCATTTTCCCTCCCCAGTGTCATGTGACTCGTTAGTGTTACAAGGTCTCAGGTGTGAATGGGGAGCAGGTGTGTTAAATTTGGTGTTATTGCTCTCACTCTCTCATACTGGTCACTGGAAGTTCAACATGGCATCTCATGGCAAAGAACTCTCTGAGGATCTGAAAAAAAGAATTGTTGCTCTACATAAAGATGGCCTAGGCTATAAGAAGATTGCCAAGACCCTGAAACTGAGCTGCAGCATGGGTGGCCAAGACCATACAGCGGTTTAACTGGACAGGTTCCACTCAGAACAGGCCTCGCCATGGTTGACCAAGGAAGTTGAGTGCACATGCTCAGCGTCATATCCAGAGGTTGTCTTTGGGAAATAGATGTATGAGTGCTGCCAGCATTGCTGCATGTTGAAGGGGTGGGGGGTCAGTCTGTCAGCGGTCAGACCATACGCCACACACTGCATCAAATTGGTCTGTGTGGCTGTCATTCCAGGAGGAAATATCTTCTAAAGATGATGCACAAGAAAGCCCGCAAACAGTTTGCTGAAGACAAGCAGGCTAAGGACATGGATTACTGGAACCATGTCCTGTGGTCTGATGAGACCAAGATAAACTTATTTGGTTCAGATGGTGTCAAGCGTGTGTGGCGGCAACCAGGTGAGGAGTACAAAGACAAGTGTGTCTTGTCTACAGTCCAGCATGGTGGTGCGAGTGTCATGGTCTGGGGCTGCATGACTTCTGCCGGCATTGGGGAGCTACAGTTCATTGAGGGAACCATGAATGCCAACATGTACTGTGACATACTGAAGCAGAGCATGATCCCCTCCCTTCCGAGACTGGGCTGCAGGGCAGTATTCCAACATGATAATGACCCCAAACACACCTTCAAGATAACCACTGCCTTGCTAAAAAAGCTGAGGGTAAAGGTGATGGACTGGCCAAGCATATCTCCAGACCTGAACCCTATTGAACATCCGTGGAGCATTCTCAAATGGAAGGTGGAAGAGCGCAAGGTGTCTAACATCCACGAGCTCCGTGATGTCGTCATGGAAGAGGACTCCACTGGCAACCTATGAAGCTCTGGTGAACTCCATGCCCAAGGGGGTTAAGGCAGTGCTGGAAAATAATGGTGGCCACACAAAATATCGACACTTTGGTCCCAATTTGGACATTTTCACTTAGGGGTGTACTCACTTTTGTTGCCAGCGGTTTAGACATTAATGGCTCTGTGTTGAGTTATTTTGAGGGGACAGCAAATTTACACTGTTATACAAGCTGTACACTCACTACTTTACATTGTAGCAAAGTGTCATTTCTTCAGTGTTGTCACATAAAACGATATAATAAAATATTTACAAAAATGTGTGCGGTGTACTCACTTCTGTGAAATACTGTGTGTGTATATATATATATATATATATATATATATATATATATATATATATATATATATATATATATACACATACACACACACACACACACAGTCAGGTCCATAAATATTGGGACATCGACACAATTCTAACATTTTTGGCTATATACACCAGCACAATGGATTTGAAATGAAATGAACAAGATGTGCTTTAACTGCAGACTGTCAGCTTTAATTTGAGGGTATTTACATCCAAATCAGGTGAACGGTGTAGGAATCACAACAGTTTGCATATGTGCCTCCCACTTGTTAAGGGACCAAAAGTAATGGGACAATTGGCTTCTCAGCTGTTCCATGGCCTGGTGTGTGTTATTCCCTCATTATCCCAATTACAATGAGCAGATAAAAGGTCCAGAGTTCATTTCAAGTGTGCGATTTGCATTTGTAATCTGTTGCTGTCAACTCTCAAGATGAGATCCAAAGAGCTGCCACTATTGGTGAAGCAAGCCATTATTAGGCTGAAAAAACAAAAACAAACCCATCAGATAGCAAAAACATTAGGCGTGGCCAAAACAACTGTTTGGAACATTCTTTAAAAGAAGGAACACACCGGTGAGCTCAGCAACACCAAAAGACCCGGAAGACCACGGAAAACAACTGTGGTGAATGACCGAAGAATTCTTTCCCTGGTGAAGAAAACACCCTTCACAACAGTTGGCCATATCAAGAACACTCTCCAGGAGGTAAGTGTACACCGCGTTCCAAATTATTGTGCAAATTCTATTTAAGTGTCACAAAGATTAAATATTTTGTTTTTCAGTTTAACTCATGGATGGCATTGTGTGTCAGGGCTCTTTTGAACACTGAAAACAATCTCGGACACCTGTGATAATTAGATTGGCCAGTGAGCCCAATTTAAGGGAAAACTACTAAAGCAGGGTGTTCCACATTATTAACTAGTTGCCGACCGCAGATAGCCGAATGACGGCTGCACTGCGGCCGGTCAGTTCTGAGTGGACGTCATATGACGTCCTCCCAGAACGCACTCTCCTGTGCGCCCCAGGGGGCGCGCACCCGGCGATCTCCGTGATCGCTGTGTCCTACGGACACAGCTGATCACGTGATGTGGTAAAAGGCCAATCACAGCGGCCTTTTACCACGTGATCAGCGGTGTCCAATGACACGCTGATCAGAGGGAAATGCAAGTGCCGGTTCTCAGCTGCACTTTCCTCACGCTGTCAGATCGTGAGGAAAGTACTGCCGAGAACCGGCAGTTGTCAGAGCGGGGATCGGCACCGATCATCAGGGCACTGATGATCAGTGCCCTGATGATCGGTGCCCAGCAGTGCCACCCGCAAGTTCCGCCCACTAGCTCCGTCCACCTGTGCCCAGCAGTGCACCCACCTGTGCCACTCTGCAGTGTCACACACCTGTGCCCAGAAGTGCCACCTATCAGTGCACATCAGTGCTGCCTCATCAACGCACATCAGTGAAGGAGAAAAAATACCTGTTTGAAAAATTTTATAATAGAAACAAAGAAACTTTTTTTTTTCAAATTTTTTGCACTTTTTTTATTTATAGCGCAAAAAGTAAATCGCCCAGTGGCGATTAAATACCACCAAAAGAAAGCTCTATTTGTGAGAAAAAATGATCAAAATTTCATATGGGTACAATGTTGCATGACCGCACAATTGTCAAAGTGCGGCAGCGCTGAAAGCTGAAAATTGGCCTGGTAAATAAGGGGGTATAAGTGCCTGGTAGGCAAGTGGTTAAGCAGAGCACCATTTTCAAGCAATATGAGGAAGAAAAAGGATCTCCCTGCTGCCAAAAAGAGTGAAATCGTTCAATGCCTTGGACGAGCTATGAAAACATTAGATATTTCACGAAAACGTAAGCGTGATCATCGCACTATTAAGAGATTTGCAGCTGATTCAGAGCACAGACGAGTTTGTGCAGATAAAGGCACATTGAGGAAGATTTCTGCCAGATCCATGCATTGTATCAAGAGAGCAGCTGCTAAAATACCATTACATAGCAGCAAACAGATATTTGAAGCTGCTGGTGCCTCTGGAGTCCCACGGACATCAAGGTGTAGAGTCCTCCGGAGTCTTGCAACTGTGCATAAACCTTCTATTCGGCCACCACTAACCAATGCTCACAAGCAGAAACGGCTGCATTGGGCAGAAAAATACATGAAGACTAATTTTCAAACAGTCCTATTCACTGATGAGTGCCGTACAACTCTGGATGGTCCAGATGGATAGAGTAGTGGATGGTTGGTGGATGGCCACCCTGTTCCAACAAGGCTGCGACGTCAGCAAGGCAGTGGTGGAGTCATGTTTTGGGCCAGAATCATAGGAACAGAGCTGGTGGGTCCCCGAAGGTGTAAAGATGACCTCTGCAAAGTATGTAGAGTTTATGACTGACCACTTTCTTCCCTGGTACAGAAGGAAGAACTATGCTTTCCGTAAAAATCATCTTCATGCATGACAATGCACCATCTCATGCTGCAAAGAATACCTCTGCATCAATGGCTGTTATGGGGATAAAAAGAGAGAAAGTCATGGTGTGGCCTCCATCCTCCCCTGACCTCAATCCTATTGAGAACCTTTGGAGCATCCTCAAGCAAAAGATCTATGAGGGTGGGAGGCAGTTTACATCCAAACAGCAGCTCTGGGAGGCTATTCTGACATCTTGCAAACAAATCCAAGCAGAAACTGTCCAAAAACTCACAAGTTCAATGGATAATGGATGCAAGACTTGTGAAGCTGCTGTCAAATAAGGGGTCTATGTTACAATGTAACGTGACCTGTTAAATGTTTAAAAAGTTAAAATGTTGTTAAAAGTTTGATTGAAATAGCTTTTGATTACAGTAAATACAATTTGCATAATAATTTGGAACACGGTATATGTGTATCAAAGTCAACAATCAAGAGAAGACATCACCAGAGTGAATACAGAGGGTTCACCACAAGATGTAAACCACTGGTGAGCCTCAAAAACAGGAAGGCCAGATTAGAGTTTGCCAAACGACATCTAAAAAAGCCTTCACAGTTCTGGAACAACATCCTATGGACAGATGAGACCAAGATCAACTTGTACCAGAGTGATGGGAAGAGAAGAGTATGGAGAAGGAAAGGAACTGCTCATGATCCTAAGCATACCACCTCATCAGTGAAGCATGGTGGTGGTAGTGTCATGGCGTGGGGGGCATGTATGGCTGCCAATGGAACTGCTTCTCTTGTATTTATTGATGATGTGACTGCTGACAAAAGCAGCAGGATGAATTCTGAAGTGTTTAGGGCAATATTATCTGCTCCTTTTCAGCCAAATGCTTCAGAACTCATTGGACGCCGCTTCACAGTGCAGATGGACAATGACCCAAAACATACTGCAAAAGCAACCAAAGAGTTTTTTAAGGGAAAGAAGTGGAATATTATGCAATGGCCATGTCAATCACCTGACCTGAATCCGATTGAGCATGCATTTCACTTGCTGCAGACAAAACTAAAAGGAAAATGCCCCAAGAACAAGCAGGAACTGAAGACAGTTGCAGTAGAGGCCTGGCAGAGCATCACCAGGGATGAAACCCAGCGTCTGGTGATGTCTATGCATTCCAGACTTTAGGCTGTAATTGACTGCAAAGGATTTGCAACCAAGTATTAAAAAGTGAAAGTTTGATGATTATTATTCTGTCCCATTACTTTTGGTTCCTTAACAAGTGGGAAGCACATATGCAAAATGTTGTACTTCCTACACCGTTCACCTGATTTGGATGTAAATACCCTCAAATTAAAGCTGACAGTCTCCTGCTAAAGCACATCTTGTTAGTTTCATTTCAAATCCATTGTGGTGGTGTATAGAGCCAAAAAATTTAGAATTGTGTCGATGTCCCAATATTTATGGACCTGATTGTATATATGTATATATATATATATATATATATATATATATATATGTGACAGACCCTTTTTAATATCAGTCATGCACACCTTTCTGGAAAGAAATCATGCTAGATACAGTATGTACATTTTATAAAGACAAGAAAACCTACTGAGCTAACAAAAGTGTAGAGACAAACCAGCTGTGAACCATCCGCAAGTCAAGGACTGCTAAAACTGCTGACATAACAAACAGTCCGCCATCTGTGTTTGTGCTGCTTTAGGTATTATTGAACAGATTTACTGAAACCTAAACAGGTTCTACTTTTACACAAAGGGCAGTCCATCGCTAATAAAAAGGGTGATTGTTAATGGAATTATCGTCATCCGTGGCCCTCCTGCTAATATTTGAAGGTCACATCCCATAGATCATTTATTTTAACCACATGAACTGCTTAGCACTTTATGGTTGAATTTCCCAGAGTTGTGACCCAGAGAACGGATTTATCCCTGCCAGGACACTATGGAACAAAGGAAATAACTGAAGTTTTTACTGCCCATTCAAAAGATATCTTGGTTAATGATGTCACTTGATTAAAAATATTATAGCGGAGCTCCACCACCTAAAATGGGAAGCTCTGCTTTAAAGACTCATCCCCTGCTCCCCATTAAGGACTGGCACCTTTGGGGAGAGTGGGGAGCGGGTACCTGAAATTGTCAATCACAGTCGGTCAGCCAAAATGAGGAAAGAGAAGGGGCGAGGCCAAGCTGCGGCTCCGTGTGTGAATGGACACAAGGAGCAGCGGGAGCCCCCATAGCAAGCTGCTGATTGCTATTGGGGCACCCGACAGAAAGGAGGAGCCAGGAGAGCCTCAGGGTACCCAAGAAGAGGAGGCTGCTCTGTGCAAAACCATTATAGTATGTTTGTTATTTAAAAAAAAAAAAATTAACCTTTAGTATTGCTTTAACCATTTCAATACCGTGCAATTTTACACCTTCCTGCCCAGGCCATTTTTCATGTTTCAGCGCTCTCACACTTTGAATGACAATTGCGTGGTCATACAACAAACTAAAATTTTATCATTTTCATCACACACCTAGAGCTTTCTTTTGGCGGTATTTAATCACCGCTGGGGTTTTTATTTTTTGCTAAATTAACAAAAAAAGACCAAAATTTTGAAAAAAAACACATTTTTCTTTGTTTCTGTTATAAAAGTTTACAAATAAATAATTGTTCTTCATAAATTTAGGCTGAGATGTATTCTGCTACATGTCTTTGGTGAAAATAACCCAAATTAGGATGTATTATTTAGTTTGTAGGAAAGTTATAGAGTTCACAAACTATGGTATAGATCTGAAAATTGATCAATCCTGAAGTACTGACAGCCAATCTAATTTCTTGAGGTCCAAGAATGTCAGAATAGTACAGATATCCCCAAATGACCCCTTTTTGCAGAGTAGACAGTCCGACGTACTTCATAAGAGGCATGGCGAGTATTTTGAAGTTGTATTTTTTTGTCATAATTTTTCGGAAAATGAAAAAATTAAAAAAATTATTTTCACTATTTTTTTTTTTTACATACTGTCACCAGTGCAGTACAGCGTCATCATATAACTGGCATGGCGGTGAACAGGGACACTGACTGGTGACAGTATGAAAAAAAAAATATATATATATTTTTTTTTAAAATTTTTTTTTATTTTTTCATTATTTTTAATTTTTTATTACATTTTTTTTTATTTTTTTTTATATTTTTTTTTCATATTTTACTATGACCAAAGTAGTACAATGTTACCATAGTAACATTGTACTACTTTGGGGAAGTGATCAGTATTTTTTTTTTTTTTACACAATTTGCTTATAGCAAAGAACTACTTTGCTATAAGCGAGCATTTACCTGAATGAAATCGATTCATTCAGCCTTTTTTTTTTTTGTGCTTAGCTGTGATTTGGCCACAGCTAATCACATGACATGTATACAATGGATGGCATGAATGAAGCCATCCATTGTATACAACTGTCATGTGACCTGGTGGGATTGGTCACAGCAGGTCACATGGTACCAGCAACGAGAGCCGGTACTCAGATCTGTCATCGGCCGTGTCCGAGGTGCACGGCCAGTGACAGATCGCGCTGCTGCGCCGCTCTGCAGTAGCGCAAACTGCGCATGTTCGGGAGCATGCCAAATGGCGTGCACCCGGAATGCAGCAACACATTTGAAGCCGCCAAACGGCCATTGGCTGGGCGGCTAATGGTTAAGCACCTAATACTAGAAGAGTGAAACACAGATATGCAGTTATTGGATACCTTTTCATCTCGAAAATTAAGAAATTGCTGGAAAACATCACTCTCTGATATAACAGGATGGCGGCACATTCGAGACATCCATGCTTGTAATCTCTCCATACGCATCTTTATAAATTCTTCCTCAAAACGACCTTAATGAGAAAGAGAAAAGAGAAAAATGTCTATTAAACATGTACTTCCCTATGTATTAAAAAAAAGTGTGCAGGCTTAGGAAATGGTAGACTATTATAGGTGAACACATGTATAGTCAATATCAATTTCTTTTGTAGGTGAATAGGTGAAGTGTGCATTTGTGATAAGCATCAAGCACTATGACAGCTTGAGAGGAGAGCATGTAAAGACTCTTTCATGTCAGTTAAAGTGGTATTAAACCCAAAAGCAAAAATGTAATAAACTGCAGCTTACTTATCATTAGATGTGGTGGCTGCATTAGTCTCCTTTGCCCTTTCTTTCAGCTGGTGATCCAGCCAATACGTCTTATTTTTCAGCTTACTTTAACATACCAAGCTATCCAGACAAAGTAGTAATTAGAGGGTTAAGGTGATTGTATATAGGCATTTATTTCATGTTTTAAATAAACAATGGCTTTGCACAAAGCAGCCCAGATCCTCCTCTTCTCGGGTCCCCTGATGGCGCTCCCAGCCCCCCTCCCCTCCGTTGAATGCCCCCACAGAAAGCTGCTTGGTATGGGGGCACTTGTGCGTGCTCACTCCTGAGCCACTTCTGTGTGTCTAAAAAATACACCGTGCTGCTCGCACCCACCCCTTGCTGATTCCTCACTAGCTGTGATTGACAGCAGCAGGAGCCAATGGCTTCTGCTACTGTGTCTGAGCCAATGAAGAGAGAGAGCCAAGAGAGCCTCAGCTCTCATGCACATTGCTGAATCAAAATTGGGCTAAGGTATTTAAGAGGGGGGCCGCACACAGAAGGTTTTTTTTTACCTTAATGCCTTTAGAACCACTTTAAGACAAACCATTTACCACTGACAGGGGTGCTTACAATGGTCAGCCTTTATTCATTTACGTAAAACCTTTTGTATCTGCTTGTAAAGTGTTAGCTGGAGTTCAGGTTCAATTTGTTAGTTAAGTCCATGTAAGCTCCAGTTAAAACCTAAAAAAAAATTAAAAAAGTCAGCAGCTACAAAAACTTTAGCTGCTGACTTCTAAAAAAAACAGCCACTTACCTGTACACGATCCAGTGGTGTACTCACCCCAGCCAGTTTCACCGGCCGTCCTCGTTCCCTGGTGCAGGCATCTTAAGTGTGGGCACCCGGCTGTGACAGCTTGCGGCTTCACAGCTGGATGCCCACTGCGCATGAGCGAGTAGCGCTGCACCTTATGAACGGCCCGTAGTCTTCTGGGACTTGTCACGTGTCCCAGAAGACTACGGAGAGGGAGGGGGGAGGACAACGTCTGCTTCTGATCGCCTAGACGATCGCAGAACTGGGAGCGGGTACTTGTCAAAATATGGTACTTATCAAAATCTGGTATACTTTCCCCAAAGGTGCCAATTCATCACGGGGAGCGGGGAACCAGTACTTAAAGCATAACTTCCCCTTTTGGGTGGAGCTCCTCTTTAATATTGGCAACATCATTCTACATTCAATTTATTGTTTCTTTGGACATTAGTTTTATCATGTACAATGCGAAGATGCACAATCCCAACATTCCTACTATAGATAGCTGTATGCATAGGTGGATGTTGCAGTGACCGTTGGCTGGAACTGAGCAGAGTCAACAGAGAGAAATGTCACAGGCACACTAAGGATCTCAAATATGGGTCCAAAAAGGCTTTAATGAAGGTTTACATAGTTACAGCAAGGCAACGTTTCGGAGTCTCGCATGACCCCTTCATCAGGCATGTGACCTACATTCCCGATGAAGGGGTCCTGTGAGACTCCGAAATGTTGCCTTGCTGTAACTATGTAAACCTTCAGTAAAGCCATTTTGGACCCATATTGGAGATCCTTGGTGTGCCTGTGACATTTCTCTCTGTTATCATGTACAGTGTCACAATACTGGACCCCGTCATAGATTACAAGTGGCACTAATATTGATAAAATTGCATTATGCAGCATTAATCTTCTGTTTTACTGCTATCATCACTACTGAAATGGTATCCAGGATTAATGATGTTGAGTTACTGTTTATTAAATATGGAATGTTTAAAAGTGAACTTGACCCGGCCTATAATGTATCTAAATGCCACAATGAGGGTAAAGTGCTAGCCCCTTGTGCTGCCTACAAGTAATTGAGCTAGTCCTTAAAACTGATCCCAGTGGCCCAAAGGACTGGGGCCCAATAAGTGGAGATTAACACTTCATAACCCTGGGCGACTGTAGCAAGGATGTCCACACCAATTTAGCACCATCAGCATAAGTTGGTTAATTTGCCAGTAACTTTATGACTTAATTACCTAAATCATTCTCACATT
Organism: Staurois parvus; assembly: GCF_062004578.1. Classification (NCBI taxonomy): domain Eukaryota; kingdom Metazoa; phylum Chordata; class Amphibia; order Anura; family Ranidae; genus Staurois; species Staurois parvus. The sequence goes on from NW_028317877.1 coordinate 4,454,044, forward strand.
TTTATTATACAAACTGACACAGGGACGAGTGTTAACACACAAATGTAATATATTACAGGTTACCAATCCCTTGATGTGGTGGCTGCATTATTTTTCCTTTTCTGTTTTCACCTGATGATCTGGCCAGTAACACACCTTCTGTATTAGCGTACACCCCACTCTGGATGAAGGAGCACAGTGGGCACAGCAGACAGCAGCATTGTTAATTTGAGGATTGGGGTGGCGTGTGTGCGTTAGACGGACTGGCAGATTTAGATATAGTAACAAATTGAAGCCAAACTCCAGCTCACACTATAGTTACAAAAGCAGTTACAACAGTTTTTTTTTCTTTTGGGAAAAAGGTTTTGCATGGATAAATAAATGCTGATCATTGTAAGCACCCTTGTCAGTGGTAAATGGCTTGTCTTGACACTCTTAATCGATACATTTGCAGGAGAGCTTATTCTGTGAAAAAAAACAGACTTACTGGCAAGATCCCCAGGTGAAAATAAAGGAAAGAAAGTCTAAAAAAAACTAATGCAGCCAGTACATCTAAAGATTGGCAAACTGCAATATAGTTTTGCTATTTGGGTCAACCTTTCCCCGCTGGAGGCACACTATAGGCGGCCTCTTGGTGGTCCCATGTAAACACTTTTCTGTAATGAGAGCGTGTGCCCTGTTCGCTCTCAGCACAGTGACTGGTGGGGACAGAAAAGCTTCCAATGCATAATTGTGATCGGGACCTTTCCAGTCATTTGACTGCTGCGACAGCCAAATCACAGGGGTCACATGACCCAAATGCCTGCCTCCACCTCCCAAAATTTAGAAGCTCTTAAAAGGCCGGGAGGTACAGCGGAAGGGGTTAAGGCAACTTTAAGACACAAGACAACTGAATTTGGCAGGTTTGTTTGTAAACAAACCCCTGTAATCCCCTGAAGTCCTGGTTCACACCGAATGAGACTTTGAAATCACGTTACTTCACTTGAAGTAGCGCAATTTTAAAGCTGCAGGTCAGTACGATTTCATGTGCAGCTCGTCTGACATCTGTGCGACTTCATGCAGAGATGTCTATGCAAGTCACACATGAAATTGCAATAAAATGGTGCAGGAACCTTTTTTTCCCCAAATCAGTGTGGCACTGCAAAGTCGGAGTTGAACTGATTTGAACGGTTCTATAGGAACAAACAGGGTGCGACTTGTCATGCGATTTGGAACTTTCAAATTGCATGACAAGTCACACTGGTGTGAACCAGGGCCAAATGCCTGTCATGGCGATCACATGATAGAAAAGGAAGAAAATTGATTCCAAAACTTGCTGAAGAACATTAATCTACATACATCACCCAGGATAGACTTACCCCCATTCCCTCTCTGTGCAAGACAGTCATATAGTAGTCAAAACCCAGAACTAGAATGGGAGTACAGGCTTTGGTATTTGAAATTTGAATACCATGAATGGGCCTTGACAACTGAAAATGGCGAAGCCTAAAAAACAAAATAATTTGTGCAAGACAATATCCTACAGGAAACCTTTGTCTGCCTTAAAAATTATATATGCATTACTTTATTATCTCAAGAAAAGATATTAATATTATTATTGTTGTTGAATAGGCCCATAGCAGAAATTTACAAATTGCTCTGGTCCATAGGCAGTGTACAGGTGTGAGAGCTGAAATGGTTATAGTAATATTCCAAGTCATAGGGGTTTATTTACTAAAACTGGAGCATGCAAGATCTGGTGCAGCTCTGCATAGAAACCAATCCGCTTCCAGGTTTTATTGTCAAAGCCTGATTGAACAAGTTGACATTAGAAGCTGATTGGCTACCATGCACAGCTGCACCAGATTCTGAGTGCACCAGTTTTAACAAATTTCCCCCATTATACACAAATTAGGTACAGGCTACATCAGGGGTGGGCAAACTTTTTGACTTGAGGGCCGCAATGGGTTCATATATTGGACCCGGGGGCCGGACCAAGAGTAGATGAATGATGTGTATGTGTCATCCATAGTAAGTATAGTAATATTCCCCCATAGTAAGCATAGTAATTAATCCCCCATATAGTAATTCATCCCCCATATAGTAATTCATCCCCCATAGTTATTCATCCCCCATAGTAATTCATCCCCCCTATAGTAATTCATCCCCCCTATAGTAATTCATCCCCCATATAGTAATTCATCCCCCATATAGTAATTCATCCCCCATATAGTAATTCATCCCCCATATAGGAATTCATCCCCCCTATAGGAATTCATCCCCCCTATAGTAATTCATCTCCCATAGTAATTCATCCCCCATAGTAATTCATCCCTCCTATAGTAATTCATCCCCCCTATAGTAATTCATCCCCCCTATAGTAATTCATCCCCCATAGTAATTCATCCCCCATAGTAATTCATCCCCCATATAGTAATTCATCCCCCATAGTAATTCATCCCCCATATAGTAATTCATCCCCCATATAGTAATTCACCCCCCATATAGTAATTCACCCCCCATATAGTAATTCATCCCCCATATAGTAATTCATCCCCCATATAGTAATTCATACCCCATATAGTAATTCATCCCCCATATAGTAATTCATCCCCCATAGTTATTAATCCCCCATATAGTAATTCATCCCCCATAGTAATTAATCCCCCATATAGTATTTCATCCCCCATAGTAATTCATCCCCCATAGTAATTCATCCCCCATATAGTAATTCATCCCCCATATAGTAATTCATCCCCCATATAGTAATTCATCCCCCATATAGTAATTCATCCCCCCTATAGTAATTCATCCCCCATATAGTAATTCATCCCCCCTATAGTAATTCATCCCCCCTATAGTAATTCATTCCCCATATTAATTCATCCCCCATATTAAGTCCCCCCGTGTCAATTCACTTACCTTTGCTCCGCGCGTTCCTCTCGCCGTGTTCCCGCGCAGTTCCGGTGTAGCATGAAAATCTGTCTCCTATGAGGATCTGTCCCCCTCGACGTATCTGCGCATGTGCCAGTTTCAGGCATTAGCAGCCGATCGGCGATCTCCGGCACATGCGCAGATACGTCGAGGGGGGCAGATCCTCATAGGAGACAGATTTTCATGCTACACCGGTCTTCAGGGCGGACTGTGAGAGGAGCCTAGCTCCCTTCACGTTCTCCGTGGGCCGGATTAAAAGGTCCGCCGGGCCGTAGTTTGCCCATTGCTGGGCTACATGCTAAAAAAAATAATAATAATAAATAATAACAATTTATTTATAAGACAGTCTTACTGACACGGTTAGCCATATCTAGAAAATGTTAACAGCTACAAATCAGCATTCCTGCAGATCGTTGCTCCCAGAGCCACTGCTTTTTAGCTGGTTTATAACATTACAAACATGGAGCTCTGGTGAGTTCATTCAATTTGTCTGGTGGTGGATTTGACACAGTGTGGTGGTGTTTAGAAACACGAATATTTATAAAGATAACAAGGAGAACTTATTATTGCACATTTATTTATGGACTTTTAAATATAGTGATATTGCATGATGGACACATTGGCACTCATATATTAGTGGTTATGGATATATGATACATATTTGATGAGATTTAAGATATAATTGTTTCATTGTTATATATTTCATATATTATACATTTTTTCACATATTAGTATTTTGGCACATTAAGATTGCATTTGGTAGATACGGTCCGCATTTTGGATGCGATATACTCGCATCCCGAGGAGCGCTTGTCTAAATATATTTGCAGTTCAAGTGCATGGAAAGCCTACTTGCCTCTAAAGAGATACACATGATCAGTTTAAGAAAACCCGGTACTACTGTAATGGGTTTACTTTCACTCCTGAATATGCAGCATTGTTGTAGGGTGACTCTACCACTAACATGATGGACCTCTTGCCAGGAGTTAGGGAATGGCAGAGTGGATTCCCTGTCTTTACTCCGCCCCTTGATCTGCCCCAGATTCTTTTTGCAAAGCTAGTACCTTAGGTCTATGGACCTTTCTTCACTTCTTTTTTTCTTCTGCTCACTATCTTTTTACCTACCCAGTCTTTCGAGAATAGGAAATGATTTGTACAGTGGTCTCCACTTACCAACTCAGATTAAGTACAGCAGTGTATGTCTAATTTTAAACATTGCTAATATGATCCATGTGTTAGCTTGATCTTATTGAAGTGAATTCTACTGCTCATGAATGCCTTTTAGCAGATTATACTAAAATTGAACAGCATTAACCACTTGTCCTCCTGAGGATTTACCCCCCTTCATGACCAGGCCATTTTTTGCATTACGGCGCTGAGTTAATTTAACTGACAATTGCGTGGTCATGCAACTCTGTACCCAAATAAAATTTACGTCCTTTTTTTCCCCACAAATTGAGCTTTTTTTGGTGGTATTTAATCGCCTGTGTGGGTTTTATTTTTTGCGCTATAAGCAAAAAAAGACCGACAATTTTGAGAAAAAAAAAAACTATATTTTGGACTTTTTGCCTAGGGCAGCACAAAATCTAAATACACTACTGGTCACTAGAACAAGGTTTAAAGTTAAATCTTTCAATGGGGTTGCTTCTACCATTGGCTTCTGAGAGGGGAATACCTCTTACGTTGTTGAGACTCCCTGCTACATCTCTAGGACAAGAAGTAAAGGGAAATCCCCCTAATGGGACAAAGGCAGCAAAAATAAAGTGGCAAGGTTTATATTTCTTTTCCTCTCTATCTAAAACTAAAAAATATTTTGCCTATATATACATACTAACTACCATCTAAAATATCTTTTTCTGCTTTCCTCAACAGACACCTCATTGAAACTCAGACTCCTAAAATAGAACTAAATATAAAAAAATACAGCAAACAGGCAGCCTTTTTTTTGGAAGAAGAGACATGCAATAGAATACACTTACTTGCCCATTTACAATTTTATGTGGAATGCACACTGGGTTGCACATGAGCAGCTCAGTTTATATTCCAGCACACTGCCAGTGTTTTCGGGATGACTGCACTGCCAATCACGCACGGGAATGAGGTTCTCTCACGCCGACCAAAAAAAATGACTGAAGATTGACACCCAGCAGAACCTTTGGGGAAGAAGCCAGTGCGGTACCTTGCAGGTGTTGGACCGTTGGAACTAATTCATGCTTTAGTTCCACTTTAAGCTGGCTATACACTAGACTAGAGCAGCATTTCTCAACCAGGGTGGGGCACCTTCAGACTTCTTCAGGGATGCCTTGGCAAAATGTCTAAAATTTCCCAAAGCTTGTATACAAGCCAGCAGGTGAAAACAAGCCTGCCTTTTAGTTACACAAAGCCACAGGTTTTCATTGTGCATCATTATGACCTTCTAGTCGCTGGCATCCTGACAACCAATGACATCATCAGTTGATAAGGAGGATGTCAGCTGCCTGCACAGCATCCTAGTTTGACCCTCCCCTGCCCCTCTCTGTCAATGCTGGGGTCACATTAGCTCAGTGATAGATAAAAACTTAGGGAGAAGAGAAACACTGGAATACTACTCAGTACCAGTGTGCAAAAGTGTATTTGTTTTGCAAGAGTAAATCCGCTCTAATGCTGGATATCCTACATGTGTGGATGTTGCTGCGTTATATAAAACTATTAGAATAGTTTTTCACATTTTAGAATGGGGTGCCTCAAGACTGTCCATAATTTTAAAGGGTGTCTTGACTAAAAAATGGACTAGAGAGTAGGGTACAAACAAAACGTAAGAATATTCTGGATGAATGTTGTTTAAAAGTAATTTAACATTTTGCTTGCTTTTATTCGAATTTGGAATGTAATTTCCCAAACAAAAACCATATACATCATTAGAAATTAATTTGAGAAACCTTTTCCATCCTGTTCTTTTGAATGTTCTTGTCACTGCGCTCTAAAAGAAACATCGATTTCACCTCACTAATGGTTCGGAAATTGAAAAATCGTTTCTAAAATGAAAATTTAAATTTCTGCTAGTGTATAGCCAGCCTTCCAGACAAAAATTGGATTTTTTCCTACATACTTGCCTATAAAATCCATTTCTTGGAGTACATCACGGGACACAGAGCAGGCTATTCATGACTATAGGTAGAATATAACCCACATAGTCATGAATAGCCTGCTCTGTGTCCCGTGATGTACAATAAAGGAATACAAGAAAAATCAATTTAACATGTATGCAGTAAATTTTTTTGTGATACATAAAACACAGGAATAAAAATGAAACCTATGTTAGGCTTTTGTGGATTGATACTAATGACAGTAGAGACTTTATGATTTTCAGACTCAGTAGAATGCCAAAAAAAATACTACAACTGCAGCATAATGATACCTATACCTTGTTTCCATCTATCAATGATCGGTAGTTATCGGTGGAAATAATTATTGAAGCTGGCCATAAATGGATCAAAATTCAGCCGCTTCTGCAGGGACCAGTTGAATCTCAATCTATGTATGGGCAAGCTGGCTGTAAAGAAGTCGATCAATCAACTTCTCTACAACCAGCCCGGCTGTATTTTTCCGCTTGCTCAGTGCCGCCGGCTATAGCCATCAGCGCCGATCAGTGTATTCCAACAGTGGGGAAGTCTCCCTGCAGTCCTCCATCCACCTCAAAAGTCTGGATGGGGGAATCGGGTCATTTTTGTTTTGCTCACCTGCTGGTTGAACAAAAAAAATATGACTACACTATGAGTTGCTTAACACTCTTTTAAGACAGCAAGTCAGAATAAAAACCATGGCCTCAATGGCAAGCAAAACTTAAAGCTTGAACACAATTGTTTCTTTTTTTATTCAAATAGATAGCTGTCTGGTTGAGTGCATTCAAGAAAATATCAATATACTATAATTCCTGTAATTCAAAAATAATTCAATATATTAGCCTCAGCAGTAACAGTCCCCAGTATTGTAATCTGCCTTCACGTGACTGCAGGCCATTTTCCTGTTTATGCTGTGAGTCATCTGGAAAACGATTTCCCTGTGCCAGACACAATGTAGAAAACACACACTGTACTGTCATATTAGGTTAATGTTACGCAAGTCACAGCTCTGTCCAGAAGGAGCAGAAACTCCCAAACTACTGCTGTGAGCTAGGCTGCAATATAAACTCAAAGCTACCAGACTGTGGAGATAAATTCTGACCCTCATAGGGTATGTATGCACTCAGGAGCAGACTGACAACTCATGGGGCCCCCGGGCAATAGTGGATCATGGGGCCCGTGTCCTTGCCCACACTAAAAGCACACCCAAAAAGCCTATAAAAAAGGTACCAAGGGCATTTCATGGGGCCCCCTACTGACCCTGGGCCCTCGGGCAGTGCCTGAGTGCTCGAATGGTCAGTCCGCCCCTGTATGCACTAAAACCTAAAGGGGTGAATTCACACATGACCTGCATTTTTCCACACTGGATAAACACAGGTCACTGCTAGGACAGAAAGAATATAATTGTTTTCAACATATCCTATTCACACTGCAACGTACCCTGGAGGTGCGGTGCAATGAGCTGCGATAAAATGCATTTTATCACAGCGTTCTGGGTGGAATCACTATACAGTGACATTAACAAAGTGTCACTTTTGTACACTTCAAATAAAGTTCGTAAGAAAAAAAACGAGCTATGTGATATGCCCCCTACTGCCAGCTCACTGCAGCCGGAACAGACAGGGGTCTGTTCATGTGTGAACGGGCACGAATAGACAGCCTAATGCAGGGATGTGCAAGTCGTATCGCTCAGTGCCTGGGGCATGCAGTTCCAGGCACCGTGCAGGTGTTTTTTTTTTTCTTTACACTTAGCCCTGCTGCAGGAAAGTAGCAGGGTTTACTTTTTTTTGCCCCTTAACAGACAGGACATTGGAGTTTGATTTGGCTGCTCAGCATGCGCTGGTACTGAGCATGTGCGAAGGTAATTTGAAGGAACAAAGGTTTTTTTCCCCTCACTGGGGCCAGTGCTTCATTTACCTGCTCAGCAAATGCGCTTCTGCTGGGTGTTAAAGCGGAGTTCCAGTCATATTTGTGTTTATTAAAAGTCAGCAACTACAAAAACTGTAGCTGCTGGATAATACAAAAAAAAAAGAAAATCAAACTAACTTGCTCTGTGAAATAGTGCATTCGATCAGCACATGCAGCCACCCCATTCATAACATACAGTACCTTCTAGTGGTCTGTGGTGTAATTCTACAGGTTTGCATTTATTTTTTGAAATCAGAAACATGTCTGCATTTTACCCCAGCTCACCGCATATCCTGTGAAGCAGGCCGTTGGAAGCCGATCACGACTTGACTGGAGTACCCCAAGTATACAGTAAGCATCTTCGTATATGTATTAGACGGGGGTGGAAGCAGTTTTAAGCTTAGTAAGTTCTAGCCTGGAATTCCGCTTTAGGTGAATCAATCATGGAAAACCCATTGATGTTTAGATAGGTGAAAGCACTCTCCTGCTAACGCATATTGTTTCAAAGAGCGAGGCTCGGTTACAGTCTTGGGCAGTGTGACTCTAATGTCCAGGTTGTGGAACTTTTTGTTACATATATGGTTCCAGAGGAAGGTGGCCTTAAGAGTCCAGGTTCCTGTGGTTTGAGGCCCACTGGAGTCTAGACTATCGGAATGGTGTAAAGATTGTAGAAAATGCCATGCATGGTAATACTTTATCAAACTGAATAGAAATCCTGGATATGAGCTGACATGAACTGAACATGACGTACTCTTAGAAGTTACCTGTAACTTGTTTATCTGGAAGAGAAGGAATGGGAATGGCTAGTCCAAACTTCACTAGAAGACGCTCGTATAGCCAATCAAAATGCTTATATCTGTGGTTAACGGAACGATTTGTGTTCTGGAAGCAAGAAGAAAAAACAGCCATAGTTAGACATTGTAATTATTAAAGTGGGGCCAAAATGAAGGCAATAGAACAGTGGTCTTCAAGAAGTGGTTAGTGTATGAAACATGGCTCTCAACAACTTTTGATGATGCTTATGATAGACACTCAGAAGGCATTATCTATCTTTTTGAATATTTACTGCTTTCAAAACTTAATATTATAGACAGAAACTGCCCAGGAAACACAATTGCAACTAAAGCCAATCTATCAATCTTTTAAAAATAGAAGCTTTGACTTAGAGGAAAGGCCATATGCATTCTGCTAATGCTTTGCTTGATCTGCTTGATTTTCTTTAGGAATAAGCCCTACTCCTGTAGCTAAGCCTTGCCCACTTACTATCTTACTTTTCAGTGACAGTTCCCGACAGCAGCTCATATTGGGTAGAGAAAGAATAGGTGGGTGTGTCTTTGTTACTAGGGTGTGGTTTTAGTCAAGAACAAAAAGTCAGAAACCTTAGTGGAACAAAATTGGAAGGATGCTCAAATTGTATTAGAAACAGTTACAGCTTATTAAAACAATAGTAACCTGATCACAAGTACAACAATAAATAGGGAGTTGTGTACAATTGCTTAGGAACCAGTTTAAATGGGGGAGAGAAGATACTGCAATTCACAAACACAGTTGAAATGTATGTTTTCAAAAGTTTCAAACTGTTCAACCATCCTAGCAATACTACAGCGCTAGAACAGCGATGCTATTACTCATTGTGCCACTTTTTGTATCATGTACCTACTCAATGAAGAGCATTATGTCCTTCCAATACTTCCTTAAAGTGTATTTCTGCTTTTGCAGCCAAATTGGGATAACATCTACTTTATATTTGTTACATGTTTCCACTCACAGCATAACTTTAATATATAATATTTAAAAAATATTGCTTACCTTTCTATTTGCTGAAAAGTCCCACCTAGCTTTCTTCTGTTATGTAATGTTAAGGGCTGTGGAAGTTGATGTTTACCATAATTAACCCTGTCTGTATTGTGCTGGCAAATATTCATGATCAGTTGTAAACTAGATGTCCACACTATCTGTCCTAAAAAAGGATTAAGGATCTCATGGCTTGGGTTTGATTTTATGTTTATTTTTCCCTGATGTGTTTCCAATATTTGCCCAGTGAAAGCTATTGTGAACAATACAAGCTGCCTATAGTGTCCTATGCATAAACCTGCTTTAAATAAATGACTAGAAAGGAAAAATATTTTTTAATTAATTTTAGGTATGCTGTGCGAATGGGAACACATAACAATATATAGTGGGGGGGGGGGTCTCAAAAAGGACTGCAAATGTGGAAATAAACTTTAACGCTTTAACGTGGCATTAAACATGTCTTACTTACCTGCTCTGTGCAATGGTTTTGCACAGAGAAACACCGATCCTCTTCTTCTCGGGTCTCCAACCGGCACTCCTGGCTCCTCCCCCTTAACTAGTGCCACAGCTGGCTATGGGGGCACTAGTGCGTGCTCGCTCACTAGCCCGGCTCTGTGTCCAGAAGACACACAGAGCTGCGCCTCAGCCCCACCCCTGCTCTCTCCTCATTGGCTCACTGCCTGTGATTACCAGCAGTGGGAGCCAATGGCTCCCACTGCTGTCTAGGCAATGAGAAGAGGGAGTCCTGGAACAGCCAAGGCTCTTGTGCACATCACTGGATCGAGAGGGGGCTCAGGTGAGCATTAGGTGGGGGGTTGTGGGGGGAGCAGCACACTTAAGGTTTTTTTAACCTTCATGCATAGAATGCATGAAGATAAAAAACCTTCAGCCTTTAAAACCACTTTAACCACTTCCAGACCGGACACTTTTACCCCCTTCCTGACCAGGGCAATTTTCAGCTTTTAGCGCTATCACACTTTGAATGACAATTGCGCGGTCATGCAACACTGTACCCAAATGAATTTTTTACCATTTTTTTGAGATAGATAAAGCTTTATTTTGGTGGTATTTATTCACCACTGGGATTTGTATTTTTTTTGCTATGTAAATGAAATGTCCAAAAATTTTGTAAAAAAGTGTTTTTTTTATAAAATTTTGCAAATAAATAATATTTCATCATAAATCTTAGCCAAAATTTATTCCGTTATCTTTTTAGTAAAAAAAAAAAATCCAAATTAGTTTATAAGCAAAAATTATAATTTTTAAACATTTTTTTTACATTTTTATTTTATTTTTTTATATTATTATTTTTTATTTTTATTTTTATTTTTTTACATACTGTCACCCCAGCAGTACAGTGTCACCATGGTGACACTGTAGTACTTGTGAGGGGTGATGAAGATTTTTTTTTTTTTTTTTTTTTACACTGATTGCTTTTACACCCATATAGGATGTAAAAGCAATCATTTCTCTTTCTCTGTGTGCATTCTTGCACTCATTGAGAAGAACTGAGTGAGCTGTGATTGGTCACAGCTTGTCACATGGTACAAGGCTTTTGTGAATAGCCTTGTACCATGTGACCTCTGTGATCATTCACAGATTTCATACATAGTAAGCAATGATGTCAGAAGTGACATCTTGCTTACTACTTTGCATGTGATCACTGATTGGCCAATCAGTGATCACATGATCGGGACCTCGTACAGAGGTCCCGTCCGACGATCGGTGTTTCACTGTGTCCGGAGGACACAGCGGGCACCGGATCGCGGTGCTGCGCGCTCCCAGGGAGCGCGCACAAGCAGGGTGCGGGGCGGCCGTTTATAGACGGCCACCCAACCCTGCAGTGCCACCGTCTGGCCGTTTATATACAACGGCCGGTCGGGAAGTGGTTAAGCTACCTAAACACTTCTCGTCCCCATCTTGGTCTGAAAACATATTACATAATACAGCGCAAGGCAACAGAGTATATTGTTCAGTGCATGTAACCACCCTCTCTAAGGCTGGCCATATACTGGAAAAATACAAATAAAAAAATAAATAAATAAGATTCCTTCATCCACGCTAATAGCATGGATAGACACATCTTCCCTTCCAGTCTATTGTATTCTGACAGCTACAGCCCAGTTTCAGACCGTTCTACTAGCAGTATGTTATAATACACCATATATTTTATTTTTTGATAAACAAGTCTATACTGTTGTAGTAAAGGGAGTTTTAACCTGGATTCCTACCTAATTTTCCAGTCAGCAGATGGATTTTAAAGCACGTGATGCTCAATGCATCCCAAAGCCAATATATTATTTTAAAAGAGTTTCAACCTCCACATGGTGCTAATATTAAAAACAACTCTGGGGAGGCCACATTCCAAAGAAAATATATGACATGTGTTTAACATATGTTACCAGTTGTTGTGCTCACTTACTGTTGTTGTTAGCTGGTATTCAATATAGCTCTTCAGGCCGTACATTTTGGATCCCTTCTTAGGATCAGCCACAATGCAGTCGAATGTTGCGGTTGGGTAGACCCACATTGGCCCATAATCTCCAATCTGCAAACAATGTTTTTATTACAGATTACTACCATGAATGAAAAAAAAAAGACTTGTGTATGCTACACAAATGTTACTGAAAACACAAACTCATACTGTATATTAAATATAGCAGATCTGATTAAATAGCTTGTTAACAGAAACAAATGATCTGAACAACCTGCTGATATTTTGAGGATCTGACCATGTCCTCTCGCACAACCTCTCTAAAAAAGACAATAGTTGGTGGTCATCCCTTAGCAAGTAATCTGATAACTGACAAACACATATACAAATCTACATAGAGACTACAGCACAATAGAAAATTAACTAAAATATTACAATACATCTCAGCTGTAGATGCAATTTTGGGACTACGGAGGAGGGGGACTTTCAGGTCTCCCCGATCATGAGTTAGATCAAGCATTAAATGAGTTTTCCCTCAAGTGCACTCTGTTGAGGATGGGGAATGCCTACAGATATACAATTTAATATGTATGTACAAGAACACAGAACTGCAGCGGCGATGGAAAATTTTCACGCGTTCTTTCAACAGAAGCTGAAAAAATATTCGACTTCTGTTGAGTCGAGAGATCCAAACATTGATTGAAAATTCACCCTCTCAATCATCAGTTTAATCCTTATGCTGCTAGCATTAGTAAATAAGGTAGGAAAGTATACATTCTTACCTGTTTTAACTTTTTTTTTACATTTCTTCAGTTACTTCCTGGTTTCCATGCCTATTCAAATAATGTCATATATCCCAGCAGTCTTCAGGAGAGGAGAAGGGGTTTTCTTAGCTAAGCACACCCTCTTGCCTGCACACCTGAGCTAAGGGCGGATGGATTCCAGGAAGTAAATGCTACATGAATCCCTTGTCCTTACTCAAAATGGTCACTGCCAGAAGTGATTTCTCAGCAAAGCAAAACATGGAGACATGGATGGATGGGGGAGTTTACTTTGAATACAAAAAATGATCTAAATAGTGTTTGATTGTGGTGCTCAGATGCAGTGTAGTTCCACTTTAACACGGTTACAAGTCTATATCTGTACAATATACAGTAAATAAAAAGTAAACTATTGTATTACACATGTAAGCACCTTAATTTTATAGGAGACCTTTTCTTTTAGCTAAGAAGCATGAGATCTTGCTACTAATTAAAATCAGAATATATTAAAAAGAATGCAAATGTGAATTAAAATACCATATATTTGGAAAAAATACAAAAGGTGGCAAAAATGCTTTCTTTACAGAAAGACTTAGGTAGAAAAGCACTCCCTATTATTCAGTTAATGTGGACCTATAGAAAAAAAAAAAGCACACTACTCCCATGAAAAAAAATAATAGTTTCAGTCCAGAAATACTAACTGACTGACAGTTTTTTAGACACTTCTACTTCTTTGCCATGGCTGAGGCTTGAGGAGAAGGTATTGATTGTTTGCCTCTGCAAGTGTGAGAAAGGAAGTAGGCCGTTCCAATGAACAAGTAAATATCTTTGGCCTGTAACTGTGATTTTTTTTTTTTGCAAAAAAGAAACTGTATAGTTTTAGTCAAATTCTGAATTTAGGTCCAAAATATCAGTGAAAGATGCACACTAAAGCTGGAGATACACAGATTTTTTTTTTTTTTTAGTTGAACCAGCGGCCTGAACGGATAAAATAAAAAACAACAAAAAAAGTACAGATTCCTGCATCCACACAAATGATGTGGATCACTCCTTCTGCGTTATTGTATTATGACAGCAGGGAATCCCCTACTCCCCTTCCCCATCTGAATATACTGATCAGTGCTGCTGGTCAAATGCTGGTTTTCCAGCAGGACTGTTCAACAGATTGGGCTACACACAGATTAAAATTCGGCTGGATCAACAGAAATTTTGAAATACCCAGCTTTACATATACAAATTGGGAATCAATCAACATGGCTCCCAATCATGTGATCACCATGACATCCAATCATGGTAAACACACAAACAAACCTGCCTGCTTAGATATCACCGTGCAATCCAGTAAATAAAAAATGTACCGTATTTTCCAGCGTATAAGGCGACTGGGTGTATAAGACGACCCCCTAATTTTCCATTTAAAACATAGGTTTTGGGCTATACTCGCCGTATAAGACTACCCCCCTTCTGAGGCAACACCATTTAAAAACATCAGATTTTTTAATTGAAATGGTTATGCCTTACCGGTACTTAAAATCCTTCAAAATCCTCATGTTCATCCTCTGACATCATAAGTTCATGAATGACATCTTGTGATACATTTGTAAGACAGTCATCATATGGATCAAATTCCAAATCAGATGGTTACCGCTGGATGTGCGGTAATACGGTAGCTTCGGCTACATACAGTATACAGTATATATACAGCCCGCTGGATGTGCAGTAATGTACATACAGTATACCGCGCTGAGCCAAGCTGCCTCAAAACAAATGTCCCTATGAAAGATTAATCTGTCAGCCCGCTGGATGTGTGGTATATACAGTATACTGAGCCAAGCTGTTTCAAAACGTACTGGTACGTCCCTACGGTAATCAGCCCGCTGGATGTGTGTATGTACAGTAGTTGAGGCTACATACAGTATACTATGGGCCAATCACAGCAAGCGATGTATTCTACTAATGAATACAAAGCCTGCTCGGATTGGCTGAGGTTGTGACATCATCAGCCCACCTCTCTGACTCAGCCAATCCGAGCAGGCTTTGTATTCATTAGTAGAATACATCACTCGCCGTGATTGGCCCAGCGTTTACTGTATGTAGCCGCAGCTACCGTACATACACACATCCAGCGGGCTGATTACAGTAGGGACGTACTGGTACATTTTGAAACTGCCTGGCTCAGTGCAGTATACTGTATATATCGCACATCCAGCGGGCTGACAGATTAATCTGTCATAGGGACATTTGTTTGGAGCCAGCTTGGCTCAGCACGGTATACTGTATGTACAGTATTACCACACATCCAGCCAGCTTGACCCAAACAAACTCAAGGTTCACATTTTATACCCCGCGTATAAGACGACCCCCAATTTTTGGGGTATATTTTTAAGTATAAAAAGTAGTCTTATACGCCAGAAAATACTGTATTTTTAAAATATAGGAACTTTAGGCTACAGATCCTATTCTTCCCGCCGCGCAGGGTTTTTCAATTTAATATTTTTAAAACTTATGTGCAAAATATTAAACAATGCATTCAAACATTTCTGTCCACTTGTCACTTTATAATAAAAAAATATGAGCAGGGTATTTGGTAAAACAATGTACCAATAAACATTATAGTATATATACAGCTTATAGAAATATTAAAATGATTTAGGTAAGCAAATCAGTCTTAAAATTATCATGAGGTTAACCAATGTATACTGGGAATATGGTCATGAAAGTGTTTAGCAACTCTGAATACGAAAACAATGTAGCTCAGCCAACTTACAATAATGGAGATTTTCTCTTTGGGTTTTGCTGTCTGTTTAGATAACAGATACTGTTCAACTCCTGATTTTCCAAAGCCAGGAAATCTGTCAAAAGAAAATTAAAATGAGGGAACAGATAGTCGCCAAGCTAGAATCAATTGTACAGCACATACAGTATATAAATCATAAGGAGGTTTATTTTAGCGTGAAAACTTTCAGTTTAAATACCTATCACAGAATTAAAGAGTAAGGGCTCGTTCACACCATGGTGTAGAGATGTCAGTTTTTCGGCACGCATTCTACAAGGGCACAACAAAATCAATTGCTCTCTATGTGCCCTGTTCACACCACAACACTTGTATCATGTGCAGATTTTTCCTGCGCAGAAATCTGCAATATGTATACAGCTCATTTAGGTGCGCATGAAAACTCATGTCTCTGCAAGTGATATCTGTGTTTCAGTTTCCATCAGTTTTTCTGCACATATGGTGTGAACAAGGCCAGAAACACAGCTGCTCAGAAAGAAGAACATCTTCATTTGGAGTCAGTTAAAATTAATTTAAATGATTTAAAGTGTATGTAAATCTCAAGACAAAACCTCTCTTATTTGATCCATGTTGGCCTTTAAAAGTGTTTTTTTTAATCTACAGGTGTACCTCAGTTTACGAACGCCCCAGTTAACGTAATTTTCGTCTTTTGAATTAAAATCTATTGAAAATAATGCCTCGGTTTACAATATTTTAATAATTTTTTTTTTTTTGCAATACGTAGTGTATGTCGGTGCTGATTTTTAAATGCAATTGCCGGCTTCTTTTTTTTCTTCACTATAGCTCACAGAATTAGCAGTCACTTTCCCCGGAGCTAAAGGATACTTTTTTTCTTTTATCTCAGGAAACAAACTAAAAGGAAACAGAATAAGCAGTATTCAGTCCCTGGGACATGAGGTGCTGGCAGCGGCGGAGGAGCAGCTGAAAGTGCTAGAAGTGACAGAGGAGTTCGGGGTACATTTGGCTGAGCTGACAGTTGACCCACAAGGTGCCCTGGCCATTAGACAGGAGTTATTCATTTATAGAACCTGCTTGATCCAGCCATCCCAAAGATTCCAGAGAAGGGAGATCCTGTATTTAGGCACCTGCACCTATCCATCCCTTAAAGGGACCTCTGGCCAGCTGGATCTCCATACTACCCTGTGTGTTCCTGATACTACCACCCACCCAGAGGGAGGATTATCTCCATGTGTTCCTGACCAGATTAACTGCCCTGAGGGAGCATTTTCTCCATCCCATCCAGGAGGCTTCTGCTGATTTTTCATAATGAACATTTACATTATGCATCTGGTGAGTGCATAATCTCTCTATAACACTTGGAACACCACCACGGATTTAAAGAGGAACACCTATCACTATATAGATTGTCACCTTTAATTTAAATACTATTGGTTATATATAACTACATGCTGCTTATTAAAATTGGGAATATTGCCCCATTTACAGATGGCTAAAAAGATCAATGGTGCCTTATCTAAGATGTTAGAAAGGCTATCAGTGTTTCATCTACAGATGAAAGATTATTGGTTACTGTATCTAAGAAACAGAAATTTCTCTTCGCTCAATGAACCCCTAGCATGCTCTGGAGGAACCCCAGCTGAGAAAGGGTTTTTAATATAACCACAATAATTCCATAGTGTAATCAGAACTGTGCTGCCTGAGCAATTACTTTAAAAAGTCAACTCCAGATAAGCACCCTCCCAATCCTGTCCAATGACAGAGGAAGGTGAGGAGATCATGCTCACGTGTGGAGAGGGTAAGTTGTGTTTATATAAACTTTCTTTTTTTTTTTTTAAAATGGGAATGAGGGAGTTAAGCTTTATGATATAAAAAAATGTGAAAGCGTAAAAATGTATATTGATAGCCAGAATTCCTAGGTCATGATTACAGTGTCCCCTGGAAGAAAGATCCACTCTCTCATTCTGTTTATCCTTGTCTTCACTGCCCACATTACTCCTCAGCTTCAGGCTAGGTTCACAGTTTGAACATTTCTGGAAGGTCCTGCCTCCAAAAAGGGATGTGAGGAGATCCTTTTGAAGGGCATCCATTACTACCCTTTGTCAACCCAACGTCAAAGGTGGCCCACCCAGCTGCTTGTTGTAGCTAAGAGGCTAAAAAGTAACGTTTGGCATAAGGTACAGCGAGGCCTTCTGCATCTTTCGGAAGTTAAAGGGTTTTTGATCTCAGCCTGGCTGTGTTTCCAAATTGAATCTTTAAACAACAAATCAATCCATCTAAACATTGTTTGAGGGATTCTCCCAGGTGGACAGGAACACACTCAGGAATTGTGGCAGGATGAATCCCTGTTGGGTGTATCCAAGTCATATTAGCAGTCACCCACCAGGCTACACCTATAACTAAATTATAACTCTTGACCTATGCAAATGACAGGTTCATAATGAATCTTTTCCTGAGAAGAAATATTAAAGGCACAGGAAAAAGAATACACCCTCACCTGGGAGTCCCTGCAACCCAGATACCCGGAATACAAAGCAGTATACAGTTTTTAATCAATAAAGCCTACACAAAGCTTTTATTTGACACTAACAGTACTTGATCATAATATTGTTAATTGTAAACCAAAAAATTCACTACAGCTAAAGTAACAGTCAAAGTCTTCCTTAAACAGTGAAATGAAAATTCTTCATGTGGCATTCCCATTACATTGTCCACCTTGTATTATGTTATTAAAGTGACTGTGTCAGCATTCTAAAAGTCCAAATACTGTATGCTTTGTAGTGATGTGCAGTAGAGGTCAACAGCCAGAAGGAAACACAAAGCACTATGAGGACACAGTAGTCTGACACCCCAGGAAGTGTTGGTTTCTGCAATGACTTCAGTCAGCTATTCTCCCAAATTGGAGCAACATTTGCATCCTGGACTTCAGAAGAGACAATTATTCTCATTCCTCTTTACCAGGGCAGTTTGGACTTTAAGATTGCTGAGTCACTTTAAGAAACCACTATTGTTTGTAATAAGACCACTTATACAAAAAGGCTGCATTCTGATAAGTAGGGAATAAGTTAACCCCTTGGCGCCGACATCACACAAATATGAAGCCTCACAGAACTGGGCTTTTTTCTGTGGGCTGCATATTTGCATGTACGGCATGCTTCCAGCAGATAGACTGGGGTGTCACTGGAGAGCCCAGAGTCCCATTTTAACGATCTAACGAACTCCTGATTCTGGGTCACATGATCGCTGTGATAGCCTTTCATTGGCTATCACAGTGATCACTCACTCTGAAGCCCGCCCCTTGTTTTTGTTCCTTTCTGAATGGAGGAGAAATATATATTGCATCTCTCTCCTTGCAGAGAGAAAAAAAAAGTGTGTGTAAATAATAAAGAAAAATACCTAGATCAAGGTTTGCTCTAGTTCAGTGCCAGGGTTAGTGTTTGGTTTACGATCAGGGTCAAAGGTCAGGATTTTTTTTTTTTTTTTTAAATTGGTATCAGTGTCAGTGTATTTTAGGTAGGACCAAAAAAAAGCAAAATGTGCACCATAGTTTCTGGGCTGTGCTACAGGTACAAACAATAAATAACAGACATATGTGGTATTGCTGCAATTATCAAGAGCTGGAGAATTTATTTTGGGTTGTTCTTTGGTGGAAGGTTATGGCAGTAACAAGAAACACACAGCTACAATAAAGAAAAAAAATTATAGATTTTTTTTTTACTATTTTGGGCCTGTTTTCCTTTGAGAATAAGAAACAAAATCAGGAGATATCCATTACCATTTATCATCAAATAAAAGCCCAATTTGTCCTGAACAAAACAAGGTATAATTTACCTGGATGAACAAAGTAGTTGTGATGATATGTACGGTTTTACAAACACATGTCAAAGTTGTGAAATTTTCCTTAGACATTAATATTTGTTTTACCCTTAGATGTGAAGGGGTAAAGCAGTATTACACCCAAAACTTTAGATGTGGTGGCTGTATTTGTTTTCTTTTTTAGGCTTTCTTTCCTCTATTTTCACCTGGTGATCTGGCCAGCAAGTATGTCATTTAAAAAAAAAAAAAAAAAAAAAAAAAAAAGCAAGCTGTTCCTAAGATGTAGAGGTTACAGGGATAAGACAAACCAGTTAACACTGACAGGGGTGCTTACAATGGTAAGCTTATATTTATGTAAAACCTATATCCCAAAAGGAAAAAGCTGTTTGCTCTAACTGCTGATATTAGCTGGAGTTTGGCTTCAATTTGTTAGTGCATCTAAATTTGCTAGTACATCTAACACTCCTCCCCCAGATTAACAATGCTGCTGTCCAAAGGTGCCCCCTGTGTGCCTTTATCCAGAGTGGGGGCACTCTAATACAAGAGATGTGTTACTGGCCAGATCAATAGGTGAAAACAGAGGGAAAAAAGCCTAAAAAAGAAAACGAATGCAGCCATCTAATGACTGGTAAGCTGCAATATATTACATTTCTGATTTTGGGTTTAATACCACTTTAACATTATTCAATGCATTTATTCCTTTTTTATTTTATGTCTCTATTTGTATTTATTTGGGTTACGGTTGATTTACTCAATCTGGAGCGTGTAAAATCTGGTGCAGCTGTGCCATGGTAGCCAATCAACTTCTAACTTCAGCTTGTTCAATTAAGCTTGACAATGAAGCCTGGAAGCTGATTCGTTTTTAATGAAAAGCTGCACCAGATTTTGCACTCTCCAGTTTTAGTAAATCAACCCCATTGCCTGTGTCCTTTACTGTACGAGAAAGAAATAGTTGTCGCTGAATCACTTTCACGTTTGTAAAAATATGGCAAATATGAGCAGAGAAACGGCCACTGAAATGGATATCGCTTTTTAGGAAGAGTAAAAAATAAATCCCAAACAAATACTAAATAGTGTGTAAACTCAGGTAATAGACAGGGTTAGACCTCAGATAAAATCTGACAATCAAACTGAAGAAATAGACTCAAAGAGGCATACTTATAAAGCAGGGAATGTGACTTTCAGCAAACATTCACTGGTGCTGAATAAAACACATGCACCAGAAAGAACCACCTGCAACAAATGTTTGAATGTCATATCCCCTGCTTTATAAATATAACCCAAAAAGTGTACTGGTAAATCAGGAGCAATTATAAAAATGTAATCTAAAACTTCATGGATACTACACAGAAACACAGAAAAGTGATGGCAGAAAAAGACCAAGTGGTCCATTGAGTCTGCCCGTCTTGGTTTCTTTGGGGGGTCTTTTATGTGGGTTTTTTTTTTACTTTTTTTGTCTGAGTATAGATCTATGCTTGTCCCACGCATGCTTGAAGCTATTTACTGTTGACTGACTCACTACCTTAGCTGGAAGTTTATTCCAAGCATCAACTACTCTTTCAGTAAAATAGTATTTTCTGAGATTAGTTTTGAACTTTCCTCCAGTTAGTTTAAGGCAGCAATGGGCAAACTACGGCCCGGCGGACCTTTTAATCCGGCCCGCAGAGCGTGATACATTGGCTGTCAGGATGTGTGTAGGCAGGGCAGCGTGACGAACGTGAGGGGAGCTAGGCTCCTCTCACAGTCCGCCCTGAAGACCGGAACGGCGCGGGAACACGGCGAGAGGAACGCGTGGAGCAAAGGTAAGTGAATTGACACGGGGGACTTGGCTTACTACTTGGGGGGGAATAGTACTATGGGGGATGAATTAATATGGGCAATGAATTACTATAGGGGGGATGAATTACTATATGGGGGATGAATTACTATGGGGGATGAATTACTATATGGGGGATGAATTACTATATGGGGGATGCATTACTATATGGGGGATGCATTACTATGGGGGATTAATTACTATGCTTACTATGGGGGAATATTACTATACTTACTATGGATGACACATACACATCATTCATCTACTCTTGGTCCGGCCCCCGGGTCCAATATATGAACCCATTGCGGCCCTCAAGTCAAAAAGTTTGCCCACCCCTGGTTTAAGGTCATGTCCCGTGTTCTTGATTTTGGTTTCATGTTGAAAATATTGCCCTCCTGAACCTTATTCCATCCCTTGATGCATTTAAAGGTTTCAATCATGTCTCCCCTTTCCCTTCTTTCCTCCAGACCGTACATTTTAAATTCCTGAAGTCACTCTTGATATGTTTTATTCCCCAGACCTTTCACCATTTTTATTACCCATCTCTGGACTCATTCTATCTTATCAATATCTTTTTGTAAGTGAGGTCTCCAGAACTGAACACAGTATTCTACATGAGGACTAACTAAAGACCTATATAGAGGAATCAGGACCTCCTTCCTCCTGCTGGTGACCCCTCTAGTGATGCATCCTACAATTCTATTTGCTTTCCCCACTGCCTTGTCACACTGTTTGCTCATTTTGCAATCATCAAAAAGAAGCACCCCCAAGTCCTTTTCCTCTGAAATGCTGGCCAACAAAGTACCGCAAAAGGTTGTACTGTCTCAAAGGATTCTTTTTCCTTAGGTGCATTATTTGACATTTAGAAACATTGAACTGCAATTTCCACTTTTTTTACCAATCATCCAGCAGTGCCAAATCACGTTCCATTTTACAAACACCTCCAGGAATATCAACCCTATTGCACACCTTTGTGTCACCAGCAAAAAGACATACCTTACCCAACAAACCTTTAGTTATATCACTCACATATAGATTAAATAGAACAGGCCCTAGTACAGAGCCTTGTGGTAGACCACTAGTGTCTGGTCTCTTTTCTTGCATCATGCAAATAGTGTATTTGTTTATTGTGAAAGCGAAGCTGTCTCTTAAATGCGATGAAATAGACCAATGTATGCGATTTAATACCATGTACTGTATATAGGTTAAAGTGGTATTAAATTCAAAACCAAAAATTTTAAATATTGCAGCTTACCAATCATTAGATGTGGTGGCAGCATTCATTTTCTTTTTTTAGGCTTCCCCCCTGTTTTCACCTGGTGATCTGGCCAGTAACACACCTTCTTTATTACAGTGCCTCCATTCTGGATGAAGAAGCACAGGGGGCACATTTGGACAGCAGCATTGTCAGTCTGGGGGAGGAGAGTGTTAGATGTACTAGCAGATTTAGATATACTAACAAATTGAAGCCAAACTCCAGCTAACACTCTTTAAGCAGTTTTTTTTCCTTTTGGGCTAATGGTTTAACATATATAAAAGGTGACCATTGTAAGCGCCCCCTGTCAGTGATAAATGGTTTGTCTCAACCTGCTAACTGCTACAGCTGCAGGGCAACTTGTTCTGTTGAAAAACAACAGACTTCCTGGCCAGATCACCATGAAAATAAAAGAAATAAAGCAAAAAAATATATATATATATAATGCAGCCATCACGTCTAAGAATCGGTAAGCTGCAATAAAATAAATGTTTGCTTTTGGGTTTAACATTGTTTTACATATGATAATATTGGTTGATTACAATTGTAAAATTATGCAAAGGAAATGTTAACCTATTTTAGGTCTTAATTATGCATTATATTACAATTATTCCCACTATAATAGAAACTAAGAAAGAATAACACACAAATCATTCTTCTTTGTCCAGCCTAATATATTAATGCATAGAGATGTACTTGTTAAGAGGTATCCTCATGGAGGTCGGTCTTCCTGTTCCCCGTTGAGCTGCTCCAGGGTCAGAGGTCTCCGAATCTTTGTAGCCAAGGAACCCAGGAGGAGAGGATTTGGGATCGTCCCAGTCATCATCCCACTCATCATCATCAACAGCTGAAAAGAAGGGAAGACTTTATTTGGACATCATAGGAACTCTTAAAGGGAAGCCTCACATATGTTGTTTTCAGACAACACCAAGTACCACAACTACCACACTGGGAATCATCTGATTTTGTTGCATGTTTTCAGTGAGTAGTGGAAATTATTGGCCAGAATATATTATCCTATGACATTTTTGGCATGACGGAGTTATTGCCTTTGGTATTTTTGTGACAGTACTTTTATTCATGAAAATGTAGTAACTGTTGCTGTATACATTTCACAGATAGTTATGGTTACTGTTGGAGAAGAGGTTAGGATCAAGTTAGAGGTTCATTTTAGGGGTTCAGCTCAGTTTAGGGTTATGGCTTAGGTTTAGAAGTCCAGTCTGCAGCAATCTATATTTTTATACTACTGCTGGAGTCAGAAGAGTCAGCACACCACTGCAGTAACACCCAGTCAAGAGTGACTGACATAATGCAGTACCCATGCCTAACTAATACACACAGTTTTTCCTAAATGTGAGCAGCAAGACAGTAAGCCAGGTGTTCTTTGTTAGGCTAGGTTCACACCTATGCAGGTTGCATTTGAGCTGTTTCTGCATTGTGTTTTTGATGCATTTTTTTTCTTTTTTTAAATTTTTCTTGTTGCTAGGCAGAATTAAAACTCAAACGCGGCAAAAACACCTAAAAACCGCAATACATGCTTTTCTGCAGCGTTTCCATTGAAGTCCATAGAACCAAAAACACAACTTGTTGCATTAAAAAAGTCCCTGACCCTTTCCAAAAAACGCACCGGGTGAAAACGCACAGATGTGAACATGTCCCATAGGAAATCATGTTAAATGGACTGTACTGAGTTTCTGCAAAATGCTGCAGAAAATTCTTAGGCGTGAACCTAGGGTTACATGTGTTTGTAGTCCAGATCATGCTGCACAGACACCAGTCTGAGCTCCCCTTTCACGCTCTGTACTGCTCATTTATAAGCCGATAACATGGCACACATCAGGTAATAAAATAAGGAACACATCAAGTCAACAGTGCTCACTGAGAAACAACACTGCATTCACGTACAGGAACAGTGCAGTAATACTCAGTTGACAATGTTAGCTGCAATTCCCATGCCCCAGGTAGGAT
Organism: Staurois parvus; assembly: GCF_062004578.1. Lineage (NCBI taxonomy): Eukaryota > Metazoa > Chordata > Amphibia > Anura > Ranidae > Staurois > Staurois parvus. Next base: position 4,478,541 of record NW_028317877.1, read on the forward strand.
TCAGGGTGCAGAGGGGGCAGGTTCTACAGTACGTTTTTCTCATCCAGATGAAACTGACATTGGAAATTGAGTGCACCACATAGGACACAGCTGCTGTGACTGACACCCCCTGAAGCCAAGGGGGCATGTAAAAGACAGTCTAAAGCCACCCATAGCTGTACATTGCTCGAAATTCAGCCAATTCAGCAGGGACTGGCTGAATTTCAATCCATGTATGGGCAGGGTGGTTGTACAGAAAGCGATCTACCAATCGACTTCTATACAACAGCTCTGTTGTAAAATGTCCGCTCAATCAGCGCCATTGGCTATAGCTGGCAGCACTGATCAGTGTATTCTGACGGCGGGTTTCCCCACTGTCAGAATACAAATGCACAGCAGGAGGATTCCCCCATTCACCTAGGATGTGTAGATGGGGGAATCAGGTCATCCTTTTTTGTTCAACCCACTGATTGAGCATAAAAAAAAAAAAAAGAAAAAAAAAAAAACAGACAATTTATCAACTATGGGCTGCCTAAATCTGAATGCATCCTGACCGTATTTAGTTCAAGTGCTAATGAACCAGCTAAATTCAATCAATTGGTTAACTTGTTGGCACCACGCCACCTGGCATCCGTTGACCAAACAATCAAAGGACTCGGGCAGAAATTTGTTAGCCAAACAATGCCTCCATCTAATGAGACGCAGGCACTTTTTGAGTATTCTTTTTTACTTAATCAGTTTTTAATAAAATTATAGAGTGCATCGATTTTCTGTTATTGTAATGGAGTGAACCTCCTGCGCTCAGAATAAATCCCAACAAAAATAATACAGAGAAGCTGCTAACATTAAATCATATACCAATGATCAGAGGATTTGAGTATGGAAACAAAATGTAGCGCTACTCGGATATATTCCTATATAAAAGTGGACAAATAAAAACCTGGTAAATAAAATATCAAATAAGTGAAATAGTGTGTCCACTTAGGTGAAATCATGCAAATAACTAATGATACAATAGTGTGAGCGGATCTAAGCTCCAATAGTGATGGTGAAAACAAAATCCTTCCAACTGAAAAAATAAATAAATAAATAAATAAATTCAACTGCAAACAATATGTGCATCTAAGAGTGTGTGTGTATATATATATATATATATATATATATACACACATACATACATACATACACACACACCGGTACATACATACATATATATATATATATATATATATACACACATATATACCGTATTTGCCGGCGTATAAGACGACTTTTTGACCCTTGAAAATCTTCTCAAAAGTCGGGGGTCGTCTTATACGCCGGTACACATGTTAGGGGGGCTGCGGCATTAAGTACAGGGGTTTGCAGGGGCTGACGTCTCTTACCTGGATCCAGTCCCACGACGATCCGGTCCAGGAAGCGCGGCGTCTCCTTCAGTTCGGCCACTGGATGTTCGTGCGGCTGCGCGGCTCCGCCTCCTCACCGGTGATTGGCCGCCAGAACTGTAGCTCGGGAAAGGCACACAGGCGGCCAATCACCGGCGAGGGGGCGGAGCCGAGCAGCCCCGCGAAAATTGAGTGCCGGAGCAGCAGGTAAGTGCTCTGTGTAGAGGTGCTGCTGCAACCACATATGCTGGCTGCAGCAGCACCGTACTAGAACAGGGTCAGCAAGTGTCAGTGGGAGGAATAGTGCCCCATCATTGGTGTCACTGATACCAACGATGGGGCACTATTCCTCCCACTGACACCAACGATGGGGCACTATTCCTCCCCCCCACTGACACCAACGATGGGGCACTATTCCCCCCCCCCCCACTGACACCAACGATGGGGCACTATTCCACCCCCCACTGACACCAATGATGGGGCACTATTCCACCCCTCACTGACACCAATGATGGGACACCATTCCTCCACCCACTGACACCAATGATGGGGCACTATTCCTGCCACTGATACCAATGATGGGGCACCTATTCCCCCCACTGATACCAATGATGGGGCACTATTCCTCCCACTGACACCAATGATGGGGCACTATTCCTCCCACTGACATCAATGATGGGGCACTATTCCTCCCACTGACACCAATGATGGGGCACTATTCCTCCCACTGACACCAATGATGGGGCACTATTCCTCCCACTGACATCAAAGATGGGGCACTATTCCTCCCACTGACATCAATGATGGGGCACTATTCCTCCCACTGGTGTGCATTGGAAGAGGGGTAGTCTTATACGGCGAGTATAGCCCAAACACTACATTTTAGCAGGAAAAGTAGGGGGGTCGTCTTATACGCCCAGTCGTCTTATACGCCGGCAAATACGGTACATATGAAAGGTGTACATTAACACATAAATATACTTAGAAATACCCCATATAGTGAATAAATCAAAACAATGTGCATATATGTGAACCAAGTAAGTGCAACTGCACACAAAGTCTATTTCTATGCGTATAAAGTCCAAACACAAGAATGATCGCACTCGTTTTGACTCGCAAGGGTCGAGTCTTTAAGGTGAGAAGCTGATTCAGCCGGCGGTCGGATGATCTTCTGCCCAACTACCAACCCACTTCTTTACACAAATATCAGCACGAGTGTTTTTTTTCATCAGAGTGCGATCATTCTTGTGTTTGGACTTTATACGCACGGAAATAGACTTTGTTTGTGTGCAGTTGCACTTACTTGGTTCACATATATGCATATTGTTTTGATTTATTCACTATATGGAGTATTTATAAGTATATTTATGTGTTAATGTACACCTTTCATATGTATATATATATTCTTAGAAGCACGTATTGTTTGCAGTTGAATTTATTTTTTCAGTTGGAAGGATTTTGTTTTCACCATCAATATTGGAGCTTAGATCCGCTCACACTATTGTATCATTAGTTATTTGCATGATTTCACCTAAGTGGACACACTATTTCACTTATTAGATTTTCTGTTATTACTTTTTATAACTTAAGAGTAAATCCATAGATTAATTTGCCTCTGGCGTACCCTATGATCCAGGTTGACCTATACCTTGACTTACTACATATAAATTTAGAAGGCCACCTTAAAACGGAACCACTAAACTATATGATATGCTTTCCTTTGCCTCTACCTCTTTGTACATTTTATTCCATCTTTGCTAAATTTTTATCCATTTTATCTGTTTGTTATTTACAAAAAAACTTTTTTCTTTTCACAAAGTATGCATTAATATGGTCCACTGTGTCAGAAACTGCCTTTCGGAGATCTGTGTGACCTGTTGGTTTTAGGTTTGACTACCTGGTCTCAAAACTTGGTTTAGATACAGGTAGTTGTAAAAAATGTTGACACTAGGAACCTGTACCGATCTGATTGATCTCTGTTATATAATATTTGTAGATCTTATGCTGAGATCTGTCGGATCGTGTACTTTTGGATATGTTTGAAAATGTGTTCCTGGATCTGAGAATGCTGTACTTACCAATTTGTCAATAAAAATGTTATTGACAAAAAAAAAAACCGCTAACGCTCGGCAAACGCCGCATGCGCGGTTTAGCGGTGGTTGCTAGGCTTTTGCCAAGCTTTAAAAACGCCCCACAAACGCCTATAATGAAGTTTAAATGGTGTTACCGCTCCGCAAACGCCCTGCAATCGCGTCGCAACCACGCCGCAAACACTGGCCGGGCGTTTGTGGAGCGGCACCATAGACTAGAATAGGAGACTTCAACGCCTCCTGACTCGACCAGAGGCATCCATTTTGCCGTGACGCGACGCTAATGCTCCCGTTAGAACAGCACCATGTGTTGCATTGTGCAGAATTGTCCGGGGCGTTTGGGAAGAGGTAAAAATGCTTCCTAAACGCCTCTCTGCCGCCTGCACACAACGCTAGTGTGAACGTAGCCTTACAGTTCTGTTTTACGGAAAGGTTTCGGTGTTAAGGACATCCCTTCCCTTAATCTATCCACTTTTAAATATGCTCCTACTATGGAGGCTCTGGAAATTTAGTTAGGACCGCAGTATATAGAGAGGTCCCTTGATGTGGGCACTGCAGCTTACACATTTGCAAATGTGTGCAAACAAAACCCTCTGTTTTGGTTCTTTTGCAGGCTGGTTGGTAAGTGTACTGGGAAATCCTTTATTTGTGATGTACATTGCCCTTCCATATGCACCTTGCTGCAAAAGCCAGTTATATGTTGGGGTGGTGGCTAATTTGTTGTGCAGCCTGAGGCTGGAGTTCTTTTCTAATGTAAGGTTTAGCTGTCACTTTGAGATTAGTCCAACTCCATCCAAAGTGTGCTTTTTGGTTTACAAAAAAAGGAAAATAATTAGAATGTCTGCCTGTTTTATATTGTGGTTTATGACTGTACTGGGGAGATTTCCCATCACTTTTGTCCCTGAGACAACAAAACAAGAAAAGAGGAAATTGTTGGTCACCAGGGCACAGACAGAAAGGTTCTAAAACATGACGAGTTGCTGGACTTTCCCCACTTTACCATAAAAAAAAAAAAAAAAAAAAAAAAAACTGTTGTGGTTTCTGCCTCAATTGGAGAGATTTCCTCTCATTTATGGTCACTCTGACCCCTTGTCACTGGGCAATTGTGGTCTCCGTCTTAATTGGAGAGATTTCCGATCACTTAATGTAACTCTGACCCCTTGTCACTGGGCCAGGAAGTGAGAACTCTTTACTACGGTGTCATTAGAAACTATGAAACCTGACAGAAGTCCTTTTCCCACTCACTCCAAAGTGTGAACAAAGTTTTGGCTAAAGTTGGGGTGATGGGTCAGTAAATAAGTTAGAGCTGAACTCCAGGGAAAATCTAAAGTTATCCTTACGGTAAGGCTTTCCGGCACTGCAAGGGTTACATACTAATTTTTGTCTAGGTTTCCATTAAAATCAGTTTTAATTACTTCATCCCATACTTCCCCACCAGCCAGTGCTCTCCTCTTCTCTTCAGTACTCCGGGTTGTGGGCAGGCCCTTGGCATCCTCACTTAAAATGAAGGACCAGCAGGGTGTGATGATGTCAGAGTGCCTGTAACCAACGGAGCAGCAAAAGGAAGCAGCTTTAGGGGACTGGTTGCATAGAGAAGAGGAAGCCTGTGGGAATATGGAGTGAGGAAAGTAAAACCACTTTTTAAAGGCAGGTTAGACAAAAATGAGTACGTGACCCTTGCAATACTGTGGAAGCCGCAATGCAAGGGTAACTCTAGATTTTCCCTGGCGGTCAGCTTTAATTTTTCAGGTGTGGTAAATGTGTGTGCATACAGTAAAGTTCTAAGTCATAAGTGACCCTAGAGCACCAGTTTTAATCCTAAGAGCTCTCCGTCTGGGCCACTCTATAGCCTGATACTCCCAGATCAGTATCTTCAGCACTGATGTGCAGCCAAACAGAAAGCTAAGACAGACACTGGACTGTTTGTTGAAACACTACAAAAAGCTGCAGCTTCTTTCCACCTGCTAAGCCACCATGATGACAGAGCTTGTAAAACTCCTGTATTAGGAGGCAAGCACTCATTAATTTATGTACTACTGCTTACTGATTGAGTTCATGTACCTAGAACTGAAAAACATTGCAGCACTCTATTATTTATTTATTACAAGTACTTAAATTTATGCAGCTCTTTAAATATACAGTATATTGTACATTCACATCATTCTCTGCCCTCAAGAAGCTCACAATCTAAAGTCCCTAACTCACATTCACAAATACCATGCAAGGGACAATTTTTAATAGGAGACAATTAACCTACCAGCATGTCTTCGGAGTTTGGGAGAAATCATACCTATGCAAACTCCCGGCAAGTAGTGCAGTGGTTAGGATTTGAATCAACAACCCCTGGGGCTGCCAGATAGATGTGCTAACCACTCAGTCACCATGCTGCCCTCCAGGCAAAGTGCTAACCATTTAGCTACCAAGCTGCTATGTATAAAATGGACTGAGCAAATATATTTGTAGAAGGTGATATGTGTACCAGTTATGGCTTGTCCATGATGCAAAGAGGAGCAAGGTTCATGACAGAACAAGAAAATGTTCACAAAACCTTGACATAATTTAGTGGGTGGCAGAGAAAATTGCACTCCTTACGTAAATGTGGGAGATCAACATATCAGCAGTGTGACCCATTTCACCTAATATTTTTTTTTTCTAGTCTTGCATACCCTACCTGGGCCTTGGTAAGCCTGTGGATGTCCAAACGCAGAATCCCAGTTGTCTGATGTCGAATTTTTCTGGTTTGTGCCCCAAGGATCGTTTGCACTGTCAGAGGATGTAGGTGGTTTAGGTGCATTCCAGCTTGACCAAGGGTCACTTGTGCTTTTGGCCTAAAGGTTTTAATATATACAAGAAGTGAAAAAATTATTGTGTGCCTAAATTATTCCATCACCATAAATGCAACTATGTCATCTTTAAAATAATCTCATTGCACAAATAACAAAAAATTTAAATAAAAACGATAAATCCTTTATATACACATTAGCATCGTTTCCACGTGTTATTACTGATCCTTCAGAAACACAGATATAGTAAAAACATTTCACAGATACAACTTCAAAGCATGTTCAATAATAAATATTAATCAGAATGTAAAGACACATACATAATTGTTCCATCTCTAAGTTGTCCACAGAAGATCGGACATATTTCCCAGACATCTGTTGAGCTACAGGACTAATAAAGGCTTTTGTAAATCATAAGATTAGTTGTAATTTTTTTGTGTTTTCATGTTGAAGAACAAATAGACACGTAGGAGTATGAGAATATTCCGACGCAAAGCATTCTCCTTTGATAAAGATGTGTTGTTATCGGGGTCCACAGCACCGATAGTACACCACATGGGCATTAAGGAGAAAAAAAGAAATAAAGACTATTCTTAGTCAAGAATTAACGGGACAAAATGCCATAAACACAACAGCATAGGAGGTGGTGTGCATTAGAGAATGTGTTGAAGCGCTATTGTTCATTTCAAATAGATTTTGCATTCTATGTAGTCTATGGGAATACAAATTTTGCTTGAAGCAGGTCATGTCAGTGGTGTATCTAGGTTTTGTGCTGCCCTAGGCAACAAAAATCGGCCACACCACTTTGCATAGAGAGCCTGACACCAACCAACGCCACCCCCCCACCCTCGTGGAGCAGAGAGCCTGAGACCTTGACCAACAACACCCCTGTTCCCCCCGCACACGAGAGAGCCTTCCACTACCATTGCCCCCCATACACCGCCTTCCCCACCAGGTGAGAGAAAGACACTTGCCTTCACAGTTATGGACATCCTGAGGAATGAGAGTGGGGCTCTGCGTATACCGTCAACCAGCCCACAGCCTCTCTCGGATCCCACCTGATCCCCATACCACGTGTGTCCCTTCTTCAGTCCCTTCCTCCAGGGGACAGTGCTGCCCCCTGAAAAATGTCGCCCTAGACAAATGCCTTGTTTGCCTTGACGTAAATATGCCCCTGGGTCATTTTCAGATCATATATGCCTGTCAGTGAATTCTGAATGATCTCAGAAGTGTCTCAAACTGATGACATGGACACGAGCCCAAATCCTGTTGACACGGGCCCCTCCTGTTACGGCAGTACCTGTAATAGGATGGGCCTGTGTCGACAGGATTGCTATACCAACAATTAAACAGTTATCAGGTAAAGGTTTGGGACTCACAGACCATTGGTCAGGACCAATGATACCAAATTCTTGTATTTCGTTGAAGAAGCCAACTAGCCCATGCTGTAAAATCTCTAATATTCTGAACTCCTCACAACCCTAATCTCTTTGAACTTACACAGCTTATTTACTCTTAATAACCATTCACCAGTCTTTGGGAGGGAACGGGATTTCCAGTATTTGGAGATTAGGCTTTTCGCTGCATCAGGCAAATACGGTAACGCTGATCTTGTATACATGGCGGTTTGTAAAAGGTGTATTATGAAACAGAATGGCCCAAAGGGTCAAGAAGAAGGAGACAAAGGTCACTTATTAGAATATTGGCCGTCCTTTCACCCAGTACACCTTTGTTTGTGGACAGAGCCACCAGATTTGAGAAAAAGTACCTGTTTCCAGGAAAATGTGTGTACACTTGAATCTCATCTTTGTACTTTATATCATTTTGCTCACATTTTAAAAATGCATTATGCTAAGGTGGGAGTCAGAGGTAAGCTGAACCACTAACATTATTTTCCCTTTTGGTGTTGTTGAGCAATCTTCAGGCACTCTTCCACTGCTGCAAAGTAATTTTTTTTACGGGTTTACCCATAGTGTGCTTTACTCACCATCCAATACTAGATTCAACCAGTTTTAAAAGTACTTCATCTATATTTTGGACAAATAATTTCAGTAATGAATCTGGCCATATTTTTGCAAGTCAGAGCAAATTAATTCCTACAGCCTGTTTGTTTTCTGTCTTTTCCAATACATGTAGGCGGTTCTGCCAGTTTGTATTTCAATTTGGTCTTTTCCATCAACTTGTACCTGGCACTAGTCTATGCACCCTCACCTTACGTGTGTCTTGTCTGCTCATTGGCTCTTGCGATTCAGAGACTCCTCCTCCATCAGACAATGCTGGTGCATTGTCTGGGCTTACTCTGTTTATGCTCAGCCTGCACTGGCCAGACCTCTCAAGCTTGTGAAGTCCAATAACTGGAGTTTGCTCCTTTGACTTAGAGCAGTGGTCGGCAAGCCGCGGCTCGCGAGCCACATGCGGCTCTTTACCCACTCTAATGCGGCTCTTCTGTGTGCCGGGCGCCCGCTCCCCTCCCTCCTCTCGGTCGGCCGCTCCCCTGCCTCCTCTCGGTTGGCCGCCCCAAAAGTCCGCGCGGACCTTTTAATCCGGCCCGCGGATGTGGCTGTCAGGATGTGTGTAGGCGGGGCAGCGTGCCGAACGTGAGGGGAGGGGAGCTAGGCTCCTCTCACAGTCCGCCCTGAAGACCCGAACGGCGCGGGAAGACAGCGAGAGGAACGCGCGGAACAAAGGTAAGTGAATTGACACAGGGGACTTGGCTTACTAGAAGGGGGGGGGGGAATAGTACTGTGGGGGATGAAATACTATATGAGGGATGAAATACTATATGAGGGATGAAATACTATATGAGGGATGAAATACTATATGAGGGATGAAATACTATATGAGGGATGAATTACTATATGAGGGATGAATTACTATATGAGTGATGAAATACTATATGAGGGATGAAATACTATATGAGGGATGAAATACTATATGAGGGATGAATTACTATATGAGGGATGAATTACTATATGAGGGATGAAATACTATATGAGGGATGAATTACTATATGAGGGATGAAATACTATATGAGGGATGAAATACTATATGAGGGATGAAATACTATATGAGGGATGAATTACTATATGAGGGATGAATTACTATATGAGGGATGAATTACTATATGAGGGATGAAATACTATATGAGGGATGAAATACTATATGAGGGATGAAATACTATATGAGGGATGAAATACTATATGAGGGATGAATTACTATATGAGGGATGAATTACTATATGAGGGATGAAATACTATATGAGGGATGAATTACTATATGGGGGGATGAATTACTATATGAGGGATGAATTACTATATGGGGGGATGAAATACTATATGGGGGGATGAAATACTATATGGGGGGATGAAATACTATATGAGGGATGAATTACTATATGAGGGATGAAATACTATATGAGGGATGAATTACTATATGAGGGATGAATTACTATATGAGGGATGAATTACTATATGAGGGATGAATTACTATATGAGGGATGAAATACTATATGAGGGATGAAATACTATATGAGGGATGAATTACTATATGAGGGATGAAATACTATATGAGGGATGAATTACTATATGAGGGATGAAATACTATATGAGGGATGAATTACTATATGAGGGATGAAATACTATATGAGGGATGAATTACTATATGAGGGATGAATTACTATATGAGGGATGAAATACTATATGAGGGATGAATTACTATATGAGGGATGAATTACTATATGAGGGATGAATTACTATATGGGGGGATGAAATACTATATGAGGGATGAAATACTATATGGGGGGATGAAATACTATATGAGGGATGAAATACTATATGAGGGATGAAATACTATATGAGGGATGAATTACTATATGAGGGATGAAATACTATATGAGGGATGAATTACTATATGGGGGGATGAAATACTATATGGGGGGATGAAATACTATATGAGGGATGAAATACTATATGGGGGGATGAAATACTATATGAGGGATGAAATACTATATGAGGGATGAATTACTATATGAGGGATGAAATACTATATGAGGGATGAATTACTATATGGGGGATGAAATACTATACGGGGGATGAAATACTATACGGGGGATGAATTACTATACGGGGGATGAATTACTATACGGGGGATGAATTACTATACGGGGGATGAATTACTATGGGGGATGAATTACTATATGGGGGATGAATTACTATGGGGGATGAATTACTATATGGGGGATGAATTACTATATGGGGGATGAATTACTATATGGGGGATGAATTACTATGGGGGATGAATTACGATGGGGGATGAATTACGATGGGGGATGAATTACTGTATGGGGGATGAATTACACTATGGGGGATGAATTACTATATGGGGGATGAATTACTATGGGGGATGAATTACTATGGGGGATGAATTACTATGGGGGATGAATTACTATATGGGAGATGTATTTTCAGTTTTAAAAATGTGGCTCTCAAAATAAATTTCAATCATGGTTTTGGCGAGATTTGGCTCAGTTGAAAAAAAAGGTTGCCCACCACTGACTTAGAGCATCCAGACCTGTTGTCCACATCTGTATATCTGGACCTGCGTTTTTATTAATTTGTCCAGCGTGTGCCTTTGCAGCTTCCTTGTGCAATTAGACCTGTATTGCTTATCTGAATCTGCTCCTAACCTGCTTTAGGCAGGCCATACAATAAGCAATTTTCTTTCCTGCAACCACGGGTTTGCTCGATTCCCCCATCAACAAATTCAGTGTTGATGGGGAAATCCCTTTTATGGAGCTTCTGTATTCTGAAAACGGGAGGTTTCCCAGCAGTCAGAATGCAATGATTACTGCTGGCTGCTATAACCGCCAGCAGTGATTGAATAAAAATAAAGTCACAAATCGATCAGCACAACCAGGCTGCCCATACATGGATCGAAATACAACCGGTCCTTGCTGAACCTGCCGAATTTTGATCCATCTATGGATGGCTTTAGACACGCAGGCTACCTGGCTCCTGGGAGACCTCCCTATTGTCAGAATACACGGATTAGCTCTGTGGGATATAGCCAGTGGTGCTGACTGAGCAGAAAAATACAAGCAAGCGCGTTGTACAGAAGTCGATTGGAAGATCGACTTCAGCATGACCAGCCTGCCCATACATGGATTGAAATTCGGCCTGTCCCTGCTGAACCAGCCAAATTTCAATCTATCTATGGTTGGCTTTAGACACACTGGCTATCTGGTTCCCGGGATTGGTCCAGCCTATAAATAAACCAATATACAACAAATCAAGCCCCTGGAGGAGCTGCAAGGCTCTTATATTTACAAGAAAGCTTACTATAACTGGAATCACACTGTTGACCTACCTGTTCACCATTGTTGATACTGGCAGCCTGAGCAGTGATGGCAGAAAGTGAATCAAAGAAAGACAAATCTGCAGGTGTATTGCTAGAAGCAGCTTCATCAGACATTATCTGGAAAAAGTGGATATAACATATATAAGGTGATATGCATGATAATGAAAAGCAATGAAGAAATGTGTTTTTGAAGAATTTTTTATATGGTTCAGATCCTCAAATGGGTTTACAACATCACTTTTCATGAATGTCCTATATTATATGCCATGTATGTATAATTCATATGGCACCACCCATGTGTATTGTATTTTACAAAAATTAGGAGCAAAGTGTAATTAGGGGCAAATGTTAAACAAAACATATGCTATATAACAATATACTGTTTTTTTTCATAAAAGTTCAAAAAGAAACTTGATTTTATTGAGGGAAAAACAATTTTCCTTATGTCACTGCCAGCTAGCATTTTAGTTGATTTAATTACTGAATACTTGGCTGATGCTGTTCTTCAGATATTGAGAAAGGTACTGAAGGCAGTCAAAGTGCAAAGTGGGAGAGTTTTTTCCTAAGGAAGCTAATGTATATTTCCTTCTACGCCGTTAAAGGAACTCTAAACCCAGGAATAAAATTGTAATATATTGCAACTTACTACTCCTTAGATTTGGTAGCTGCATCAGTTTTCTTTTTTTGGGCTAACTACATTTTTCAGAACAAGTTCAGAACAATTCCTGTTAGAAATCCAGTGTCCTTTTAACCCTTTGTGCACCAACCTGATATTTCAAACAATGTTATCTGCATTCCTCTGTAAATTTTAGAACGCTGCCCTCCCCCATATCATGCTGATAATGCAAGGGGGAGGTGTTTGTAATCCAAATGAAGAGATCAGTCAAGGGCAGCGGTTCTCAACCAGGGACCCATGGAACCCTCCAGAGGTTGCTAGGGGTTCCTTACCTACTTGCCAACCCACCACAGTACTTTCACTGTGACAGGGTGGCAGCTACAGGCACTGCGATGTACGGGTACGATGCTGCCTGTTTTCGGGTTTGGGGCACACTTCCCGTCCACCTACTCCCCTGTGATTTGACACAGCAGGAGTTCATCAACAGATCCCGGTCAATGATTCATGATTCAAATCACAGCCTAGAGCTCTGTGTTGATAGACAACACAGAGCTCCATACGGAGGGAGCAATCATTTTTTTTCCTGTAGCTGCTAAGCAGGGAAAAGATGTAAATCAATTTGTAGCTCAAATTAGTACATAGTAAACACATTGACACTTGCTAGGCACAGAATTAACCCCTTGATTTCCCCTAGATGTTAACCCCTTCCCAGCTAGTGTCATTAGTACAGTGACAGTATATACTTTTAGCACTGATCACTGCATTAGTGTCACTGGTGATGTCAATGTCAGTTAGTCAGTGCCCACAAAGGGTGAGATAGTGTCACTATCACAGTCCCACTCAAAGTTGCTGATTTCCGCCATTACTAGTGAAAAAAAAATTAAGATATACAAATTCCAGTATATATTCCATAGTTTGTAAACGCTGCAACTTTCATGCAAACCAATATACACATATTGGGATTTTCTTACCAAAGACGTGACAGAATACATTTTGGCCTAAATTTATAAAGAAATTAGATTTTTCACATTTTTATTGAATATATTTAACCGCTTCCCAACGGCGCTATAGCCGAAAGAGGGCTGCAGCACGGTTGTCCAGTTCTGGGAGGGCGTTTGCTTTTAGAATTGTTTTTTTAAAGATAAGCACAGGAGAACCTCCCAAATGCCCAGAATGCACTGAAAAGTGGTAAATTATTAACCATTTCAGACTGTTTCAGAGAAATACAGAGTAGAAGCAGAGGCAGAAGTATGTGTTGACATTAGCTTAGGTGTGAATTGCTCATTACCATTTCTTGTTTCCAAGGGTGGGAAGGTGTCTGGTGGAGTGAGTCATTAAGGCAACCTGGCAGGGGGTCTTCATGAGGAATTAGAGGTGTGAATGGTCATTAACATATCTTTTGTTTCCAAGGGTGGGAGAGGTCCGAGGTGTGAATTGGTCATTACAATGTGTAACAAGCTTAGTAGGAACATCCTGTGTTCAGTGTTTTGTCCATTTGAGTAACTTGAAAATGCTTTGCATGCATTTTTCATAATAAAAAAAGGCTCTGGACAGCATCAGGAACTGGAAGAGTTAAAAAAAAATTTCAAACGCTTATAAACGCGTTTTGCGTTTGAAACGCTGATAAAATTGACTGCTGAATGCAAGTTTTCTGCGTTAAAAAAAACAGTCTATAAACTCAAATGCCTGTAAACGACTGTAAACAAAGATGTGTACATGGACACATAGGAAAACACATAGGAAAACATTAGGGTTAGTTCAGGGGCTGCTAAAAAAAAATGCTGAACAGCTCCTAAATGTGAGTTTATCAGCCGCAGTGTACAAGAGCCCTAAAAGTAGCAGACGGGAAATCTTCCAATGGGGACACTAGTTCTGGTGACCTGGAGGTCCCCGAGAATTTCCTCTCACTTCCTGTTTGGCTATGGGACAGGAAGTGAAGGGAAATCTCCGCAATGGCACGCAGATGGTGGAAAAAAAAACTGACAGGGGTTATAACCCTCCCTTGCTCTATCCAAAATGGAAAAAATGTTTTGCTTAAATCTTTACTTTAAATTACAAAATGACTTGTGTTACAATTATAAAGGTCATATTATTTAAGGAAAGTTAGGTTTTCCACTTCTAAATAAAATGGTTTCATGTGAGACAGGCACACAGATTACATTTTATTGGGTACTGCTGAGAACCACAAGTGTTGGGCTTTTGAAACAATGGAAACAAGCAAGTGACTAATCCAAAATGACATTCTGTCAGATGAGGCCCCAATATAAAAAGTTTACAATTTCATATGTAGGTGGCCATTGAGCAATCGTATTATATTATGAATTGCTTTGCAGTAAATGGTAAAATGTAAAGCCTAGCCAAAAACATTTTTATTTTTTTAGTTTTGGATAGAGTTCGGAGGAGTTCAATTTTATGTCTGGTTTTCATTTTTCGCTGTGACATATTGGGAAGACTTTCCCTCTCTTCGGGCTGGTTCACAACATTTTGCGTTCTAGTGTATTTTTTCCCCCTTTTTTTATCTTGACACTTCAAAAATCTTATGACAATGGTTTCTTCCGTGTGCTCCAGTGTGTTGACATGTGTTTAGATGTGTTTTGATGAGTTCCAGATGAAAAAAAAAGAAAAGCTGCAGCAGCTTAAATTATTGTTATTATATAAAATGAAAGAAAAAGTTGGGCATTAAAAATACCCCGTGAGATGACATTTGTGTGTCTATTTAGGTGTCTCCTACAAATCATGCAGCTATTGAATGAACCATAAAATAATAAACCATACAGATCTTTGTACTGTAAGTCATTAAATCTTAAACCCCAAACCAGAAATATATTACAGAATACCAATCAGATGTGGTGGCTGCATAAGTTTTCTTTTTCCCCCTCTGTTTTCACCTGGTGATCTGGCCAGTAACACATGAAGGAGCACAGGAGCACCCACTCTGGATAAAGGAGCACCTCTGGAGAGCAGCATTGTCAGTCTAGGGTAGAGTTGCCACCGTATTCCCTTTAAAAATCGAACACATAATAATTACATAGGTTCTGAGGCTAATTTATTGCAGATAAGGCACTGAGTTTAATTACCACTTTAATCAACCACAGAACCTGCGTAATTAATATGTGTTCGGGTTTTAACCCTTTCACCGCCAAGTCCATACCTTGTACGGACCTGACAGCAGGGGGTTCTATACACAATCCGGTGGCTGCAGCCACGGGGATTGTGTATAATACTGACAGGCAGACTCCTGCCTGTCAGGTGGAAGCAGTTGTACAGCTGCGCTGCCGCCCGATCGCTTCCACAGCCCCCAGTTACCGGTGCCCCCCACTCCCCCCCCAGGCTCCGCTTGCCCATCTGTGGGCCTGAGGAGTGCCATGGAGGGTGCCGGCGGGTGGAGGGGAGAGAGGAGAATGGATGAACGTCCACTCTCATCCCCTTCTTTCTGTGATCCGGAAGGGACGTGTATGATGTCACTTCTAGGTCATGGCTGTCAATTTTCCCAGCTATTCTAGCCAGGGATACATGTATTGTAATGTGATCTGCATTGCAATACATCTATTGGAGACCAGAGGAGACATGCAGGGTCTTTTAGACTCTGCATGTCTCAATAAAGAGTACCTGTCACCTAAAAATCATCACATAGTTACACCCAAGCACATACTACCCCCCAAAAAACATTTGGAGGCCCCACTTCCACATATATGCATGCACAAACGTAAACGCACACATCGGGGTGCCTAAGCATAAGAAGTTGATTGCGATACACGTTACATATCGCCACGCACGCCGTAGTTAGAGCAATCATTTTAGCACAAGCATCGCCTATAGAAAATATAAGGTACTGAAGTTTGTCGCCATTTCATACGCACACACAAATTTAGGTTTGGCATGTTGGGTATCTATTTACTCGGAGCAACCTCATCTTTTAGATTTTGTATTTGTTTGCACAAAAATTCCCTTTAGTGTGTTTTTTACTGAAATTTTGCATTTCCTAGACCTGCGGTATTATACGGTGACGTAAAAAATTGGAACTACCATTATTTTATTTTCTAGGGTGTCTGCTTTCAGAAAATATATAATGTTTTGGGGGTTTTGTGTAATCTTCAGCCTAAAATAATTTTTAAAGTGGTTCTAAAGGCTCAAGGTTTTTTACCGTCATACATTCTATGCTGAGACAGAAGCGGGAGCCATTGGCTGCTGTCAATCACTTGGCCAGTGAGCCAATGAGAAAAGAGAGGGGGTGGGGCCGAGGCACAGCTGTGTGTGTGAATGGAAACACGGAGCAGCGGGTGCCCCCATAGCAAGCTGCTTGCTGTGGGGGCACCTGACAGAAGGGAGGGGCCAGGAACGCTGGCAGGGGACCCAAGAAAAGGAGGATAAAGGTTTTACATGAGTAAATAAAGGTGATTATTGTAAGCACCCCTGCCAGGTGGTAAATGGCTTGTCCCGACCCTCCAACAGCTACATTTGCAGGAAAGCGTGTTCAACAACAAAAGACTTACTGGCCAGAACACTAAGTGAAAATAATGGAAATAAAGCCTATAAAAGAGGCACATCTAAGAACTGGCAAGCTGCAATAGCTAGTAAGCCAATGAGAAAAGAGGGGGCGCGGCCACAGCTGTGTGTGTGAATGGACACAAGGAGCAGCGGGTGCCCCCACAGCAAGCTGCTTGTTGTGGAGGCACCTGACAGAAGGGAGGGGCCAGGAATGCCGGCGGGGGACCAGAGAAGACGAGGATCCGGGCTGCTCTGTGCAAAACCACTGCACACAGAAGGTAAGTATGGACATGTTTGTTATTTTTTCTTTATAAAAAAAGCCTTTAGAATCACTTCAAGCATGTGTGTGAAAAATGCAAAAATTACTCTGGCAGCAAAAGTGCTAAAGGGATGAGTTGGCAACCCTAGTCTCATGGAAGGTGGATGGATAGATGTACTAGCTGAATTAGATACACTGACAATATGAAGGCAAACTCCAACTTACATTGAAGTTACAGCAATAGCTTTTTTTTTCCTTTTGGGATAAATATTTTACATGAATAAATAAAGGTGATTATTGTGAACACCCCTGCCAGTGGTAAATGGTTTGTCTCGACCCTCCAACAGCTACATTTGAGGGAAAGTGTGTTCAACAACAACAGACTTACTGGCCAGAACACTAAATGAAAATAAAGGAAATAAAGCCTAAAAAGAGGCACATCTAAGAATTGGCAAGCTGCAATATAATAAAGGTTTAATATTCATTACAATAAATGTTAAATCCGGTTTCCTGTTGATGTAGATTACGCCGAAAACGCAATGGATTCAGCTAGTGGTGACATCGCCACACCAGCCAGCTGAGTGCAGTGAGGCTTTTCATGTTGGTGTCTACGATTCCTTTTTTTAATCAATAATACTGGGCTATGAAGGTGATGCTCACTGTGTTGGCTGGGGCTTCTGGGACCCTCTATTATACAAGTGTTTATGGCCTCCTATATCCGAGAGGTCTATTAGTCTGGTAAGAAGTGTGTGTACCTGGTGGCTTTGGATTGCAGCATTGTGGCACTTGATCACCACAGTGATTTTTATAGAAGCCTAGTTCACTTTATGGACATTTTATATAGATGTTTGACCTTCTATTTTGCACTTCATTGAGATTTGCAGTATTACACACTTTTGTCATTCGGTCATAATATATATTGTGATTGATTCTTAAAGAGACACTTTTTCTTTGCTATAATAAATGTTTGCTTTTGGATTTAATACCACTTTAAGTTTAGTAATTTTTCTGTTGTTTATTAATCACTTGCCCTCCAGAGGATTGACCCCCCTTCCTGACTAGGCCAGCTTTCTTTCCGTGGTATTTGATCGTCTGTGTGTTTTTTATTTTTTGCACTATAAAAAAAAAGTTCCGGCAATTTTGAAAAAAAACCCTCAATATTTTTCACTTTTTGCTAAATTAAACATGTCCAGTAACAAAAACGTAAAAATCAAATTTGTCATAAATTCAAGCCAAAATGTAATCTGCTACATGTCTTTGCTAAAAAGTCCAATAGGTGTAAATTCATTGGTTTACGTGAACGTTATAGCTTTCACAAATAGCGGTATATAAACATTTTTTTTTTTTTTACTAGTAATGGCGTCGATCAGCGACTTCTAGCAGGACTGCGGCGACCATTCTGACACTAGGGGGAACTGACTTGGTGTCACGGACATCCCCAGTGACACCAATACACTGATCAGCGCTAATAAAAAGAACTGACACTGTATTAATGGCAATGGGCAGGAAGGGGTTACCATGCCGGGTTATCAAAGGGTTAACTGTGAAATGTTTTACACACTGGGCTGTGTTTGTGCTTCATTGTAAGCACATTGCTTTGCATGGCTGTGCTATACACAGCCATACAAAGTAGTGTGCAGGAGCTGACAGGGGAGAGAACTGTTTTGTTTACAAACAGTTCTCCTCACCCTGCCGGATATACTTGGCAATCACCAGGTGCTGGTGAGTAATTACTGGCTGGGACCTGGTGACTGACAGCCGAGGCCACGAATGGCAGCAAGGGTAGTGCGTGCACCTCCTACCCGGAAATGCAAAATCACGTGTATATACTGTATACACGTGATGTTGCGCACCCGTGCTGCCCTGTAGCAGTACTTCTTCTATAGGGCAGACAGGAAGCGGTTAATCAGCACCAGGGACAGATCTTACAATGAACCTCCAGCAATGAACACTGCTCTATGAATGGAGGAGGGGTGGATGAATTAAAGGTCCACTTCCTCCATTTATAGAGCATTTTCATTGCGGGATGCGACAGTACAACTTTTATAAATGGAGAAGGGCATAGTTGGCACTTTGAGATGTTGCCATGACAGGTCCTATGACTCGTATTAACCCCTGAAGCACCAGAAGATCACAGCTGCAGGAGTATCTGTGGGGTTGCAAAAGACTGACATAGTAGTCACCAGCACAAGGGGCCCTTTTCACTTATTGCAAGTACTGCCCCTGGTGTGGATATAAAAAGAAAGACATACTTCACTAAACATAAGCTTTAGAAACACCTAACTTTTTTTTCTAAAGGATAAGTTCACCTTTTAAAAAAAATAATAAATGCACATCTATTTACAGGTAAAAAAAAAATGTGCATTTATTATTTTTTTTTGTTTGGAGTCTATAAAAGCATTGAACCAGCGATCAGCAGATCGCAGGAGCCATGCAGAACTCCTGCAGACTTGTGCATCTGTCTGCTCGTACATCGTATGGGTATGAGACAATGAACTACCAGAGCGCTCAACAGCGCCATGGTAGTTCACTAAGAACTACAAGCTGACAGCCGCAAAGGTACTTGTAGTTTCCCATTCATAGGTCTCTGTGAATGAATGACGCGGCAAAGTCCGACACGGTCACATTGTTTTAAAAAATAGTGACAGCTAGCAGGAGAAGAAGATCCCCCCGCTTGCTGTCACTAGAGGCAGTGGAGCGGGCAGCTGCTGCAGGAGTGAGAGCATGTTACACTTTCCACCCTAAGACATGTTACATGTTCCCAAAGGTGATCTTATCCTTATTATGTTATAAAACCAAGTCCCTTTGGTATTTGCAGAAAACTTCATGTGGGAACGTCTCACACATTAAGAAATTCTCATGTATAAAAATGTCCTTTAATCTGAGTATCATCGTCCCATGGTCCCAGTTAAGGTTTCCTGTTCTACGATAAGATATTACATTGTATGGAAGGAGAAACTGGTTATAGACGTCATAGCGTAACCCTTAAATGTAACCTCTACTGAGATAAATATGTAGACTGCCACTGCAAACTTGACCATTCGCACTAGATTTGCCTGGCTGTCATGTCGGTCCAAATACTTCAATATTTTCTCATCACTGACCCCAGGACAGGTATGCAAACCAGGATTACTGATTTTACTTGGTGTTTATTTGTTCTAAGTCATTGATTCAAAGTCAAAGCTCCAATACAGAGCAAGGCAAATGCTTTTTTTTTTTTTCCCAAAACAGGTCAGTAGTACCAGCCTACATATTTCCCACAGCACAGGTTTCAGCTTGGACACCAAGATCATAAACAAGATAATATACTGGAAGCATAGCTGTAACATTCCAATTCACTTTTGTGACTGTACACTAGTTGGTAAATACAGGTGAAGCAAGGTTGAATGGCTCAATTTGCATTTCTTTAACCAATTTTAACCTCATGGTTATATTGAAAGACAGATCATCATCAAAGATTGGGAGGTGAAAACCCCAAATGCCAAAACATATGCTGGTTGCTTGCTAACCATGTTGTTGTAAAAGGCTGAAATGACAAATGAACAAAGTATATCCTTCTATAGTGTGTACTAGCCTCAATCGGAAACACGTAGTGTGATTTCTGTTTCCTCTGTCATTCCTCTACTATCTGTAGAATCACTTCACCAGACAATCATGAAAGACCGCATAACCACCTAGCACCAAGCAGGTGATTGACATCCTTAGCTGTGCTTGTTTCTCTATGGGACTTTGTAGACAGGAGTGTGTCCTTACCCTCTCCACTCAGGTCTCAGACTACACTCTGCTCTCTTCTCTATGCTGCGCAGAATATGACATCAAAACTCCACCAGCTGCCTTGCTGAAGCTTAGAAATGCCATGTACATTTTTTGGACTGCTGTGGAGAAGACAGGGCTACAGATAAGCAGGTACAACTTATGTAGGAAGATGTGTTTCGTCTCTGTGTATCACGGGGGGTGGTCACTTCACTGGGCATATCACCTAAGCTGCATTTTTTTCAAACCAGTTTGGGTGAGTTTAGCAGAGCAGCATTTGGTGTTTGGAAGATTATTTCATTAGCCAGAAATTGTATTTATTCTGGGTATTGAAGTGAATAAATGCTAAAGTACTAAACGTGCCTAGGGTTTGGGCATGTTTGATGTTTTAAATGTTGGTAAACTTTTGTCCCGAATGCAATTTTTGTGCTAACAGAGAAAATGCCAGAAAACGTCTTTACAGCGGCTGTTTTTGGCTTTTGACGTTTTTTCTACAGCTAGTAAACCCCCCAGCACGTTATCCTATGTGTCCATGCACACATAGACTGTAATCAATCAACATTTTTTGGCTGGAAAAAAACCCCCAGAACTAGTGGGTTTCTAGAGTTTCTTAGCTGTAAAAACGGTCTAATGCTGAAAAACGTGGTAAAACGCTGCAAACTGGCGTTTTTGTCTGTTTTTTTGACCCCCCAAAAATTGAGGTTTTTTGGGGGGAAAACCCACTAAAAACCGCAAACGTGGAAAAACGCCGCTAAACGCTAATGCTGAAAAACGCGGTAAAACGCTGCAAACTGGCGTTTTTGTCTGTTTTTTTGACCCCCCAAAAATTGAGTTTTTTTGGGGGGAAAACCCACTAAAAACCGCAAACGCGGAAAAACGCCGCTAAAAGCTAATGCAAAACGCTAAAAAAAGCTGAAAGTCACGTTTTAACGTGACTTTACACAGCTAATGTTACCAGCATTATCAAAAACATCCCGTGTGCATGAGGCTAGATGTCAGTTTAGCAGCTGCAGTGAACATGAGGCCTTTAACCACCTCCCACCCGCCATATAAGCAAATGACTGGTGCAGTGCGGCGATCAGTGGTGTACTGTGTCCCTGGGACACAGCAGATAACCGATCAACAGAAAGAGCCGAAGACGTCAGCTCTGTCATGTGATCAGCTGTGTCCAATCACAGCTGATCGCATTTAAATAAGATAATGCCGGTTATCGGCATTTCTCTCCTCACGAGCTGTCACACTGACAGCTCGTGAGGAGAGGAGAACCGGTAATTGGCATTCCTCAAAGAGGACATTTACACTGATCATCAGGGCACTGATTATCAGTGTGCCCTGATGATCAGTGTAGCCCCATCAGTGCCACCTGTCAGTGTCCATCAATGCCACCAGTCAGTGCTCATAAATGCCACCTGCCAGTGCCCATCAGTGCCGTATCAATGCCACATATCAGTGCCTACCAGTGCACATCAATGCCCATCTGAGCTGCCTTTCAGTGCCACCTATCAATGCCAGTCAGTGCTGCCAATTAGTGCCATCTATCCGTGCCAGTCAGTGCCGACTATCAGTGCCAATTAGCGCCACCTAACAGTGCCAGTCAGTGCCACCTATCAGTGCCATATATGAGTGCTGCCTTTCAGTGCCCATCAGTGATGCCTGTCAATGCCAATCAGTGCCACCTACCAGTGCCTCCTCATCAGTGCCCATCACTGCAGCTTCATTAGCGCACATAAGTGAAGGAGAAAAATCACTTATTTACAAAATTTTATAACAGAAACTAACGAAACTAAGAAAAAGAGTTTTTTTTTTTTTTTAATTTTCAGTGGTTTGTTTAGCAAAAAAATAAAAAACCCTGAGGTGATTAAATACCACCAAAAGAAAGCTTTATCTGTCTCAAAAAAATGATAAAAATTTCATATGGTTACAGTATTGCATGACCGCACAATTGTCATTCAAATTGCAACAGCGCAGAAAGCTGAAAACTGGCCTGGGCAGGAAGGGGGTATAAGTGCCCGGTAGGCAAGGGTTTAAAGTGACATTAACATTTTAAAAGCTTACATAATAATTTAATGATTGGGTTTGAAGGTAGGGAAATGCAAAAATCTGTATCCTGGCAACATCACTCACCTCTACATAGTCTGTTGGTACAAGTCCTCTGTCACCATGATTATTCTTTGCTTCAATCCATCCTCCGCCGACATCCTGCAAGAGAAGCCATTGAGAAATATCATGTATATAAACTCTCAAACATGTATTACTTACATAGTAGAGAATTCAAAAAACAACCAGTCTGGAATTGAATAGATCAGGGAGAAGTCAAAGATCAGCGGGCACAGTGTCGTCCAGTGTCACCTCCTCATACCCCATTTTAACCTCTAATTTCCATGCTACTATGTTGCGATTGCATGCAATGCACAGCAATCATGGGTTTAAGTCAGGTGTTGAAGAGGCAACATATCGCCTCCTCACCACCTATCAAACACATTCGTATCGCTTTTCAGAGGAGCAACAGTCCTGTTGCACTTGTGAATATGCCCATAGTTGCATTCGGTATAGGCACCCTTAAGGCTCGTTCACACGTAAATTTGGGGGTGGTAAAACTTTGCTGTTGAGTGGCAGTTTTATTGCACCACAATCTCCATCTTATTTAGCTGCCAAGGCAGCAGCCAGAGATGTACAGATGCTACAGCAGGAATGAAACCCCCTGTTGCTTTTGGTGGGTGCTACCTCCTGCCAATTGCGACCCATTTAAGTAAATGAGGCCACTCTGCAAGCGCCCCACAACTGAATGCTGATGCGTAGTCCAAGGGGTTAAAGCAGGTGGTGAGAAAGCAACACAAGGCTGTCTGCTGTAACCTCGATTGCTGTACTGCACAAGGTTTCAGGGAACTTGCAGAGAGGCCGCATTCACTTGAATGGGTCATGCTTGGCAGATGCTACACCCATCAACCATGACAGGGTGTATAACTCCTGCTGCAGCTGCAACATGTGTACATCCCTGGCCACTGCAGCTAAATGGAGTGCGGTTGGGGCAGGGGTGGTAAAAACACATCTTCACTATGGTGTTTTACCACACTCAAATGCAAGTTAACCCTTACTGTTTTTAGCCCTCTTTTTCACACGAATGTGCTGTTTACCTGCACTGTGGGTGCAGCACAGAGCATCTGTGACTTTCCTGCTCTTTGCCAGAGACTTCGAATATATTCTGCAGGTGTGGTGCACTTTCTGGTAGCGTACCAAAACTCCTGCATTCAATTGTAAGGTACACTGCACTGCATCCGCGGCGTGGGTAAACCGCAGCGCATCAGTGTGAAAGCAGCCCTATACTATTATGCCCAGTGTATTGCTTTACAATGACCTGAAGATCTCTTTTTTTGTCTAAAAAATTCCAAAAACAACCTCCTGCGCTTAAATGGAATCCTATCCTTCAAAAGCTGCCGACACCAAACTTATACCCAAGTAAGTGAATGATCAATTAAAATAAATAGTGTAGCGCTAATAATACTAACAATTACGTGTTAAAAAATTGTTAGTATTATTAGCTCTTTTTTTGTCTGCTGCTGGCACCACTCTGGAGACTGCTAGCCAGGATAAGAGGTGGAGTGCAGTTGGTATCACTCCCCCTATGGGACAGAAGCCATCACTACAGAGGAGGCATCGGCTTATGTGGCTCTTACTCTCTACTGCAGTTCCAACTTTACAAGTAGTCCCTCTGCATTGCACTCTGTTTGATGCTCTGGGATAGCGGGTCACCAAGCCCTGACCGCGATCTACCAGTCACCTGGCCGCGATCTATTGGTAGATTGCAATCTACAGGTTGCTGACCCCCGTTCTAAATTGTGGGAAGCTCATTGATTTTCAATGGAAGAATTTGAGCTGCCTGCTGCTACTTTTTCATAGAATACAGAACATCTCTGCAGAACTAGAAACAAAATAATTCAGTGAGCTGCTAATGCTATACACTACCAACATACCAAAAAAAGTCTACTCAATTTACCTTGATTCAAATCTTACCCAAATTTTCCCATAACCCCCTGTAGCACTCTGGGAGTGACTGCACCCTCCTAGTACATAATGTAGGTAAGGGTTGTCAAACAGCTGTTGCGAAACTACAAGTCCCACCATGCCTCTGCCTTTGGGAGTCATGTTTGTAACTATCAATCTTGCAATGCCTCATGGGACTTGTAGTTTGGCAACAGCTGGATGGCCGCCAGTTTGACACCCATGCTATAGGTGTAAATACATTACTTTTTCAATGATCAGACACATGCATAATGAAAGAAGGAAGTTACTAACATCGTATATGCCCAATGGACATGCACTTTCATTTGCATGTGTAGCCAGGTGTCGGCTATATCATTATGCCATTCTGGGACATTTACAGATGAGACTGTGATTAATCCTTTTCCCTCTAGTGCCCAGTACTGGAAATGCTACATCACTTCCTGTTAGCAGAGTGGATCCAGTTTTTCCGACAGCAGAGGATCTGGGGACCTGTGGTCCTTTAGCCAATACATACTGTATTTCTGAGTGCTGAGGAATCAGAAGGGCGCTGGGAGAGCAGATATATGCTACAACAAGGAACTAGCTTGCTCAATTGGTTTGGGATTCATAGCTGAACACAGGGGGACTGCTGTTCTCTTTCAGAGACAGATTGCTGGCCTGCTGCTGCGGGACTCTACACATCAGTTCACCACAGCGGTGATGCTGATCGCCACACTGGGATCGCATCAGCTTCTCTGCATCAGGACTGTCACTATCCAGTCTTCACATAGAAATCTCTGTTCACTGAGTTGATAGGCCATCAGGCAGCAACTCTCAGCATTCCTGCAAACAGCTAAAAGTCTGTGCAAGAACCCCTGTTACTAGGAGGCTGTGCCATTCATAGGATTGGTGAGCATGCGGACACCCAAACTCTGTCAACACTCTAGAGACACTGCATGCAGACACCTTTTCACCTCAGTATCAGGAGATCTTTGCTTTGAGCAGTACCACAGTCTGCTTAACTTCATTGAATTACCAGTATTCACTGCTGTTTAAGGGCCACACCATTGCTAGCAGAAGACAACGAACACCACAATATCAGGAACTTTAAACATCACAGGACTCAAGGTGCAATATCTACAATGCAATCTGTAGCTACAATTAAATTGGGATACTTCTATCTATTTATGTCGGAGCATACATTTACATAATTCTCTGCATCCACCATTGTGGCGCTAGTGGCCTAGAGGGGGCTGATGAGTCAACAAGCCTTTTCTCCCCCCTCTTACTGTTCGTGTTACAGTTTAATAGCTGAAACTTACTGCTCATGACTGTATAATTTGTTAAATGTTGCTAACTGATTATTCCTATTTTACCAGTGTTCTATTGTATGTGTTAACTGGGGTTAACAAACCTATTATTCTCGTGGTCTACTCTTCTGAACAAGACTAATATAGAAGTGTTATTTCAACACTATAGGATAACAATGCAAGAGACACAATTCTTTAATATGTCTGAACTCAGAGTGTCAGAGGTGCCAGGAGGCTTGCAAGGTCAGGGTAACCACTGGAGACCAGCATTATCAAGCAGCCCCAGCGGGGATAGCACTAACCATGCTTCCCCAGAGTTTCCTGATAAAGACATTTGGGATATTGGGGAGTCATGGGCTGCATATCTACAGGCCCAGGAACAAGGGATTTTAGCAGTCTACAATGCGGGTGACTGCAGGGAGCTAGGAGGCCCAACACAGAAACAGCTTAAAAGAGAAGTATGGCCAAAGCTTGTTTTCGCCATACTTCTCTTCTGGGTCACAGGAGTGCACATACTTGTGCTCTTCTGTGACCCAGAATAGGCTAGAGCCCACTGTTGGCAGACATGCTCCCGCCACCTCTCAAAAGAGTGCTGGAGGGGCAGAGCAGAGAACAGAAACTGACAGTCACTTCTCTTAGCTCCAAGCAGACCAAGAACTGAGCGATCGGCAGTCATGTGATCCACTCAGTTCTTGGTCTTAGAGTGGATAAGGGGGAACAGCTTCAGCATCACAGCAATGCTGCAACATGGAGGCGAGTTTAGATTTTTTTTTATAACACCCCCCGCATCTCCTTTAAAGTGTACTTCCACTTTTGTAGCCAAATTTAGAATAGAACCTACTTTATATTTGTTACATGATCCCATTCACATAGCAAAACTTAAAAAACATTTAAAAACTGCTGCATACGTTACCTAAAAGTAACCAAGTCAGTCTGAAAATATGGTAGGGATGGTGGTGATCGGTAACATATGAAAACTATTAAGAACCACTAAGGCAGGCCTTGGAAAAGCCGCTCGCCTGCTCGCCAAATGCGAGGAGAAATTCCTCTGTGGCGAGCACAGATGAAGCATGGAGCGACTGCACCTGCGCTCCAAGCTTCATTGTGAAGCCGAGTTTCGGTTTCCAACTTCCAGTCTCCGGCTTCTGCGGCACCGCCGATGAGGGGACAGATGCAGGAGTGGTCAGCTCTCCTTTGCTGAGAGGAGACACCCTCTCCACCACCGCGGGGGACTCGGAGGGACTAGGAGTAAGTACTGTATACAACATGTCATATCACTATAATGGAGTACAGGGGAGTTGGGATATACATTACTGTCTACATGTCATATCCCTATAATGGAGTACAGGGTAGCTGGGATATACATTACTCAGTAATGTATATCCCAGCTCCCCTGTACTCCATTATAGTGATATGACATGTATACAGTAATGTATATCCCAGCTCCCCTATACTCCATTATAGTGATATGACATGTATACAGTATGTATATCCCAGCTCCCCTGTACTCCATTATAGTGATATGACATGTATACAGTAATGTATATCCCAGCTCCCCTGTACTCCATTATAGTGATATGACATGTATACAGTAATGTATATCCCAGCTCCCCTGTACTCCATTATAGTGATATGACATGTATACAGTAATGTATATCCCAGCTCCCCTATACTCCATTATAGTGATATGACATGTATACAGTAATGTATATCCCAGCTCCCCTGTACTCCATTATAGTGATATGACATGTATACAGTAATGTATATCCCAGCTCCCCTATACTCCATTATAGTGATATGACATGTATACAGTAATGATTACTGTATACATGTCATCACTATAATGGAGTACAGGGGAGCTGGGATATACATTACTATGTACAGTTTTATATTTTGGACTCTTTATTCTAAAGAAAAATGTAATTTCATAAGCTTTAAGGGGGCGTGGTTGGGGGCGAGCTGGGGTGGGGTTGGGGGCGGACCTGGGCAAGGATGGGTGGGGCAACTGGTGGAGAGTACGTTTTGTGACCGGCTAGTAGGTCTGGACTCGAAATTTTAACCCCTGCACTAAGGGATGCAGTCAATGGTTAAATCTGTCATGAAACATTGTAGTATAACAGACATACATGCGACTATATTCATTTGAGTGTGTTTGTAGGACATTTCTAAATTTATATAAATGGTATAATGGATACTGTGTGTTTATGTGCATTCAGTTTATTTGCATTAAAAAAAAAAAATAGAAATCTGTGCATCCAGGGGCAGATCAGATACTCTGACCTTGTGGAAACATATGTAAACGCATGAGCCTGAAAGCAAAAGTATAAACGTAAAACAAACACTATACTTCCCAGATCAACCTCTGTGTTTAAATATATAGCCATCCTGCCTTGAGGAGTGACTCTTTAAATTTAGTTAAGCTTGGCTGTATTCAACTAGAGCACAATTGATAGGTCTGTTTTTGCTTGGTTTTTCCTAAACCCAACCCAAGTGTCTACTTCTGCCTGCTACTAGAGAGTGTGTTTAGTAATGGAATGAGAAGAGGCAATAGGTCTGGAATATTAATATCATTGTCCTCTGCTGGCCATCCACTAAACGATTTGTTGCCAATGGTATATGCAGGGGAAGAGTATGGATGTATGGGTTGGCCTTGGCCTCCTGGCCTAGGGAGGGGCTCTGTCAGTTCTGCTGTCCTTCTCGGCCTGCTGCCTTGGTAGGGTCTACATGTTCTTGGAAGGCTAAACCTGGGTCAAGGTCTGCAGCTAGCCTTTCCCAGCAGGAGCAAACTGGTCCCAGGATGGAGTGCCAAGGGAGAAACTCTGCTACTGGAGTTGTCCTGGAAAGATGTCTGAAGCTGGAGCCTGGCAAAGAGATTGGCAGCTTGTGTGGGAGAAAGAATACAGCCCTCTGCTCACCTGCCAAGGTTCTGCAAGATTCCAGCCAATGCTTTTAGATTCATGTTCTGTATAGCTGAATGTATAGTCTAGGGTCTGTGTTGTTCCATGGAATCCAGAAGCCTTCTCCCTCTTTCCATCTTCTGGAATGGTGCAGAATAAACTCCGTGACCACCACTAAAATTACTGGCAACAAATGTTTAAAGAAGAACTATCATATTTTTTTACAATTCTGTTCTCTATGGGACAAGGTACATAGTCTCATTTTGCTAAGTTCTTTCTAATACTAGCTATGATGTCAAATCTGCCCCCTTCTCATCCTGCTGCGGCCGAACCAACAACAGCTCTGAATGAGATGGATACTTAAGAGCAGGCTGACTCAGTTGAGAGAACCTTCCATAGACAAGCAATAGCAAGAGGGAGTGGGCATGTTTCAAGCCCTCTGCATGTATCTTGCCACTGCTTGTTTGTGGAAAGTTCTCACAGCTGAGAAAAGCTGCCATTATAAAGCAGACGTCTCCTTCTCAGCTGTTGTCAGTTTGTCTGAAGCAGGAGAGGAGGGAGTGCAGTTTGTACCTCATAGCGGAGTTAGACGTTAGAAAGCACCTAGCAACAGGGACAATGTACTTTGTCCCATAGGGGACAGTATAAAATAATTATAATGAAAGATCTTCTTTAAACACCCCCACCACAAGAACTCCCCTCTTAGATAGCTGTCCCCACTGGAAGATTTCCCTTTACCTCTTGTTCTGGGGACAACTCTAAAATATTGAATTCCCCTCACTTTCTCATTGACAATGGTCAGTAGCACAAGGAGAGTGCTGAATCTCCCCAAACGGGATACAGACAACAATACAAACTTGACAGGGGGTCCAAACCCTTCTCACTCCAAACAAAATGGGGTTTGGCTTGGAGAAAAATCTTTTTTACTAAGGATATGACTTTCAGGAAATGAAAACATAATTATATAGGAATCTTTTGCTTTAAGATTATGTCATAATGTATGAGAAGCATGTGATGGTTTTACTGTCACATTCTATTTTTATCAAGTGTGACGTAATTCAGACTACACACACCTTGAGTCAGAGACATATGGCAACTGTAAATGGTCATAGTTCAATGCACAATTGTTTCAATGCATTTTATTGCTGAAACAAATAAATATGCTGGGATGATTTCTTCATAGCTACCAAGCAATTACTTGAATGAGAAGATTACACCATTCATTGTAGTAAGCTTTTAATTACTTGCTGTAGACTTATGGCACAGGAAAATTAGGCATTTTGCCCCATACAGTTTACATTTCCTGGTAAATATAAGATTGCCCTAGAGAGGGCCAGAAACAATAATTATATAATTTAAATCAGTTAAACTATATTTATTGGATAAAAACTGAAATGAAATTAGATCTAAGTTTCACTTTTCAGGCCATGTTATGCTTCTTATTTAAAGTGTATGAAATCTCTGGAAATACAATATTTCCCTTATTTGCTCCCTTTCGGTCTGTTAAATTTACAATTGAAAATACTGTATTATATTGGTTTGACAAGTGCAAAAGGGGGGGGGGGGGGGGAAGCGGCTTTTCAGAACCGCTAACTTCCTGTACTCTCTGCCTCTGGTGGTATTATGTAGTCCTAACTCTGCAAAGTACAGTTTTCATCTCAGGACTGAAGTATGTTAATGGTAGGATTACCAAGTTAAAATAAATTAAGCAACTGAGATAAAAAGAAAACTAACGCAGCCACCACATCTAAAGACCTGCAATACTTTTAATTTTTGGTCTTGGGTTTAGATGTACTTTAATCAGAAAGTATAAATACTTTTAGGCTGAGTAATTACGGCAAGTATAGCAGTGTCCGCTATCAGAGAAGGAGAAGACTTCCATTATCCTGCTGAATAACACCCAGGGAATAGATTACATCTGACCCCACTGCCATGCTGCAATGTTGAACAAATATGGAAGGCACTGCTGTACTATCTATAGAAAAGCAACACATAGGAAAATTTTAGGGAATGATCATAATTTCCAACTTCTGACATCTGAAGCATTCAGTTTCCATAACCCCACTAAGAGGAACCCTTAAAAAGTTTGGTACTTGCTAAAGGGCTGCAATGGGTCACCAGATTGGTGCACAAATAAGTCTGTTTATGGCCTACATTGTTTACTAGAAGCTGTGTTGATCTTAAAAAAAAAAAAAAAAAAAAAAAAAAAAAAACTCTTCCAGGACAACTGGTGTCAGTGAATATGCAGATAGTAACTGGCAGGAACAGAAATTCAGGTCACATCCTCTGTTGGTAAGGGCATTTTTCAGCAAATCCTATTTCCGACCAGACACAAGCTACGTTAAAAACAAAGAAAAATGTAAACTTTTCCTCATTCTACTATACACCTGTGTTCTTGTAGGAGAGCTATCCCTTGGCTCCTGGTCATGGGGACCACTTATACCGTACATGGACATTTATTACCTCCAAAGGCCTCAAGCGTAAAATCCCCAGCACTCTCCATGTCTGGGGAGCCGCAGGTAAACAAATAAGGCTGTTTATGGCCTACATTGTTTACTAGAAGCCATGTCCATCTCAAAAAATTCCTCCAGGACTACTATTGGTCTCAGTGACTTTGAAGATAGTAACTGTCAGGAACATAAATTCATGTCACATCCACTGTTGGTAACGGCGTTTTTCAGCAAATCCTATTTTCAACCAGACAACAAGCAACGTTAAAAACAAAGAAAAATTTAAACTTTTCCTCATTCTACTATAGATCTGTGTTCTTGTAGGAGAGCTATCCCTTGGCTCCTGACCATGCGGACCACCTATAATGTGCAATGAAGAACAAAAACAGAAAGCACACCAGCCTTGCGCATTACCTCAGTAAAATGGTGTAATTTTATTGAAATAAGATGTATACTCACAAAAGTGGCAGTATATAAGGCATATTACATCCAAAATAGGAACACTGGAGTAGAAGACACGTGCAAATTCCACCAAGAGGGGAGACTCTCAGAGTGAACTGATGCGTTACGAAAGGAGATCCCTTCTTCTTCAGAGCTCTGTAGTAGGAGACACGTGCGAATCCCACCGAGAGGGGAGACTCTCACAGTGAAGGTGACGTGTTTCGAAGGGAGTTCCCTTATTCCTCGGAGCTCTGAGGAAGAAGGTATCTCCCTTCGAAACGTGTCAGTTCACTCTGAGAGTCTCCCCTCTTGGTGGGATTCGCACGTGTCTCCTACTCCAGTGTTCCTATTTTGGCTGTAATATGCCTTATATACTGCCACTTTTGTGAGTATACATCTTATTTCAATAAAATTACACCTTTTTACTGAGTTAATGCGCAAGGTTAGAGTGCTGTTTTTGCTCTTCATTGCAGTTTATGTCGGGCTTCCCCAACCTTGTGTAAGAGCTGCACAACCTTTGATCCGTTGGTGGATGAACTTTCTTAGTAGCGGATCCATCCACCCACTTCTGATCTGGGTCCCTGAGCGCATGAGGTGTTGTTTATGTGACCACCTATAATATACAGGGACATTTATTAACTCCAAAGTCCTCAAGCATTAAAACCCCAGCACTCTTCCGCTTCCGGGGAACCGTAGGTGCTATGTACTGCACATCCACTAAAATAAGTAAATGGTTGTATGTGGCCATAGTCTTGTAACAATCAAATTGCTTCTGCATCAGCGTTTACCCGTGTAAGTGCATATGACATATTTCCCCAAACACAGCCATTCACTTGTATTGGCGGCTGTACATGGCACCTGCTGCTTTCTGGGCATAAGAAAATGGCAAGCATTCTAAGCTTGAGAACTTGGTAAATAAAAAAAAAGTTCAAATGCATGAGGCCTATCGCTCTGCAGTAAGGATGTTACTGTTTTAGCAAAGGAGAAACAGAATGATATAATGGTGTGTGTTGTACAGTTAAAAGGAAGTTTGGGAATTCCTGGTATGAATCATCCTACACAATAATCTGTCAAGCAATCAAGTTTTGCCTGCCCTAGAGTATGTGACTGTAAGCTCACAACGGCTGGGACAGCAAGTTCATGCTTAAACTATAAGGTCTAACGAGCAGGGCCCTCTGTTTCCTCTTATACCAAATTGTATTGTAACTATGTCTACCTTCATTTTGTAAAGTGCTGCACAAACTGTTGGCGCTGTATAAATCTTCACAGGTGTGAAAAAATTTTTTTTTCAAGAGCCGTTTTGGTTATTCCATGTAATCTTTGTTTTTTGGTGCGCTGAATCCGAAAATGACCTCCATTCTGTCATAGGACATCACGTTTCCTGACAATTTAGGTAACTATGTTAAATAAGGCAATACCTCAAAATAAATGGAAATAGACTTATAAAATTAAAGTTTTATTACAATATTTTCAAGAAAATCCTTTTTTGAACAGAAATGAGCTCACCTACACACACTAAACTCGATTCTTCTTCCCTGTGAGGCTCCTCTTGGTGCATTTGCGCTTGTGAGTAGCATCTGGAATGTCTCTCTGAAGCATCCAACAGTAGTCTGCCATCATTGTAATGCTCCATTTTCCCTAGTATCTCCTTTCCATCTCTTTAATGTCTTGGTGGAATCGTTCACCTTGTTCCTCACTCACAGCTCCCAAATTTCCAGGAAAGTAGTCAAGGTGGGACTGCAGGAAATGCACTTTCAAACTCATCAGGCAACCTAAAGCTTGAAATGCTTTCAGCATTCGTCCGACAATCTTTTTGTAGTGAGGATCTTTGTTATTGCCTAAAAATTTCTGTACGACTTCTTTAAATGCAATCCATCCTTCTTTTTGAGGATCCGTCATGGTATTGACAAACTCTTGATCAACTATAAGCCTTCTAATGTCTGGTCCGATGAACACACCTTCCTTCAATTTTGCCTCCGACAGGCCTGGAAATTTGGAGACCAAGTATTTGAAGCATTCTTCATCTCTTGGAAGTGATTTTATGAATTGCTTCATCAATCCCAATTTTATGTGGAGAGGTAGTAGAAGAACTTTATGGGAAGGTACCAAAGTTTCTCGGATGACATTTTTTTCACTGACTGTTAGCAGCCTCGGCTGCCAACTCTTCTTGGTC